>NC_134535.1:37589723-37898377 GCF_050624435.1 Tenrec ecaudatus
TTTCCTTAATATAAACAGCTTCAAGTTTATTAAGTCCTTGTGACTCCAGATGTGGCCTCCCACGTGGTACAAGTCCCAGTAGAAGAGAGCCAGCATTTCATAATTTTCACATTGATTTTCATATGGTTAAGTTCAACATAAAGTCACCTTTTAAACTTTTTTCTGATGGAACTATGATTGTTCTACTTCTAAAAACCGATTAGTCGCCATTTTCCTTACCCCAATATGTACATGTTTGCATGTTGTGTTCTGACATTGAAATGTATTTTTTGTCACTCTTCCATTGTATGGTATCCTTTCAGAAAGGGCTCAATTGTCTGCCCATGATTAATTATCTGGGATGGCCATATGTAAACACCATGACTTGTGCTAGGCACACATGAGTCCTCAAAGTAACATCCTTGCTCCTCAATATGCTAAAGAAATCTTGTGCAGCAGTGTTACATAATGTAATGCATCTTCTGATCTCTGAACTGCTGCTACTATGAGCATTGATGATTGATCCATGCACGACAAAATCCTTGAAAATTTCAAACTTTTCTTCATGTATCATCATGTTATCTATTGATCTAGCTGTGTAGATTTTGGTGTTTATTACACTGAGTTGAAATCCATGCTGAAGGCTGCAATGTTTGATCTTCATAAGCAAGTGCCACAAGCCCTCCTTGCTTTCATCAAGCAAGGGTGTGTCATCGGCACATTTCACGCTGTTAGTCAGTCTTCATCCAAACTTGATGCCACAAAGATACAGACATAGGTATGTCACTATTATAGATATGCCACTAGTGTGGCTTCTCTAGAGAACCCATCCTATCACAATAATATTTGCATATTACATTTCCAGCCCTTCTATAATACTGGGCAGGTTTACTCAAAAAACAAACAAACAAAAACTTGATCCATCTGTGAAAGTGCTATAAGAAATGGGCAGCATCAGACACCTTTATTTATGAATATCCCAAATAATTGTTCATGGGCAGACATTTGGACCCATTCTATAAGGATTCCATGAAATGGAAGAGTTACAAGAAATTAATTTCAAAGTAAGAACACATTACGCAAACATACACATACTAGGCAAAAAATATGGAACGGACAGGATTTTAGAAATAGAACAGTAATAGTTTCATCGGTTTAGAAAAAATTAAAAAGAAGACTTTATGATGAACTAAGTATATGAGAATAAATCTGAAAATCATTACATGCTGGCTATCTCAACTGTATATGCATGTGAAAGTTAGACATTGAATAAAGAAGACTGAAGAAGAATAGATGTATTTGAATTATGGTGCTGGAGAAGAATATTGAAATGACCATAAAGAGCTAAAAGGAAAAGCTGATCTATTTTGGAAGAAATATGGGTGGAATGCTCCTAGAAGCAATGGTGGAGATGCTTCTTACATATTCGAACATGTCGTTAGGAAAGACTACTCCCTGGAGAAGGGCATCACGTGTTTTGTTAAGTAGAGGCCCAACAAAAAGGGGTAAGGGCCTCAACGAGATGGATGAACACAGTGGCTGCAACAATGGACTCAAGCAGAGTAACAATTTTGAGGATGACACAGGACCAGGCAGGGTTTAGTTCTTTTGTATGAAAGGTCCCTATGGGACAGAACTGACTTTATGGCACCTAACAACATGCCTGTCTCTTTATCCAACCCCAAATCTATATCCATAGCTAGGTATGTACTGAAAGAGAGTTTATATACAGAAAATGGCTCACACAGTTATAGAAGTGGGAAAATGCAAAATGATGGGTTGGATTTGCTGAAGGCTTCTTCTGACGTGCAGTGCTGCAGGGGCTGATGAACCTAAGAATTTGGCAAGAAGATGGCTGACCTGTGGCTGCAGAGGTTAATGAATCTAAGGACCTCTGGTCAGTATATGGCAGACTGTGGACTGAGGTCCAAAGAACTGAGCTCAATTAGCCAGATGCAGAACCCAGAACCAGCCAAAAGCAAGAAAGCATGGAAATTGGCCACACACTCAGGGAGATCTCATAACTGGGGTTACTAGGTCTTAATTGACAAATCCATATAGACCTCTGTAAGAGCCGAGTTTTCCAGCACATTTTTTATGCAGTTTTTCTGGTAAAACTAGGTGCCTTGACTGACATTCAGGTCGGCTTATACTTGAGTATATATGGTACCAAGAATACTGGTTCAACCCCTATTAACTATTACAGTTATTTTTTTTTTCATTGAGGACTCATACAACTCTTATCACAATTCCTACATACATCAATTGTATAAAGCACATCCGTTGCCCTCAGCATATCACAGTTATTATAATAGAAAATTAATTAAAAATAAAAAATATTTTGGATTCTAACAATTATGTAATTTAACGTTAAAATCAAGAAGTTGATTTTTGTACTGTAGACATTGGCAATTACCAACTTGCCTTATAAATCCCGAAAAAAGTTATTATCTAAGGAAAGTTTCCTGCATATTTCTTTGGTCCTTATTGAATGCTAACACTCTTTAAGTTGATGCCATCAGAGATTTAAAATTTTAAGTGAATCCCTAAACTGAGAGTTGCAGGCTTCAGAATGGATTATAACTCAGAGTAAAGAAAACAAAAATTCTCGCCACTGGACCAATTGACAGTGTCAGTTTAACGAAGAAAAGATTGAAGTTGTCAAGGATATTTTCTTGGGTTAATAATTGTAATGGAAATAGCAGTCAAGATAAGAACATATTACAGTTGGTAAATCTGCGGCATAAGCACTCTCTGTAGTGTTGAAAACAAGGATGTTACTTTGTGGACCCTCGTACCCTGGACCCAAGACATGGTATTTTCAATTTCCGCAAAGGCGTGTGGAAGTTGAACATCAAATAAAGAAGATCAAAGAAGAATGTATGCACCTGAATGATGGTGCTGTCCAAGAATAGTGACAGTATGATCGACTGTCAAAAGAACAACTAAATCTGTTTCGGAGGAACAGCCAGAATGCTCCTTAGAAGCAAGGATGGCAAGACTTCCTCTGACACCCTGTGAACATTTGGTCAGGAGAAACAACTCTCTGGAGAAGGACATCATGTTTGCTAAAGTAAAGGCACAGTGATATAGTTAAAGTTTATTGTGCCAACCTGGATGATAAACACATTTGGGATGAATTGAAGTGCAGAGGGATAAATGGCTTGGTGACCCTCGCCTTTCTAGTTCTCGGGTCTCTCGCTTTGTGATGGTCAGACCAGGGTGCAGCTTCCTTAGCCAGTTTCCTGCTTCAGCTGGCAGGCTCACTTCCTGCAAGAGATCCCTGAGGAGAAGCCATATGGACCTACCTTGATGCAGTTCTGGGTGCTGGAGCGGCAGTGTGGAGACCCCTACCAGGGCTGAGATGTTTACACATTCACTGACTCAGCTTTCCTCCTGCAGTTGGTGTCATTCCATGTGTTTTGTGCGATAGAGGAGGACTTTATGGATTGGTGTTGGGCATATGGATTAATGTTGGACTTGTGGACTTGGACAGCACTGGGTTGGGATGTTTTCTTGATGTGCACTTAATCTTTATATAAAACTCTCTCTTATACATATGCGTGTCTGTGGATTTGTTTCTGTAATATACCCAGACTGGAAAAAAAGAGATACCCTTGATGAGGGGGACTGAAACAGTAGCAGCATTTAGGAACTAGAGGAAAGTTGTATGTTTCCTTGTTGCTACATCGCACCCAGACTGGCTTGTCCCCTCCCCAAGTCACATCTCTAAGAGGATGTCCGGTAGCCTACAAATGGGCTTTAAGTGTTCACTCCACACTCCCCCCCCCCCATTCACTAGGATATAGTTTTTTGTTCTGATGATGCCTGATACCTGATCCCTTTGACACCTCATGATGACACAGGCTGGTGTACTTCTTCCATGTGGGTTTTGTTTCTTCTGAGTTAGATGGCCGCTTGTTTACCTTTAAGCCTTGAAGTATCCAGACACTATATCTTTTGATAGCCAGGCACCATCAGCTTTCTTCACCACATTTGCTTATGCACCCTTCAGCGGGTGTGTCGGGAAGGTGAGCATCATAGAATGTCAATTTAATAGAAGAAAGTATTCTTGCATTCAGAGAGTATTTGAGTGGAAGCCCAATGTCCTTCTGCTACCTTAATACTAAACCTATAAATACATGCACATAGATCTATTTCCCCATCCTCATATATAAATATATTTGCATATGTACATGCCTTTATTTAGACCTCTATAAATGTCCTTTGCCTCCTTACTCTTTCCTCTATTTCCTTTGACTTTCCTCTTGTCCCACTATCATGCTCAGTCTTCATTTGGGTTTCAATAATTCCTCCTGGTTACATTACCCTTGATCACACCCTACCAGGCCTCCTATGCCCTCCTCACCACCAATTTAGATCACTTGTTGTTCCCTTGTCCATCGGTTTGTTACTACCTTTCCTCCCCTCTCCCCTCTTCTCCTCTCGGAGGGAGGGTGGGTTGAAAAGAGGGAATGAATTACAAGGATCTACATGTGACTTCCTCCCTGGGGGACGAACAAGAGAGAAGCGGGTGAAGGGAGATGTCAGATGGGGCACAAAACGTCAAAATAATAATTTATAAATTATCAAGGGTTCATGAGGGAGGGAGGAGTGGAGAGGGAAGTGAAAGATGTGGAGTTGATGTCAGGGGCTTAGGCGGAAAGCAAATGTTTTGAGAATGATGAGGGCAATGAATGTATAAATGTGATTTACCCAATTGATGTATGTATGGATTGTAATAAGAGGTATAGGACCCCCTAATAAAATGACTAAAAAAACAACAACAAAAAACAGTAACAGCAACAGTGGAATCAAACATAAAAACAATTGTGAAGATGGTGCAGGTCCACGTGAGGTTTCCTGCCATTGTGCAAAGGGTTGCTAGCGTCAGAGGTGACTCGGTGATACCTAATAGTGGCAACGACAAAACGGAGCCACTGAGCATGGTAGCAGGGACTCCTCAGATAATGTTAACTCCACCCTGAATCTACAGGCAGCTTGATTTAAAATCTTCTTTCAGCTGATCTGAAGAAATAATGGGGCGTCTTGTAAAATTCAGTTATTTGTGATGTAAAAGGAACAATGTTGAACATCTCATCTTGTGAAAATTATTATTTGTTAAAAGATGTTTGTTGAGAATGTTTGCTTGTCTAGTGCCAAGAAGAATCTTCCGCCAACCTGCTCTGTATTAGAGCTTAAATTCTGAGTAAATGTTTCCAGAAGACAGTTTAGAGTGGAAAATTAAACCCACTTTTTTTTCTGAATCTGCACCTAAAAATAACCCCAACTTAATTATTTTTGAACATTAACAAGCAATGTGAAAGTTTGCCCTTCGGGCAGAGTGCATTTGGAAGGAGATTGATATCAAAGCCTTAGCCAACTTCAGGAGGGGTAGCTTAGTGCTTATGGGATTGCCTCGGTATGACCTTCATGAAATTTGGGGTAACAGGGTAAAACTTCATGCTACACCCTGACTGCCTTTGTTGGAGGGCCTATACCCAATCTTGGAAACTTTTCTATCTATAGTAGTGTATACATATCAATCATCACCCCTTTCCTGGTCACTGTAGTCCTATCTGCCACTGTGATTAATTGATCGGCCACCAATCATTACTTTTGTGATTGCTTCCCTTGCTCTCCATGTCCCATTTAAGTGGCCAAATTTCTGTGAATCCCTGGACACCATTATAGCCTCAAACTAATGGTCGCTCTCTTCTGGATAATTTGTCTTTGTCCTGTTGAAGGCTTAATAAATGTGTCTGTAGTTCATATTTGAACCTGGGTTCCTCCTCTTCCCTAGAAGAGTCCCAAGAGGTTTAAAAATAGAAATGATAATGTTAAGAAATATTCGGAGTAACAACCTCATAACCATTTGTCACTCATCTCCCTGTACAGTGCACACGTAGTCCTTGCTTTACTGCACCTAATAAAAACCTTACTTTCTCCTTGACGTGTGGAAAATTAATGTACCAAGCTGCAGTGCTAGTGTGTTTTTGATTCTGGAATCTCTCTTGAATAAAATTCCTTCATCTCACTTCTCACCAGTTAATCCTCCTGACTTTCTATAACCTTCCCAGTGGTGCTGGACTGTCAGAACCTAACCTCTGTTGGTTGCTAATTACCTTCTGCCTGCTAACAAACAGAATGAACAAAAGTGTCATATCAGACTAGATATCAAATCAAAGCCTGCCATGCATTCTCTCAAGTTGGTCGGGTCAGAGCTGACTCTAGCAAATCCTTGCAGTATGCACCTGCCTTTTTGTACTAAGATTCTTGGCCTCAAAGCAAACCCAAACCAAGCTCACTCCCATCAAGTGCCTTTCTCCTCATAGTGATCCGCTAGGGCAGATGAGAACAGTCCTCGTGGGTTTCTGGGACTGGCACTCTTTAAGCTTCATCTTTCTTCCACAGAGCAGCTGGTGGTTTTGAACTGCAGACCTCGAAGTTAACAGTCCACCATATAACCACTGTTCCTAACCACTAAGCAACCAGTGCTCCCCATGCGTTGAACCAGATAACCCCTATCTTAAAGTACAAGGAAATGCTTTCTTAGCTCTTGGGAAGTGTTATCCTTTTAACCTGACCACTGTCTTTAACAGTCCTACCTCTGTACCTATAATCCAATAACCTATACCTTAAAAATCCACCATGAGGCTACTGTTAAATCTAGACATTGACTTGTGGCACCAACACTTCCAGTTAAACAAGTCTATTCATCTCAGCATTATCTACTTTATCATCATACGTTCATCTTTATTCTTATTCAAAAAGATCCACACATTGTGAACCATGGGTTAAAGGAGAAGACAGGATTCATGTCTGTGTGGCCGCCCATAAATTCTAGCTAATTGAGAAACTACTATGAAGCAGAGGTAAACTCATAATATCAGTTTTGTAACTGGTAGATCTGGTAAGGACTTAAGAATTTGAGGATAGCATTGGACTTATTGTAGTCCTTGTCTGGTACAGTTACCGCACTGATTTCTAACAAAAAGTTGGAAATCTAAGCTCACACAGAAGCATGGAAAACGACTCATGAAAATTCAGCAATTAAAAAAAAATTCAGCAATTGAATACTATAGGGAGTATAGTTCTGCTATGACATGTAGAGGACTCTCATATATTGGAATTGAATTGATGGCACTTAATCTCTTAAAATTTTATAAAATAGAAGTGTACCCAAGCACACCCACCTATATTCATACTGTACTTTGCTTACCCACCGAGGACCATAAGGACAATGTAAAATACAGAGAAGTGAAACCTGTTTGGGTCTATTTTCCTACCTCATGGAAAATGGAAACTCAAGTAATCTCCCCTTAATGAACTGTTGTTAAATTATTTTGAGTTGATTCTAACTCATAGTGATCCTAGATGAAAGAGCAGAACTTCCTGTTGGGGTTTCCTAGCTGTAATCTCTATGGGAACAGATCAGCAGGTCTTTTCCCATTCGAGTTAAATGGGTTCAAATTGCTGATCTTTCGGCTAGCAGTTGAGTATTTATACATTGCCCCACTAGGTCTCCTCCTTCTTAGTAGGATATAGCCTTAAGAATGTGTGTTAGTCAGGCTAGACTAGAAAACAAATCCAGGAACATACGTATGTATGTATGTATGTATGTATGTATGTATGTATGTATGTATGTATGTAAGAGAGAGCTTTATATCAAAAAGAACTGATTGCAAGGATCCACATGTGACTTCCTCCCTGGGAGAGGGACGGCAGGGAAGTGGGGGAAGGGAGACTCCGGATAGGGCAAGATATGACAAAATAACGATGTATAAATTACCAAGGGCACATGAGGGAGGGGGGAGCGGGGAGGGAGGGGAAAAAAAAGAGGACCTGATGCAAAGGGCTTAAGTGGAGAGCAAATGCTTTGAGAATGATTGGGGCAGGGAATGTACGGATATGCTTTATACAATTGATGCATGTATATGTATGGATTGTGATGAGTTGTATGAGTCCCTAATAAAATGTAAAAAAAAGAAAAGAGGAGAAAAAAAAAGAAAATGATTAGGGCAAAGAATGTACAGATGTGCTTTATACAATTGATGTATGTATATGTATGGACTGTGATAAGAGTTATATGAGCCCCTAATAAATTGTTTTAAAAAAAACATCCTAGCACAGTCCAGGTCAAGTCCATAAGTCCGATATTAGCCCACATGTCTGATACCAGTTTATAAATTCCTCTTCAGACTCATGCAACCTATGGATTGACGCCGAATGCAGAAAGATCACACCGGGGGATGGGAAGTCTTATGGATCCAGTGGAGGTGGAAGCATCTCAGTCACATGGCTCCTCCAGCTCCAGTACTTTGGCTCCATCAGTGTAACTTCATGTGGGTTGTCAACATGAATGTCAATCAAAGAGAGTGTGCCTGGCCTCTAGTGTGCCATTTGTCTCCATTGGGCCTATAAATGAGGCCATCAAGCTGCGACCTGATTAACAGGCTGACTCCACCCCTTTGCAAGTTGACAGATTACATAACTGCCCCAGAGGGTCCTACATTTAAGCCACTGGTTTGAACACAAAGAATCTGAAAAAGTCATTATACCACTAAGATTAAAAATATACCAATAAGACAACCATATGGAATGCACATGAACACATACACAAATAGCTAATAAATACATGAGATGTTCAAACTCATTCATAATTAAAGAAATTCAAGGGTAATATAAAAAAGATGCCATTGTGTGTGTGCATACAAAAGTTCACCCATTCCTTTACTGGTGAACATTTTGGCTTTTAAATGGCTTCTCATTTTCATCACAATTCACTATTGAAAATAATGCAGTGATGAACGTGATGCTACAAATATATTTGCATTATATCTCTTATAATAGAAGGACATCTGTATCGTGCAGTATTGACCTTTCCACGTTTTTGCAAAAGCCTGGTCCCACTTTCTGCAGTGGTTGCACCAGATTACAGTCCCACCAGCAGGGTATGTGAGTTTTAGTGTCTTTGTACACCCCCTTCTCCACATGACTTCTCTGGGAATTTGTTGTTTTATGTTTTCTTGAAGTTTTGCTTTTATTGCTGGAATGAGGTAACATCTCATTGTTGTTTTTACTCTTATTTCTCAACTGCATAATGATCAGGAGCATTTCATTATATATTATTGTTGTTGTTTACCACCTAAATATCTTCTTTGGCAAATTTTCTTTTCATATCTTCTGCCCACTTTTTCATTGGATCGTCTTTTTCTTGTTGAGATTTTTAAGATTTCTATAAATTTTACAGATTAATCCCTTGCCTGACTTGTCACTGGCAAATAATTTTTCCTAGTAACTGCATTTTAGTTTTATTACTTTGGTGAACTATTTTAATATCTGTAAGTATCTGATTTGGGAAGGTCCCAGTCATCTAGTTTGTCTTCTAGTTTTTGTGTGTTTTCCATTATGTTTGATAGGTATTTGTGCTATATAGTAAGACATCCATGTTTGGCCCAATTTTCACTGATGAAAATATATAGGTCATGTATTCATCTTAAGTTTTTTTCTCTGTGTGATGTAAAATATTATTCCTAGTTCATTCATCTGAAAATAGACATCTAATTTTGTCAACATCATTTGTTAAAGAGACTATCTCACCCCCATTCAGTGCATTTTGGTCCTTTGTCAATGATTAGCTTTCTGTAGGTAGATATATTTACTTCTGTGTTTCATTGATCTCTTTATAAATCATTATACCAGTAGCATTATATCACAGATGCAAATATGACTGTCTCCCCATCTGGAAGAAAACAGAGTTCTAACCTCAAAAGGCACAGGGAAACAATTAGTCCAATGGACCAAAAGACTTGGCAAACCTGAATCTTATCAACCCTTAGACCAGGAGAACTAGATGACACCTGGATACCAGTACCAGCTGCTCTGAAAAGGATCATATTGTAGTCCTGCTAACGTACAAGAAAAATGTGCACTAGAACTCAAAGCCATCAGAGAGATCATGCCGACAGAGACTGGCAGGACACCCAAGACTCCAGTCTAGCAACGGAATGGATAAAGGCTAACTAAATAAGTATTAGTACGTGCATACAATGGATTAAAGCATAATAACCAAATACCCTGAGGGCATGAGCTGCTTGGTCTGGGGGCTTAGGACCATAGTTTCAGGGCACTCCAAGGTCAAATGGAGTAACCTAATTCACAAAGACATATTCTACATCCTACTGTGATGAGTGGTGAGGTCTTCAAAGCTCATGAGCAGCTATGATAGTAGCTTGCTTGGGCCAGGATTCCCAGTGGTTTGGCCATTGAGGCCTAGCAATTCCTAATGCTGTGACCTAAGACTATGCAATCCACTCCATAAAGGGACCTTCAGTGCGCAGCCAATAAATTTTCAAGAAGATTAGGGTGGAAGGCAACTCCCTTACTCAGATCACAGCCTTGATGCAGTTAAAAGGAAGATTCTTCAGGAATGTGGCCAATGTCATACATAAGAAGGCAGTGTAGCAAAATGTGTTTGCCTTCAGCTGTGGGTCTGCATCTGCTTCTGGCACCTTGACTTTTACTTCTTTTGACTTGAGCCAAAAGCCGGGCATATTGCCTACTTATCGCAAGATCCATCAGGAGCCTACAATTTGACCTGCCATCTACTCTGCTGACCTTGTATCCATCCGTCTCTTCAGACATCTCTTTGTGTTAGTACTGCCAGTCTCAGGTTCATCAGCCTCAGAAGCTACACAAGTCAGGAGAGACTGTCAGCTTTATATTTGATTTAAGATCTTGGAACTCATCTGGGCTTCTCCTAGACTGGCCCACTTCGACAACAACATGAATCATTGTCTTAAACGATTTTTTTCTCTCTTTCAATATTTACAAGCATCATTGGTTTTGATTCCCTAATAATGACACCAAGAGAGCAGCCATCTAAGGTTCAAATATTGTTCTCTCCTTTTCTATGGGAAAGAATAGTAATGAAAATGGACAGATAAGTGGACACTATTAGTCCGATCTGAACAGGCAAACATCAGTTTATATAATCGTGAAAGCAAAAGGACCAAATAGAAAGTGTCTATCAGTCTCAACTGCTCTAAGGAGGATCACATAAGAAGGTCTTGGATAAGTAAAAGAAAAAAAAATGGACCAGACCTCAAGATCAAAGGAGACTAGGCTTCTAGATCACTTAGAGTCTGATGGGATCCCCAAAATGATGACCCTTAGTCACCCTTTAGGCCTGGGTCTGACCTCAACCATGTGTCAGAATAAAAAATGATTTAAGATCAATAGAGCAGCCTTTATCCAAGTGCAGATGGTTAGGGACAAGGAGGAATAGAAACAGTAAACAGCGTGGAGAAGTGGGATAGGTCATGGTACATTAAGGAGATTGAAATGGATGTCTTGAAACAAAAGGTTTATAAATTGTTGAATGTAAAACTGGGGAACTACCCTGTAAACCTTCACATGGTCACAATAAGAAGTGTTTTTAAAGTGAAACAATATATCAAATTTCAAATTAGGAATTGACCAAGATTAAAATGGGGTGTTCTCTCTGTTGGCAAGCACATGATCAATTAGTGTGAGAAAGTGAAATTTCTTCATTTGGCTCTTCCATCCATGTCTATGCAACCCCCATGCAGTGAATGGGTAGGAGCAGGCAAATAGGGCATGGGGAGCACTAATAAAAGGGGGGGATTGGTTTACTTAGTATCTGGAGTAAAGCTATCCTGGAAGCAGGAATAGAGAAACATCTCAGAGCCATCAGGGAAGAACCATTAATGAAGCACTTCTGAGATCCCTGCAGGAGATGGGGACCAGAGGCACCTGGGGTCCCCACGCAGAGACCATGGGGCTGGAGCAATGGAGCCATGATGACAGAGCAGAGAGGCTGCAACAGGAGACCTAAGGCTGGGAGCCCATAAGGTGGAGCAGCAGGTAGGCTTTCTGGCCCACAGAGGCAAAATGCCAAGGAACCACAGGGCTGAGAAATCGAAGAAAAAAGGGAGATATTTGGCTGCTGAGCTGAGCAGACGTATGGACCAATGACTTTCCTCGATTTCTTGATCCTGACTTGTGGCGACCTGTTAACTTCCCTAATAAACCCTCAAACTTTGAGTATTGTGAGTCTGTGCAGCCATGGCAATGAATGATCAGACGCCCCGGAGGAGTAGAGTATTGCGGTGTCAGAATAGGGTAAAAGAAGGATGGAGGGTAGAGGCATGCTTGACCTCTGCCTTGTGTTAATCAGTCTGCTGTTGGGGAGATGAATTCTCCTTTTCCCTGGTATAGCCGGAGGAGGTCAGATGTGACTTTACACCATTTATTCATTCAGTAACTCTCATTCTCCTGGATTGAGTATTCAAAGCAATGCGAAATATTGGAAACCAACCGGAATATCTAACAAAACTTTATATGCTTACATGTTTGAGTCCCAAAAACCTACATGTGATACTAATACTTTATAAATATTTTAAGAGAGATATGTAAAGGTACATGTATTATAATGAATATTGTGTCTTTCTTTATAAGAGCAAACTCCTCACTCATCAAAAACAACAAAGCAAAGTAGAGAGCTGGTTAAATCACTGTGCATTGCTATATGGCCATGTTTTAGAGTCACTGGAAAAAAATGAAGCTAATCTACAGGTGATGATACTGAGAAGAGTTACCAAAATATTATTATAAGGTAACATTACAAAATATCACATATAGAGTGATGTTATTTGTGGGGATATACAGGCATGTTACATTTCATTCTTTTTTACATAATATCACTTGGAACTAACTCAATGACAAATAAATAACAACTAAACAACAGTAACAATATATTTGTTGTTTTATGTTTGTCTTTAGAAAACCAAAACCAGTGATATATATGAAAGACACTTATATCATACAAGAAGGAAATTTATAACAGTACAGTGGTTCCCACAGTTGTAGAAGTATTTAAGTCCAGATGGGTTCAAATCTGTACGTCTGATATTAAGCTGTGGCTGATAAAGTCGGAAGCAGGAAAATGAAGCATGAAGACCACAGCTGCTGGAGGAAAAGGCGGATGAATCCAAGGTCAAGTGGCAAGTCCAGTGGAAGGCGCTGATAGCTCTCAGGGTCATCAGACAATAAGAGGGGCTATTGGCTCAAGTGCAAAGAAATGGAGGTCTTTGAGCCAGATGCGTGATACATACCACCAAAAAAAGGAAAGTTACTCAACCCAGTGTGTCTACTGAAATAGCTCATAAGCCACAGCCCTGAGAAAGCATTAGGCTGGGACCAGAGTAAAGAGTTTCACTCCACCTTAAGCTTTCCAGAACTACTTGCCCGCTCACAGAGGATCCCACCATGGAGTTGATTACACTATGTTCGATCACTCCATGGGAAGATTTCAACTGCCAAACTACTGAGAATTTTGTCCCAGCCAAGTTTATACAAAACTTAAATTTAAAATGTCCACTTTGAGTTCAACGAAAGCCACCCTGGGAACAAGCTCCGCTCATCCACATCTCAAAAATTAGCCCTTGAAAACCCTACTGAAACCACTGGCACATCTAGTGGTGGCATACCACTTTTATTTTATACTAGGGGGATATATTAGTTTAACTTAATGCGTAATAATTTCTGCTGTTAAGTTTGAAAGTTACTAGGTTTTAAAATTACTAAGAGATCTGTCTGGGAAGAAGTACAGCCAGAATGCTCTTTAGAGGCAAGGCTGGCGAGACTTCGTGTAAAGTACTTTGGACATGTTGTCAAGAGAGACCAGTCCCTGGAGAGGACATCATGCTTAGTAAGTGGGAAGGGCAGAGCAGAGGAGGAAGGCCCTCCAGGAGATGGTTGACTCAGTGGCTGCAGTAAAGGGCTCAAGCATAAGAACCGTTGGGAGGACGGTGCAGAAGCAGGCAGTGTGGGTTCTGCCGCGCAGAGGGTCACTGTGCTTGAGAACCGGTGCCCTGTCACTTAAGAACAACGCGGTGCGATCTGGCTCCATTAAATAGTGCATCATTCCAAACAATCCCACATTTGGTTAAGATACAGTTATCTTGCTGGGTTCTAAAAAAGATTACTTGAGATGATGTATTTAAAATGTACCTTATAAAATCCTAAGTTATCTGTATGGAGCACTGGTGGCGTAGTAGCGAAGAGGCGAGCAACAATCTACATGTTAGCAAGGGAAATCAGCAGTGGCTCCATGGGGAAAAGACAGGGCTTTCTACTCCCTTAATGTGTGACAACCTGAGAAACCCACTATTAGAAAACATCAACTCCTCCACAGCAGTGATTGAGTAAATGATCTGTAAATGGTTGTGATTATATTGAAGAGTCATTTAGCATTCTGGTGACTGCTCAAATCACTAGCAGTGACTTTGGTTGGGTGTGCTAGTAAGAATATATTTAAGAAAGAGTAGATATAACGCTAAATAAGGCAGCATTTCCAATCTTGAGATGTTTATATTCTAAACAGAACCATAAATGTATTTTCAGAAAAGAATAAATTATAAACTATAAAAGAATGCAATACATAACTACAACAGAGATATGTAAAACTTACCATAAAGTTGTGACTTGTGGGATGTAGCAAATGGACAAAATCTGTTCTAAGTTCCTCCAACATGTAACGGTTAGGAGGAAACCGATGGCAGAAGAAAGGGCCCGTCCAGCGGCTCGCATGGGGATGGGAAAAGCTCTGTCGATGTCAGTCTCACTCATGTTCCATACAATCTGAATTCAGTAAAAATAAGCTCAACACCACTTGCTATGATTGAATCCTCTTTCATAATACTGAAAACATTTTCATGTTCATTAATGTCCCTAGGGTATGGGTGTTTATATAAGGGCATCAAAGAGGCAAAAGGGCTGCAATGACCAGTGGCTAGATAGGTGATAAATCACAATTCATGAAATCATTGAAGCATCACTTGTCACGTGTTTATCATATAAATCTAGGAGAGGATATTCTATGGCTATCTTTGTTATCTACTGATGAATATGTCATTACACATCTTGACCCGATCAGTTGAAGAAAATAATTTGCAATAAGCAGAAGCAGCATCATAGGCAGAGACAAGCTTGATGGGCAGGATGTTTGTGAGTCTATATTTGCAAGGAAGACATATTTCACATCATTTTTATTACTTTTATTAACCATTTTATTGGAGGCTCTCAGTAATTCCTCACAAATACATTACACTTGATGAAACCACACCAGGCACCGTCTACACCTTCCTTACCATCAAATCTAAGTCCTTTATTGTTCCTTTGCCCCCAAATTTGTTGCCCCCCTTATCCACCTCCTCCTCTCCTGCCTAAGCAGCCAGGATGTATTGGTTCCATTGTTTTCTGCATACAGACAGACATAGAGAAAAAGAAAAAAAGCCTGTAAATAGTCCCAGGTCTGTCTGCTGACCCTTATGAATATTTTCCAATTGGGTCTGAAGAGGTGTAAGCCTTGCCCTACTAGTCAGAAGCCTGTTTTTGAGACTTCTTGGGGACTTCATTACTTTGCTCCTCTTGCTGCCTTATTGCACTCCCTTTGTTTTTCAGCCCACTGTGTGTGGGTGGGGGGTGGGGAGGGTCAGGGGACCCAGTGTACTTTCCACACTGTGTCTCCATTGCTGTACACTGTAGCATTGTGGGAGCGGGGATGTTCTGTCTCTTGCTGGAGGCAGCCCTAAGGTCTTCTCTGTGCCTTGCCTATTAGCAGGATTGTAGTCCTTGGGGCTTGGTGGGTCATGATGAGGTCCATTCTCTCTCTGTCTCTCTTTCCCTCTAGGTTTTCTCTTATGTGTCTGGACAGACCTGCCACTCTTTCCAGGCTGGGGAGGCCGCAACATAATTTGGCTTGGATCCAGCCCATAGTCCTCTGTTCGTTCTCTGTTGTATGTTAGTATATTGACCTCAAGGTTTAGCACTCCAAGATAAGGTCTAGTCCCTCATTCCCTTTCCTGCGGAGACATAAACAATACCCTTCCCATGATGGATTAGTGTCCTGCTCCCCCACTAAGCTTCTCTTTTGTTTTACTTTCCCCTCCCTTTTAGTTGGATGCAATATGCATCCCTGAGTTGGAGCTGACCCCTGCCAAAGTGCCTGGTCCTCAACCCGGGAATTATGCATTAAGTAGCTTCTCTTCTATGTTCCTTATGCTTTTTGAGCTTACCTCAGTGGACTCGTGTTGTTCTTGTCCCTTTGTGCTTGGCTAACTGTGCTGAGCATAATTTCCTCCAACTCTTAACATGAGATGATGTGTGTCATGTGTTCACCGATCCTTTTTAGCGCTGCATAGTACTAAATTGTATGTGTATATACCAGGTTTTTTAATCCATTCATCAGTTGATGATAATTTAGATTATTTCCAATTCTTTGTGATTAAGAACTATGTTGTGATGAATATTGGAGCACAGATGTCTGGTCTCGATCTGTTTCTTACTTCTCGGTATATGCTCAGTAGGGGGATTCCTGGATCATATGGTAGCTCCACTTGCATTTGTTTTAGCTATCAACCTACCCATTTCCATAGTGGCTGTACCTACAGGTCCACCCGTAGTTGAAGAGAGTTCCTATCTCATCACAAGCCCTCCTGTTGTGTCTGATTTTTTGAATTGGGCTATCTTTGAGGGTGTAAGGTTGTGTCTCATAGATGTTTCAATTTTCATCTCCCTTATGGCTTATGATAAGGAACCTTTTATCACATGTTTATTGCCCATTTGGGTTTCTGCCCTTGTGAACCATCTGTTCAGATCTTTTGCCTACCTCCTCAGTTGACCATTTGTTTTTGTTTTTTCTTGCAGGTTAGCAGAATACTGTAGATATTAGTAATAAGGCCTTTGTCTGATGTATCATTGCTAAAGATGTTTTCCCCATCTATATGTTCTCCTATTACTCTCTTGGTGACGTCTTTCAACATTCACAGGTGTTTTATTTTCATTATATCCCACTTATCACTCTGCACTTCCTCTGGACTTGCCTATTTCCCATAGCCTGTGTATTACCTGCACCAAAATTCCTAGGTTTGTCCCACTTTCCTCATTGATGGCCCTAATAGTTTGAGGTTTTACCTCAAGGTCTGTGATCCACTTCAATTTTATTCTTGTGCTGGAAGGAAGTGCTTCATTTTTCTACAGGGAGATACTATTTTTTTCTACCACCATTTGTTAAACTGCCACTTCGGGTGTCTGAGACAGTAACTTTTTATGGTAGTAAAAAGTCTTGTTTTTCTCCCACGGAGTAGCTAGTGTTTTGAACTGCTGACCTAGAGGTTAGCAGTCCAACTCATAACCACAACACACCAGAGCTTCCAAACATAGACAGAGAGGAATGGAAGTATTCCTGTTGCTAACAATCCCTGCCAGCTTGGAATTAGCCTCAGGAAAGGAGGTCTTGAAGAAAGGCAATATCTATTTATAGTTTTTTCCCCTTATTATTTTGTTGTTTAAATAATCCTGAAGCAAGTGGGGTAATACAACAGAGGTACTCATTCCTAACAAACCAGTAAACCAGCCTTGAGCAAATACCTGGAGCACCTGCGTATGCACTCCTACCGCGACAAGCCTGTGACAGGCATGTACTGGAGACTGACATAAAGAAAGCAGCTGTTGCGTGTAGCTTAGATGTGTATATATGTGCGTGTGCATGCGTCAGGGTGTGGTCATTGCCTCAATACTGTTATTAGTGTGTGCTTTTGATTTTGTATTAACTTGTTGTTATTCATTTCC
Source organism: Tenrec ecaudatus (assembly GCF_050624435.1). Lineage (NCBI taxonomy): Eukaryota > Metazoa > Chordata > Mammalia > Afrosoricida > Tenrecidae > Tenrec > Tenrec ecaudatus. The sequence goes on from NC_134535.1 coordinate 37,607,361, forward strand.
CAATCTCCACGATGGAGTGAACTGTGCCAACAATATCCAGCCAACAATGCTTCTTCAACAGAGGCAAAAATTGGGTGAGGGCCACTTCTCACTCCATTACCACCAGACCAATTGGGAAATAAATAGGAAAAAGAACTCACTATCTTGGAGACAACAGCCCATTTCTGTTCACACAAAGAAACAAAATGGAATGACATAAAATAGCTGTCAAGTTAAGATCCAAAGGAACTTTTGAAGTAATAAAATATATTGGAACTACTGGAAAAGGAATTGAGAAGAATGGTTGGGTTACTAAATACAATATTGGCAGTTGGAAATCACCAGCTGCTCCGTGGAAGAAAGATGAGGCTTTCTACGCCCCATAAAGAGGTACGGTTGTGGAAACCCACAAGGGCAATTCTACCCTGTCCGAAAGGACTGCTATGAGTTATAATCAACTCAATGGCAGTAAGCTTGTTTTATTATTATAATTTTGTTCAATGGATGGAAAAGAATACCAGAAACAAAACAAGTAAAATTCCAGAAAACTAACATAATGATATTAGAATTAGACAACACTTTGAAAGAATAAAGCAATAGAATTTAAACAATAGAAGGAAGAATACATGAACTTGAAAACAAATCCCTAGATAACAATTTTCAAGAACTATCAATAAAAAGAGTGAAAAAATTCTGAAGAAATCCTAAAAAATATGCAATTCAATGTCAAAAAGAATAGCTTATGCCACATTGTTATTCCAGAACAGGCAGAAACTAAAACAAAAAATATCTACAGAGAGAATATAGTCCATGAACTGTTGGAAGAAAACTACTTTCCTAATAACATGAAAGAGGAAAAAATAACCATTCAAAAGGTTGAAAGAACTCCAAACAGATCCAAAAAGAAAAATACCCTAGCACATCATAGTCAAATTTTCTAATATCAAAGACAAGGAAGGAATCCTGAGAGCAGCTCAGGAAAAAAGAAAAGTTACCTAAAAATGGGAAATAATAAGAATAAGCTCAGACTTTTTACCAGAAATTACACAGGCAAGAAAGACTTTGAGTGACATCTATTAATTTCTAAAAGAAAATTAATGCTGGCAAAGTATCTTCTGCTCTGAAAAATTACTCCACAGTAAAAGAAGACATACGTGCATTACAGTTATGAAGAAATTAAAGGAAGCTGTGAAAAAAAGACAAAAATGATTAAAAAAACAATAAAACTACCATATATACTTGTGTATAAGCCGAGATTTTCAGCACAAAAAATGTGCTGAAAAACTGTGGTTCGGCTTATACATGAGTCAGTGGTACCCCAGCGAGGAGTGACATCCCCCTGCTCCCCTCCTCCACGCCCCCCCCCCCAGGTAACTGGTGAGCACCCTTTATCTCACGGGTGATTGCCATTCTCTGCTGTTCATTCAAAGCCCGCTGACATTGCAAGGCTTTGAATGTTTGTTTACTCACATCTAACCAATCAGAGCTGTCCTATGACTTGGATGGCTTCAATTTGCTGAAGCAACTTTAGTGATTCACTTATGCTGGCAGCTGAACTGGTAAAGACATGTCTGTGACTGGGCTCTGTCTCTCCCCTCTGGTCTCTGTGTCAATTCACATCCTGCATCCCCCGCCCAGGACGGACTCCCCCCCACCCCCCCCACCCTCCCAGCTAACATGTTGCATGGGCGGGGGCATTACCATGAAAGTTCTTTTTTCAAAGTCTTGTTTTTTTATCCTACTAGAAATGGATACTCTTAAACCAAAACAAAAACGCTGGTCATATGAGACTGGTTTCGAAATGAAGGTTTTGTCAAGAGCAGAAGAGAGCAATAACAGTATTGCAAGTAGGGAATAATGTGTTGACAAAAAGCAAGTGAGGGAGTGGCGAAAGATGAAGGCTGACTTTGAACAGATTCCAAAAGCTAAAAAAGCTCATCGTGGTTTAACGTCTTTTTATGGGGCTCTAGAGAGCGAATTGCATAAATGGGTTATGGAGTGTCGTCAAAATGGTTACTGCGTAACACGCATTGGAATCCGCACACGTGCTCTACAAATGGCTAAGGATGACAAATATAAATCACCAGGCATTGAAAAATATACTGTGTCATCAGGATGGTGTACCCACTTCATGAATAGGCTTGGCCTACTATGTTTGAGACAAAGAACAAAGGTTTCCCAGAAATTGCCACAAGACCTTGAAGAAAAAATTATGTCATCCCAGTCATTTATTATAAAACAGAGAAGGATTTATAATTATGACCTGGCAGATATTAGGAATATGGATGAAACTGCCATCACTTTTGATCTTCCAAGCAACAGAACTAAGGCAAGTTTAGGAGAAAAATACATTTTTCTCAAAACCACAGGAAATGAACTAATAAACGAAAGACCTTGGCTAAAACTTCGCACCAAGAATTACTGTGCATGCACATGTTAAAGGCTGGATGGATGAAGACGGAACAAAAAATTGGCAGGAAGAAATTTGGAACCGACGACCAGGAGCAGCCTTAAAGAAAAAGCTATCATTACTTGTTTGGGATATGTTCAGAGCCCACCTATCAGATGACATTAAAAAAATTGGCAAAATCTAGTAAAGTTACTTTAGCTGTTATTCCAGGTGGGCTTACATATGTACTGCAGCCTCTGGAGGTATCTTTGAATGAGCCTTTTAAAGACTGTGCAAAGGATGTGGCATGAATGGATGTCATCTGGTCAAACCCAACTAACAAAAAGAGGAAATCTCATGAAGCCTGACATAGAGTTAATAGCAAAATGGGTTTGAGATGCATGGGAAGACATTCCAGAAGATATGGTGCGACGTGCCTTCCAGAAATGTAGTACTAGTCAAGCTATGGATGGCAGTGAAGACTGAGCTTTGTATGAAAATGACAGCAGTGATGGTGATGACGGCGATCTCAGTGAGGACAGCGTCTATGATGACCTCACACCAGCTGAAGCTCTGCACTGGGATATGGATGATGATGAGGAATCCAGTTTTGAAGGATTTTAACTCTTTTCATTTTAGCTTGGTTGCGGATTGAACTCAGGGAATAGTACTCTTAAGGTATCATTGTTGATACCTTATTGCTTTTGTTGAACTTATTTTCCATTTACTGTGCTGGTTTACTGTTAAATGACTTGTCCTTTTATTTATGCTTTTTATTTAAAATAAATATTTAAATACATTACCCCACTGATGTCTCAATTTTTAGTAATTTTATTTTCATTTGTTTTGATTATTGAAACTCACCAGTAGCTTCTGCATTTTCCACCCTAGGCTTATACTTGAGTCAATCAGTTTTTCTGGTTTCCAAAGTAATAATTAGGTACCTCGGCTTATGCTAGGGTCGGCTTATATGTGAGTATATATCGTATGTGGAATTCTTTACTCGTAGTCAAAAACAGCAGCAGTATCTAAGAACATCACACAAGGCCATATCATCCACAAATAAAAGAATTGCAAACAGTACTAAAGTAAAAATATTTATACTTATAAGACTGAAAATAAAGATATCATTCTTCATGAAAATGATTACAAAGTCATATTGGGAATAATGGAGATTAAAAAATATTTTCCAATAGAGATCAAGTCAAATAGTTTACAAGAGAAATAATTTTTTTCTTAAATTTGGGCATCAAATAATAATTAATAAGGTAAACTCAAAGAAAATGGGAAAACTTATCAAAATTAAAGGATAAGTATAAAGACCTGTTATCACTAAAAAAAACCAGTGAGGAAAATATATAATGAGGAAAAAACACTAACAAAGTCAACTCAGCAGAGAAAATGACAAAGAATAAAGAAACCATCAACATCCCACTCACACACACCAAAAAAAAAAAAAAAAGCAAACAAACAAAAAAACCCAGCAAAATAACAAATTCATACCGAGCAATAAAGACTTTGAATATAAATTAACTAAATGCATCAGTCAAGAGGCAGAGAGTAATAGACTGAATAAGAAAACATATCTATCTGCTGCTTAGAAGAAACAGAACATATATAAAGACAAAATAGACTAAAAATCAAAGAATGTAAGAAATTATACCAAATCTAATGAAAATTTTAAAGCAGCAGGAGTGGCAACATTAATCTCTGGTAAAATAGACTTCAGGGTAAAATTCTACATGAGAAACAAAGATTAGCATTACAATAATTACACTGAGACAAGAACATATCACCAATAAATATCTATATAACCAACAGAAGATCCTTCAACTATATTAATCAAACTCTTCTGTACTTGATAAGAAAAAAGATAATACTACAATAATACTAGGGGACTTCAAATAACCCCTGTTAAGATAGGACAGAACTGGAAACACAGGGAATCCAGGGCAGATGATACCTTCAGGAGCAGCGGTGTGATTGGCGATACTGGGAGGGTGGAGGGAGGGTGGGTTGGAAAGGGGGAACTGATTACAAAGATCTACATATAACCTCCTCTGTGGGGGACGGACAACAGAAAAGTGGGTGAAGAGAGACACTGGGCAGGGCAAGATATGAAAAAATAGTAATTTATTAATTATCAAGGGTTCATGAGGGAGAGGGGACTGTGGAAGGAGGGGAAAATGAGGAGCTGATGCCATTGGCTTAGGTGGAGAGCAAATATTTTGAGAATGATGAGGGCAATGAATGTACAAATGCGCTTTACACAACTGATGTATGTTTGGATTGTAATAAGTGTTGTATGAGCCCCTAATAAAATGATTTAAAAAACAAGATGCAAAAAAAAAAAACACAGTAAATCAAATTGACCTCTGAGACGTATAAAAAAATAATCCATTCAGTGAGAGCTCAATTTACATTCTTTTCCAGTTCACTTGAAATATTTTGCAAAATAGACCATGGTAAATAGACAAGTGGCAGTTAAATGATTTTATGTGAACTGGACCCTCCTGGCTTGGTGTGGAGTCAGCTTGTCAATCAAGTCATAACCTGATGACTCCTTGATGGCATAAGAGTGTGAGCCACTGGGAACCGATCCTCTCTCACTTCACTTGCCTGCTTACTGGCCACCCTGAGGGCTGCCAGAGCCCTGCCATATTTCCACTGACATTGTGTCCACAAAACTGCACCCACTACCTGTGGCCCTCCTGCATTCTGCATCATTGCATGTGCTGCCTGATTCTGAAGAGGGACTTATGGACTAGTGTTGGACTGATGGACTTGAGCTGAACTGGGCTGGGATACTTTCCTTGTATACAATTACGTTTTGATAGAAGCCCTTTATTTTACATATAACAATGTCACTGATTGTCTTTCTCTGGTCCATCCAGACTAATTCAGGCCACAAATCATGCCTTAACAAGTTTTTTAAATTTGAGACTTTACAAACTATTTTATAGAAATCAACAATAGAAAGTTCCAGGGAAAGAAAATACAGAGATAATTAATATTAATAACATTTTACTTAAAAAATATTAAGAAATGGAATAAATATAGAATAAAGTTTTTAATTCTGTTAAATAAATAAGAATAAAATAAAGCATATAAAAAACTTTGGGGCACAAGCAAAGAAATTCTCATTAGGCAAATCAAAGTAATCAATGCCCATATCAAAAATTAAGAACCCAAATCAACACTTTAATTCAATATCTTTAACATTTAGTACAAAGCATCAAAGTAAATAAATCATCCATCATCAGAAGAAAGGAAATGATAAAAGTTAGAGAAGAAAAAGTCAGATATTTTAAATTAAAAAAAACAGCAAGACAAGAAGTTGGACTTTTTGAAAAGATTGACAAAATTGACAGACTGGCAAACTTAACAAAGGAGAAGCAGCAAATATCATAAATAAGAAATAAAATGGGTGGTATCACAACAAAACAAACTATGAAATAGACCCAGAGGCCACTTCTGGCATCTTGCAACTAGAAGACAAATCCCCCTTCACACAAATCCAAAGCCAATTACCAAAGGTAAAGGTCAGGTGAGCCTCAACTCTTTTGTCTTTTGCCTATTCTGACACCAACCATGTCTCCAATGAGACTCTACTTTTCTGCTGTGTTTGATAATTGATTGCAGTAGCCCCACAGAACTCACAGACAATACTCACACTTATGGAGGTTTATTAGGGAATTTAACAGGTTACCACAAGCCTTATCTATAGCAGTGCCTTTCCACAGTCAACAGTTAAGTCTCTCTCCCGGGTCCTCAGCCTATTAAGTATATGTTCCCTTAGTGTCTGTCTCAGTGTACCAGGAAACCCATCTGATTCTCTGCCTTCCTGTCCTTTACTTCACGGTCTCCTTGCCTTAACATCTGGTCTTGGCATGGCATGGCATGGCCTCTGGCCTCATCTTCAGCCACTTCAAGTAGGAAGAGATCTCAAAAATGTTACACTGGTGCCTCTTCTTCCTAAGGCTCTCTACCTACTTCTAATATAGCTCTCTCATATATGGGGATTTGGCTTTTGTCTTTCATCAGAACATAATCCCAAGGGAACAAAGGCTGTTGACTAAGTTCACACCTTCCAGTAAACTCAACAATTAGAATACATTCCACCTTAATCTTAATTATTATCATAACAGAATTTCCAAAATGGTTTTAAAAACCAGTCAGAGATGCTATAATTTATAATATATTAAAAAGGAATCATGTCAAGAAGAGTCATATTATTTGACTCCAACTGACTAGCTGAAATATTTACTGCCATTGAGTCTATGCCAACTGTTAGTGACCCTATAAGACTGGGTAGAACTACCCTTGTGAGTTTCTGAGAATGTAACTCTTGGTGGAGTAGAAAACTTTGTCTGTCTCCCACATAGTAGCTTGTAGTTTTGAACTGTTGTCCTTGAAGTTAGCAGCCCAACATAAAACCACTACATTATCAGGGCCCCAAACCGACTCGAATGCAGTGAGTTTGTTTGCCTTTGTTTTGTAATGAAGGACTGAATATCAACAAATTTGGAAATCTATAAGAAATGGAAAATGTTTAGAAATAAATTTCCTACCTAAATAAACACAGCCTAATGCAAAACCCTCAACAGACAGACTAAACAAAGAAGAAATAGATCAGGTCATTTCTACCAAACATTCAGAGAAGTGTTGACCCCAAACTCTGTATTCTAACCCAGAATATGGAAAAATATAGCAAACTCTTGACACATTTTATGAAATGGGTATAACCCTAATACCAAAACAAAAGCAAAGATATTACTAGAATAGAGAATTGTAAGCCAATATCTCTTATGAACATAGATGCAAAAATTGTCAAAATAATCCTAGCCAAGAATATCTCATAAGAAATAGAGTATATTATGACCAGGTAGGATTCATACCAGGATTAAAGGATCATTCAACATTAGAAAAGCAATCAATGTAACTCACCATATGCATTAGACAGGGTAGACTAGAGAAACAAAATCATTGACACTCATATATGTGTAAGAGAGAACATTATATCAAGAAGTAATTATGCATCAATAAAACATCCCAACTCAGTCCAGATCAAGTCCATAAGTTAGCTTTTATCTAAGTCCAATATTAGCCCATGCCTTTCTCTTCAGACTCACACACACAACACATGCAATGATGGCGGATGCAGGAAGATCACAGGCCAGTGGGTGGAAAGTCTTGTGGATCCAGTGGCAGTGGAAGTATCTCTAGGTCTCTGGCTGCCATCAGGGTGGCTCCATGTGGCTTATCAATAGGAAGGGGAAGGAGAGAGAGAGAGAAAAAGAAGAGAAGAGTCCTGCCTTGAGGGAAGAAAAGAGGGAGTTCCCAGAATCCTCATGAGAAAGCCACACCCACACATGACCTAGTTGGCACAACAAACCTACTATCACACCATATAAATAAAATAACGGAATCTACAGATCCATAACAACTGGGCAGAAAAGGTATCTGGTACAATTCAACATTCATTCCTGATAAAAATTCTTAGCAAAATAGGAATAAATAGGAAATTCCTCAACATAATAAAGAATGTATGCCAAATTAACATCAAATATAGAACTTAAAGTGAAGACATTGAAAGAAATGCTCTGTAATAGGAAGCCAGACAATGGTGGCCTTTATCACCACTGTTATTCCATGGTTAGCTAGAAGCATTAGCAAGTACAGTGGACAATGAAAATAAATTGATGCGTCTGATTTGACTGGTGTAAAAATATCTCTGTTTACAGGTGTTAGATTCTATCCTGAGAAAACCTTAAAGATTTTATCAGAAAAATGTTTCCTGTAAACAGGAAAGATAATTGACAGTTTGGCAATGTGGAAGGGTCTGAGTAACATTTAAAAAAAAAAAAACCTCAAAATCAGTCATATTCCTATATACAAATGAGGAGAACTCTATAAAGTAAATCAAGAAAAATAATGCCATTTACCATAGCCACTCAAAAGTTGAAAAACTGAGGGAAAAAAACCACTCATAGAAACAAGACGTATTCAAAAACAAATACATGACACTACCAGAAGAAACCCAAAGTGTGAAAGTTAGGTTTAGTCTCACCTTGACTGTACCTGTAAGAAACTATGGGTGGAGTTCAATCTCTCCATCAGGTCACAGCCTGATGATGTCTCCTGGAAGGTATGGTTTCTTCGATATCTATAAGAGAACTGTAAGCTGGGCTCTGCAGAGTGAATCTTTCTTTCTCTCCTCCTAGATCCTTGTCTGGGTTTCTTGGGATGGTGCCCAGCATGTGGCCTGCAGATCCTGGGAACTGTCCGCAGCCTGCTTGATTGAGTACTGACCTTGGATCCCTTCTATGCTGCCTCCATCGGTCTGTGCTCTTCCCGCTTCCTGATTCATAGCTACAACACATGTTTGAGATGTGAAGGCTTGGCATCTGATCCAAAGGCTTGAGTTGCATTGGGTGTGCTCATTGTGCATCTATGTAGGTCTTTCTTGATATAATTTCCTGTCTTGTGTATGACTATCACTGGCTTTGTTTCTCTGAAAACTTGGTTATCCCACAGTCCTATGTCGATATGAAAAAGTCCCACATTCCTGGAGAAGAAGACTTGACGTTGTGAAAATGTCTACATCCAAAGCATTTTATAAATATGTTACAACTCCAATTCTGGTCCTGGCATTATTATTTAAAGAACTAGAGAAATAAGTCACCACATTTATATAGAAAAGAAAGGGACCCAAGATAAGCAAAGCACTGCTTAAAAAGAACAAAGTAGAAAGCCTCTCCTCCTCAGACACTACCACACAGCCATGGTATCAAAATAGTCTGGCACTGATACAGTGATAAATATACAAACCGATGGAACAGAATAGAGAATCTAGAAAATAATCCATCCACGTACAGATAATCGATTTTTAACAAAGGCTAAAATGAAGAAAAGATCATTCTTGAACAAATGGTGCTGGCAAAATTAGATTTCCATTTATAGAAGGATGAAACTCATTCAATTAAAAATTAAACTTAAGGTGATCAAGGTCTAAACATAAATACTAGAACGATAAAGTTTCAATGTGAAATAGGGACAAAATGAAAGTCCCCATGCATTACACACACACGTACACACACACAAAACAAGGGCACTCTGGTGGCCTGGGGGTTACGAGTTGGGCTGCTCTCCACAGCCCAGCAATTCAAGACCACTGTGTGTCCCTCGACAAAAAGATGAGGCATTCTACTCTCATGAAGTAGGATAACTCTCAGGAAGATTTACAATCTGAAACACACAGGAGCAGTTCTACTCTGTCCTGTAGCGTCACTATGAGTCAGAGTTGATTTTATGACAATTCATTAGCTTAATTTGTTCTATTTATGTGCATCAAAAAACTTCACCAAAAGAGTCAAAAGAGAACCCACACCCTGGGAACAACATTGGCAATAATATAATGAACAAGGGACTAAGTTCTAAAAATACAGTGAAAACTGCAACTTTAACAAGGAAAGGATAAGTAAGCCACTTAAAATGGCAGAGGACATGAACAGACAGCTCCCTAAAGAAGTTATTCTGGTTGCCAACAAACATATGAAGAAATTCTCCCTATCACTAGCAATCCAAGAGATTCAAATCAGAACCCGAGATACTACTGCACATCAGCATTGATAGCAAAGTTTAAAGTAACAGAAAATAACAAATGCAGGAGAGGGTGAGGAGAGGCTGGAATCCTCCCTCAGACAGTGTTTGAAATGTAGCACAACCCCTATGAAAAGAGGAATGACGGACGGCTCCTCACACAACCGCGATTCGAAATACTGTGCGACCCAGCAAGCTCTTGACTTGGTGCATGCCCTATAGAAGTTAGAGCCAGAGTGTAACCACATAGATGCACACCATGGTCATCGCAGTACTATTCATGATAGCCAGATGGGAATAGCCCAAATCTCCATTTATGAAAGTGTGAATAAATAAACTTTGGCATATATATATCACCATAAAATTCACGTAGTTAAAGAATAATAAAACTGAAATACATTATGATATAGATAGATTTGGAGAATCTTAGTCAATCAAAAATAGACAACTATTGTCCATTTATTATAAAAGAAAAAAATCAGGGTAAGGATTGTTCGTTACCAGGGGTAGAGGGGCAGAAAGAGAAAGGAAATCAATAAGCCAATGGGCCATCAGGTGCTAGTTAAGGTAAAGAACATAATGTTCAATACAGGAGAAAAGAGGGAAAAGGGTGAGGGGTAGGGCAAGCTACTGGGAATTTGATAAATTGTTTAAATTATTGGCAATAAAATGACGATATGAAATGTAAACCCTTCTCTAATATAATGAAAAGTTTAAAGTATCTGCAGGTCTCAATGGTCTGATCACTATTAGACCTTGGAATTGGTACAGAATCAGCTATACTCACTTCTGACCATGAGTAAGGTCAACATACCAGCAGCTAACAACCACCAGCACCACAATGAAGATTATTAGTAAGAGTTCATGCAGGATTTCTATAATAAAAGTTTCACCAATATATTTTAATAATTTTTGCATTTGTTGCAACATAATGCAACACTAATTTATTTCCGTTTCATTAAAAAAAACAATCTGAAAGTGTGGTCAGTCCCTTGTTAGTATGATAAATTGCTGGTATCAACTATTTAGAATTCTTCCAATTTGTGTTGCTCTGTCAATTGAAGCTATGTGTAAATTTGAAAATGGTTTATTATCAAGTCACATTTCGGTCCATGGGCAGGGAGAGGAAATGAAAAGAAAGGAATCAAAGCTCCTTTCCTCTTAATTGATAATCCAGAAATTGAATTAAATTCTGCATATATTTTATTGTCCAGAACATAGTCATATCATCGCATTAAACTGTAAGTGGATCTGGGAAATGTAGTCCTCAGCTATGTAATCAACTAAAATTTCAATTACTGTAAAAGTATGTGTGAAGAAATATTAACCAGAAAGCTTTAGTCTCTTCATATTCAAAAATATTATCTGTAGATCTATGCCAGGTGCTAAACACCAGGATGCTATATGGATTTCACTAATTCTACACAGCACACATTTAATGGATAGCCTGATTCTCAGACGTTAAAAGACCTCTCCAAGTACACATAAGATGTGTATGACCAGGCTTCAAATGGTAATCTGTCGAAATCTAAATAAAAGCCAGTCACCTTCTCAGCATGGTACTATGTCTCACAAATAAATGTGGGGTAATAATCTTCTCGGCATATTAACAATATTATCCAGATATTTGTGGGTTGAAAGATAGATAGAAAAGATGTCATTCTCTTACCACTGAAACACGCACAGCTCCACAATTTTTAACACTATTTTCTGTCTCGTTGATAAATTGGTTAGGGTGCATAGGCCGTGTATTCTGATTCTTTTCATATTGCAGTCTACATTATGCTAAACACCAATCACACAATCAACACACTCTCTTCACAATCATGAGGAACAAATACCTATGATGATAGTCACGTTGACGCATCGATGATGTGAGCACAAAGGAGAGGATGAGCCTGACTCTGAGCTCTTTCAGGGAAGAAATTGCACCTAATTTATAACTGCAGCTCTAATGACTAACACATCTGCCTCTTAGTAAAGATTCAATATTTATTTCCAGAGTTTAATTAAATACCAGGGTTTCAAACAATGAACTATGAATATACTTCCACATTCAAATTATTGTGAAAATAACTTTTAAAAGGCATTTTTTTTCTGACAAGCATGCAAAAAATACTTTTGAAATCATGTTTTTAGTTTTAAAGTTTACTAAATCTTCAGCAGAATGTTGCCTGTTTTAATAAATAAGTATTTTATAATGTTTATAATGCCAAGTGTTTTATTGGTTTGGTTTGGTCTTCAAACAAAATTAAATTTATTTTCAATACATTTTCTGATTTTAGAAAGATAAGATTTTGTTTTCCTGGGAAAATATGTAGTGATGATATACTTCTCCCTGCTTCTGAATTTTGGTGATGGGTGTCTGGAAATGTAATATTATCTTACCAAATGATAACTAAAGCTATAAATAATATGATAACGCATATTTTAGATTTCATAAAGCATCAAAAAGTAAAATGTCACCATAGAGAAGAGATATTAGATAGGAAAAGCTGCAATATTTTCGTAGAGTTGCTAATTATTTGTTTTGCTTCTTTCACTGGTGTTACGCTTAACTGTTCTACAACATGTAGTTTTGCATGTCCTGTATTAGCATGAGATATCCAGAGCATACAATGTATCAATCACACGCTCACACATTTACTCTAATGAGTGGAAAACAGGTGCACACAGGAACTACTGCACCAAATGTTTATGGCAACGCATGATCGTGTCAATTGGGCTAGGACAATATCCTCAGTGATTTGGCAGTACAGGCAGAGTAATTCCCCATGGTGTGACCAACCACGATAGCATCAGCTCCATAATATGATATGCCATGCGCTGCCAAGCAATTGTAAAACTATTAGGATCAATTGCAACCCCCTTACTCAGCCTGATACAATTGAAAGGATGTGTTTTTGGGGTTGTGGTCTACTTCTAATAGAACTGGAGATGGTGAGAAAACTTGCTTGCCTCCTTGTTGGGTCTGGATCCTGCATTTGGCTTTTCTACCTCTGGATCCTTGGTTTGAGCCAACAGCCTGCCATATTGCCTGTCTACCCTGGGAGTCTTCTGTGTCCTACCGTCTTCTGTGTCCTGCTGACCTTGGATTCCTTTGCCTCTGTAGTTACCAACCTGTTACCTTTGTACTGATCTTGGGTTAATCAGTCTTCACAGTTTTGTGAGTCAAAAGATGTCTCTAACCTAATATCTGACTCGTGGACTTGAAACCTGCCCATTTAGATTTGACCACTTCTCCAACAGTGTGAGCTATTATATTGATACAAATTTCCTATATCTATATACTTTTTCTTTTCTAGAAAATCTAGCCTAACATAGAGGTGAATTCATAATTGCCAAAGAATTGAAAACAACTAATATGTGCTTCAAAAGGTGAATGGATCTAATAGTAAAAAGAAATGAGCAATCAAGTCATTAGGAAATTTGAAGTGATCCTGAATGCATATTGCTAAGTGAAAGAAGCCAGGCCAAATAGGCCTACTACTGTGTATATGATTTCAACCCTACGAAATTCTGGCAAAGGCAAAATAAGTCAAGTGAAAATGAACAGTGATTCTCAAGGGCTTGGGGTAAGGATAAAGGATGGAAAAGGTGGAGCACAGGGGACTTATTATTTTTTTATGAAGTGAAGTGAAAGTATTCTTTACAATACTATACATGACATTAAATATTCTTCAGAACCCATAGAACTGAACAACAGCAAGAATGAGCTCTAATATAATATTTAGTAAATAAAGTATAAAAAGCATTTTATCAGTTATTACAAATGTACCTCAATAATGTAAGATGTCAGTAATAGGAGTAAATAGTGCGTTTCTAGAATCTGTGCTTTGGCTCCAATTTTTCTGTCAAATTTAAACTGCTGTACACAACAAAGTCTGATACTTAAAGGAAGATACTTAAAGAGAAGCAGGAGGAGAAAAAGAAAGAGGAGGCAAAAGACATGATTGGTAGGATATAAGTCCTGAATTATAGATTCAGTTCTGTTTTAATTGTTGAGCAACATTATTCAAGTCATATAAATTCCAGGTCTCTGTTTTCTTATTTTTGAAATGAGGATTATATTAGTTTTCTCTTAGAATATAAAGGTTTTTAATTCAACACACATTTACTGCCTCATAGGATCATTTGTCAAGATTCTGAATCTTCTTTGCTCAGGATCTGACCAGGCCCGAATCAAAATGTGAGGTAAGCTGCATTCTCATATGCTGGGAGGAATCTGTTTACAATTTCATTCACGTTATTAGCAGAATTTATTTCTTGGTGATTGTATGATGTCAGAACCTGACTTACTGTTGACTTTCTACTGAATCCTCCCCTCATGAAAAGATATGGAGGAATCTTAAATGCATATTGCTAAGTAAAAAAAGCCAGCCTAAACAGGCCCAGTACTGTACATATGATTTCAACAATATGTATATTTTGGAAAAAGCAAAACAAGACAAGTTAAAACAAGTTCTTAGTGCCTGCCTTCGATTCCTTGCAATGTGGACCTCTTCAAAAGCAGTTAAAAACAGGCCAGAGAATCGCTGCGTCTAGTTTACTAGAGACGAGTTTAACGTAAGTAAACATCGTTCGGGTGACGTCACAGCACTTTTAGGACAGCCTGTCGGTTGGAAGCACATCCCAGATCCACTCACACTCAAGCAGAGGGGATCGTTTCTCACTTTTTATAGTGTATGACTCACACACAAAGGTATCACTTATTAGGATTCACTTTAAAGTGTGTCTGACACAAGAGTATTGGGTTAGATAACCTAACTTTTTCTAATTCTATCACTTCATGATTATTGTGGCTATACTAAGAATGTTATCTTTTAAGTTACAGCCTCAGAGCTAGGGTGCTGTATGGTCCCTGACTTCTTTTCAAAGGCTCGGGAGCTGATGATGCCAGGGTAGCTACCATTTTTCATGGAACAAAAATGTAAGCAACTCACACAGAGGAAAAGAATACAACCCACAAAAGTCTCCTTAAAGCCCACTTTTGAACACCTGGGAAGTTCATTGGGAACCAAAGGAAAAACTGTGGGGAAGTTCATTAGGACACAGTTCGAAGCTGAGTAAAGAATCACATCAAAATGAGTGGGGGCCTTGACGGCAAAAGGTGTACTTGGAGTTAGATTCTATGAAAGTAATTAGTTTTTTTCTGAATGAAAAGCCAGATCCAGAGTTTATTCTGGCTTAAAATAAGCATTCTCAACTTTGGCTGCATATTAAAATTACCTGAGAAGTTTGTGAACATCCAGGTGGCAGGGCTACATCATACCATAGATCTATTCAGTATGAAATTTGGAGGAGGTAACCTAGACCTGAGTTTTTGTTTGTTTGTTTGTTTGTTTTAATTCTTCGTGTAATTTCAATGGGTAGCTAAGGTTGAGATTAAGTTTGAGATTACGCCTACTACTTAAAGTGTGGCCAGGGGATCAATCAGCAAGGTTAGCACCGTCTTATTAAAACTTAGATTCTCATGAGGCCCCCAGATCTTCTGAACCCAACACTAGTTGACGTATAGATACTCAGGTGCTCTCATCTACCTTGACTGAAAGTGAAACAACAAACTCCCTACCACCGTGTTAATGCCAACTCATAAGTATCCTTTAGGGTGGGCTAGAACTGCCCTTGTGAGTTTCTGAGACTAAACTATTGATGGGAGTAGAAAGCTCCATCTTGAAGAAGCACTTGTAGTAATTCATTTACTAAGGCAGCTGAACTGGTAAGGATGTGTCTGTGGCTGCGCTCCGTCTCTCTCCTCTGGTCTCTGTGTTAATTCACATCCTGCATTTCCCACCCTAGGCTTATACTGGAGTCAATCAGTTTTTCTGGTTTCCCAGGTAATAATTAGATACCTCAGCTTATACTCGGGTCAGCTTATATTAGAGTATATACGGTAGTTAGACATTGAAAGACAAAATATTTGCCTTTGTGATGCCAATACGATGGCTTGGTAGAAACTGCCTGGAGAAGCTGTCCTCTAACAATGCTTTAGCTGGACAAGTGCTGCAGTAAGTTATCAATGTCGAGGAAATCACCGTTTTGCATTGCATAGGTACTGTAATTGTTGTGGCTATTCTTATCCCATAGTACGTCCCATGACAAAGGTCATCCATTCCAAATAACATAGCTGACTCCATTACATGATCCTGCAGCAAACCCATCTTTACAAAGTCATGCATTCATTTGGTGCCTTAATAAACAATTGTCAGATACCAATTGTACTCCCCAGACATCCATCGTCACTCTTAGGGAATCAGAGAGGCCTCAGCTCTCGGTATCAACATGCCACAACATGTAACAATATATGAGCAAAACAGCCACATTTCATCCTCAATCATTCGCCGGGCTGATGAGAGAAGTAACCTTACTGAGTCTTGTTTATCCTGCACCTCAGACAGACCTTGGCAGGAACCAAAAGCAAGATGTTTTAGTTCAAACAACGTCTTGTTGAATGTTAAAGAATTTCAGAGTTTAAATAACTTCCTTGTGACCTTCGGAAAAACCTTTCCATAAAAATTCAGTGTAAGCTCAAGCTGGAATTAATTAATCCTTAAGGAAAATATCATAAGTTATTCAGCCATCCTATAACAAACTTTACAGGACAAATTAAAAAAGAGCCATGATTTCATCTATTTAGCACTAAGAAACTAAAATGCCCGTAGGTGGCTATGCTTGAAGCCGCCGGTGAAGGAGATTTTCCACTTAAATTCCTTTCAAAAATGAAGAGCTGCAGGAAGCACTATAGAAATGTTGTTTTTTAGTGACTGTGCCAATAGATGTGGGCTTTCTTTCAAGCAGTGAGTGATCCCTTTGAATTATGTTTGATCCAAAAATAGGCTTACTCATAAACTGCATGAATACCTTCTAGCTCATAATTGCCAGGTTCCGGTGTTAGGTTTTAGTCATCTAACCTAAATTATTATTATTTTTTAAATGTAATCTTAAATTGATATGTGCTTTCCCTTTTCCCTTCATCTTTCCCCTGCTGCCCTAGGGCCACCGCATCTTTGATCATCCTAAGATAACAGCCTTCCCACTAGCCCCCAGCCCCCTCCCGCAAGGAATCTACCACCGTGGGTGACAGATGAGCCATTCTTGAACACGCGGCTTCAATTTGAATGAAATGCTTTTGTACCACATAGGGGAAAAATCTATTAACAGTATTGATGAGCACAGGATTATTTCTATAGAAAAAATAAGTTTAAGTTCAAGCTGAATGCACAGAAAATGACAAGCAATTAACCAGGACATATTTTTTGAGACTTGAATCAGACACTTGGGCAAGATATTTTAGGAAAACTGCCTTTGGTAAACAGAAAAATTACATTGGCGTTTTCCTCTGCCTTTCTACTTATGAGCAAAGGAAATGATTTTTTTTCCCTTGGAAGATACAGTCAAGGCAGCCATTAAATATTTGAAATAAGGGGGAAATACATTTCATTAAATCTTTGACAAATAACAAAATTAACTTTTAAGTTATATAAACTAGAAAATGCCACTCACCAGATACAAGAGTTGATTTAAAATTTTTTTTAAATTGTATTCTTTTCAAGAAAAAAAGGAAAATCCAGCCGATATGTTTCTGTTTCCACATATTAGATTAATAATATTCATAAATGAACAAATTGGACACCTGCCTTAATTTAATATGGAATGCTCAATTTGCAACCCCCAAGTCTGTATTTTCTCATCTCAAATTCCTTATGGATTATGATACTGAAAGTATGAGACAGAGCTGTTGAACTTCCCAGTTGGCCTGGAGGATACCAGATAATGAGATAAGAGTGAACCCAACAAAATCATCAACTTTGTATTTGTCCAAATAAAAATTCTAAGTTACAAAACCATTTTCCATATTTGATGTATATAGAATAAAAAGTATAGATAATTTAAAAAATTAAATTAGTACAGATGAACCCTATAATTATATAACCTTCTTATTATAAATGTATAGCTTTTCTTTAAAATATATAATGATGCAAAACAAAAACCCTAATAGTAAAGGGAAGAAATACTAAAGAACTAGAGGATCGTTATGTGTTTCATCAGTACTATACTACTCACTAGATTTATTATCCCTTCCACGTGGCCTTGTTGTGAGGAACTGTCCGATTATCTTAGAGGTGAGTTTTGGGTCTCCACTTTCTTGATGTTCCTTCACGTCAATTTGATTGCTTGTTTTTGAACTTCAGATGCTATCCCATCAACACCTCTTGATCACACAGGCTGGTGAGCTTCTTCCATGTGAGCTTTGCTGCCTCCCTGATAGATGGTCACTTAATTTCAAGCCTTTAAAACCCCAGATTCTATATCTTTTAATAGCCAAGTACCATCAGCTCTCCTAACATTTGCTTATGTACCCATTTTGTCTTCAGTGCTCTTGTGGGGAAGGTATCATACAGTACCATATTATTAGAACAACCAGTTCTTGTACTGAGATAAGACTTAAATAGAGACCCAAAGTCCATCTACTTCTTTGTTGCATTTACATATTTATGCATACATAAAAAATTGAACCTATCTTTATATATCTGTAATTTTGTTAATATATATATATATATATTAATTTTGTTAGACCTGTGTAAATACATTTGTATAATTTAGGGTGTTCTATGTATGAAAGCCAAGATAGATAATCCTTTAGAAACAATAACTGGAGTAATGATTCTCTGAGGGTATGGGAAGGGGAATGGGAGAGAGGGAGAAGGGGGGCCTGATAGCAATGATGACTGTATAACCCCAGTCAAAAGAATGGAAGGTGAGTGGGAACATTGGATGGTATAAAATATGTGTGTGTGTGTGTGTGTGTGTGTGTGTGTATAAAAGATTACTAGGAGTAGGGTAGGGAGGGGGAGGGAGAGGGTAAAGGGGAGCTGATATCAAAGAGTTCAAGAAGGAAATAAAATTTTGAAACTGATGGTGGAAGTAATTATAAAATTATGCTTGATCTAACTGAATTATGGATAGTTTTAAAATCTGTTAGTTTCTAATAAAATGATTAATGAAAAAAATATATATTTCAAATATATAAAACAATGAACCAACTGAAACAAAAATGTAAAGTAGGAAGGGGAGTTATATTTTCTCTGGACATTTAATCTTATTTACATTGAATTGAATTGAATTGAAAACATTAAAATCCCATTATATTTTAGCAGTATTTATGATCCCTATTTTATTTTTATATCAGTTTTGATGAGATCAAAGGTTGTCTAGATCTACAGTCTTCTGCTCAAGTTCAACTGAAAGTTATTTAAAGACAAATGAATACTTTTCATTGCTATATAACTCTCATCTAAAGCCTTTTGCAAATTCCTAATTGTTGTGAGCCCACAAATACAGGACTTTTTAATCTTCTATCTAAAAATATAGGCTAAAGAATCTCCTTTTTTTCCCTAAGCCTATTTCCTCTCCTTAATCTTTCTGGTACTAACATTCATATAAAAACAAATATTAAAAATAATCAAATCCAAAAGGATGGTAGATAGAGAGTTTTAATTGATCACTTTTTAATCTTTTCAGCATAGGAAAATTAACAAAATACATGGTCTTTCCTCTTATACTGTAAGGAATTATGATAGAGAAATAAGAGTTAAGGTCTTTCTCTCTTCTATAAAAAAGAAAAATACTAAAAGAATTGTAAAATATTGTAGATTTTAAAAGGGAATAGGCCTTGTGGTCTAAACTATTTTTTATTTATTACCCAAGATGTTCTTGATCATGACCAGATGGAACATATTTTCCTAGAGGACTTGATTTTCCATACTACTTGGTTTTTCATACAGACGAGAGGATATAATCTCTAGAAAAATAATTAGGCTATATCGTTTACATAGAAAATCATATTTTTAATTTGAGGCTACCATAGACAATCCAGCACTTCTACTCTCAACAACGTAATAATAGCATGGCTAAAATATCAATGCCAAATATACAAATTTTCTTAAAATTCTTATCTTGGACATTGTGGAGTCTTAGTCTTCTCTATTAGATAGGTAGTGTTTTAGGTTGGGTTGTCTAGAGAAACAAAACCAGTGACACTCATAAATGGATACTTTTTTGATACTTTATATCAAAAAGTAATCTTATATCAAGAAGGCAGCCCAGCCCTGCCCAACTTAAATACATGGATCTGATGTTTTCCAGAGCCCTTGTCAGGCTCACATAGCTACAGGCCAATAACACAGAAAGATGAGGAGGGACGCTGGGAGATCACAAACCAGTGGGTGAAGAGTCAGTTGAAACATGGCAGAGCACTGATAGCTCTCAGGGTCTGGTTGCCAATGGGGTCACCCCAGGAGGAAGGCCTAGAGTCCCAGCAAGCAGAAAGGCAGGGGGGCAGAAAGAGAGCGAGGAGAGAGAGCAGGGCTCCACAGTGTCTCCTTTATAAAAAGAGCACACTTCCCAAGAGGCATCATCAGGCAGTGATCTGATTAATAGGTTGGACTCTATCCCTACCCATTCACTTAGCTCACCTAAAATCTAATTACCACAGATGGATAGATGGATGGATGGATGGATGGATGGATGGATGGATGGATGGTGTCGGATATGCTTTATCTGCACATGGAATCCATGCTACTTGCAGCTGAACCAGGCTAGCTGAGAATATAGGCTATATGAAGTGGAGGTCAATCAGTTCTAAATATCCTGGAGAATTCAAACAGTCTGGACTTCCTATAATTCAAGAGATAAGACAAAGCTTATAGGAAACAGATTCGATCTGGACAGTGAGTGCATCTGTCATCAATATTTCTGCAAACTTCAGGACTTCCTCAAAGTCATTTTACAGAATTTCTGATTGAAACAAAATCTTTAGCTGCATCCTGAAACAATTATTTCAAATTAGGTTTTTGTTGAACATTAGGAGAAGATAAGTGTTTTAACTTTAATGGTTGAGTCCAATTATTTTCAATCATTTCTGCCTTATTTCAGCTGGCTTCTATATATTGAAATGGCAAACTCAATTAAATACTAATTTATGCAGCAGCATCTTTTTTCTTATTTCATAAGAAGGTAAGATAAGAATATTTGGGGTTTGCATGGAACCTAAAATATTACATTACCCAGCTTCTTAAATCCTTATTTTGAAATAATTAGTTTGGCATGCCATATTCACTATTGCAGGTAACTATAACTTTGAGAAATCCACTTCATTTTAATGTATTTGAAAACCTTTCTATTTATTATAGCTACTCAGCAAAACGGATTAAGAATGTTGATATTAAATAAACAACTGGACACACTAACTCATCATCACACATCACTTATGCTTTTTGAAGATTGAGAAAAAGGATTGATTGTACAAAATAATGAATATTAGATTATGGAACAGAATATATTTGAGGATATTACCTTGTTTATGAGATATGAGAAGACATAAATGTAAAAGATATAAAGTAGACAGATTTAAAATTCTTTTTGCCATATCTGAACTAAATTATAGCACTTCAATCAAATGTATACATACATATATTACATATAAAGAATTCATTTTGTTTAACATAAAGCTTTGAAGAAAAATAATGGTCAAATACTATTTAATGTAGTCCATATTTTCATTCAAAATTCTCCTTTGATGAGCCCTTATAAGACATTCATTGTGTTACAGATTGCTTTAAATGAAGCAAGCCAAAACAGACAGCAAAAATGGTTGGGTTTGCATTATTTTTAAAGTTATCAACATTATGAATCAACATTAAATTATTTTTTATTTTCCTAGTATTAATGGTGCTGTTGTCACAAATCACCGAGATATATTATCTTGCTATTCTATACAACAGTAGAACAAAATATGCCTCTCTGGTCTAAAATCAATAATTCAGCTGGGCATCATCCATTTTTGTAGCCTCTCGAGGAGAAATGTTTTCCTTGAACTTGTAGAACTGAGGTTTATTTTCTGGCTGAGGCTGTTTTCAGATTCCTGGGTGTGGTGGAGTGAAAGTTCTTAATATGGCTCTTAATATGGGTAGCCAAGTCTCTGTAACTCCCACCAAATGCCTGGGTGTGACTATGCATTTGGACATGTGTTAACACTAAGAGAAGGGATCGTTCTGTGTTTTTTTATCACCCTACTGGCTCGCAGAGGAGTGAGCCATCTCTGGTGAGCCATTTTTGAAACAACGACAGAGAACGGGAATCCTGAGGACATTGAAAGAGCGCATGCAAGATCTCCCTCTGATGTGGCCGACTACTGAGACCAGATGCATCAGACTGTGGCCTGCAGTTCTCAGAGGTGCGCTGAGACTCCGGAGTAGCTTTTCCTTATCTAACAGGAGACTGAAGCCGTGGGACAGAGTGGTAGGCAGGGTGGTGTCCTGGTGCTTTGAGTCAAAAGCCAAACTTGCCTACTGTGTGGCTGACAACCGAAGAACTAGAGAGGCTTGGCTACCATGCGGTTGAGAGGCTGAGAACTGGAGAGGGACTTGGGTACTGTCTGAGTTCAAGGAGCGAATCCTTACTTCTTGCTCATCCTGACCTGTGGTAATCTATGAACTTCCCCAATCAAGCCCCTCAGTTGTAAATATTGTCTGTGAGGTCTGTGCTGGCATTGCCGCAGTTATGGAACCAGGATAGGTATCGAATATCATGGAAGGAGCAGTTGGCATCAGGGACCATAGTGGCTTATCTGGCCCTGCCACATGAAAATAGGGGAGTCAGAGGGGGTCAGATGTGGCCCCCCATTGCTGTTTAATGTGATGGAGAGTAGAGTCCAGAGGTAAATCAGACAATGCTACCACAGACAATACAGGGATCACCCCTATTCTTTATTTCAGGCCCTTCTTTCATCTTCTGTGTCAATCTGGGGAGACCAGAGAAACCAATTCATAGACACTCATATGTGTATCAGGAAAAGAACTTTATATACAAGAGCAATTGAATATTGAGAAAATATCCCAGCCCAGTCCAGATCAAGTCCATAAGTCCAGTATTAGCCCATATGTCCCATACCAATCTATAAATTCCTCTTCAGACTCACAAAACACATGCAATGGTGCTGAATGCAGGATGATCACAGGCCAGTGGGTGGAAAGTTTTGTGGATCCTGTGGCAGAATACGCACCTTAGTGCTGGCAGGGGTCTTCACATGGCTTCTCCAAATGGGTCATCAAGCTATCACCTGATCGACAGGCTAGACTCCACCGCGTCACTCTAATCCTCTCAAATTGACAACAAATTATGTAACTACCACATCTTCAAAGCAGAAACCACTGGTCAATTCTCTCTTCACTTCCCACTAAACCACTCTTAAGCTTTCCTGTTCCCCTCAAAAGGCTTATGTGTGATTATATTAGACCTGCCTGTGTAGTCCCAGGTCTATCCCAAAGTCCTCTTTGCATTGTAAAATAACATACTGACGGCTGGACTGGGCAGGAATGTTTTCATTGGAGGCAGGGCATCATGGGTTTTTCCCGAGGCTCTCTTTTATATGAATAACGAGGTAGTCTACAAGACCATAAGCCATTAGAGGAATAGAAAATCATCTTTTCTGCTTAGAGAGGCTGGTGCTTTTTGAACTGCTAACCTTGAGGTTAATGGCTCAACATATAACCCATTAAGCTACCAGGCTGAAATTTCAAGCGCAGAGAGCAGAAAGGATTCATAATGTCTCTGGTTTTGCTGGGGCTCCTGGGATACCTGTGGGGAAGAATATAATTCAGGTGGACCTAAGAATACCTGATTTTGTATATTTGGGCCATTTGGGGAGCATTAGCTCCATGTCTCTACAGTGCTTTTTGTTAATATTTTCTTGAATATTTGAAAGTTCTCATCTCTGCATCAGTAATCCAGTTTGTGGCTTCCTGATACTGCAGAGTACAAATCTAAATTTCTATCTGCCAGCCCATATCACCAAACACTTCTCTAAGGCCTACAGTGATCCTCATATTCAGTAGAAAATGACTGGAAAAAGCCATGCTATTCATCAAGGTTCATAAGTTCCCAGATATAATGTCTCTCAGATTGACTCCAGATCAGTAGTCTTGGTTTCTCGACTGTTGCATGTAGGGCATGTCTCCTTCTTTTCGGCTTAAACCCACACAATATGATGTATTGAGAATACATGAATATTTAAATTATTCATTAATCTCATTCAGTGACTTGAGGATTCATTCCTAGGTCTTCTGTGTTTTATGCCTGGCAGAAAATGTTGACTTCTTGCTTCCCCTTTGTTAATCTTAAATTGATCTTTAATCATTCTAGGGGAGAGGTTTTCTTACTGATTGTGCCTGGTGCTGTTAGTTCTTCAACCTGAAATCATTCATATCTTCGTATTTCTAAAAGATCCTTGAGCTATGCTTAATCCATGTTTTCATCCCCTTTATATATTTTTCTTTTATTTCCTATAATTGCTCTTAATAAATAGCTTCAGACTTCCCTGAACTCTTTGTACTCCCTTGTATTTTCTCTGTTTCAACTCCTACCAAAATATATTTCTAGCTTTATCATCTCCTCCCTCCTCTTGGATAACTCATTTAAATTTCAAACTCATCTAATTTCCATTTATCTGTAACTGCCTTAATTTGAAAAATTCCTACTAAATTCTTTATTTGAAAACTTTGTATTTTGTGATGTGCTTTTATTTATCATTTCAAATACCTGCATTTTTCCCGCTCTGTGTTACTTCTAATTTTATGTTTACAGAATCCCTTATTCTTTCTGAACATATGTATTACTGTGTAATTAATCTTTAAGGTGTTAAGTTTGTTGTCTCTCAAACATAATTTTCTTTACATTGCATAAGAATAGCTCATTTAACTTTCCAGTGCCTCAGACATGAGATGTAACAAAATTCCAACATCTGCTTGCTCATGAAAATTATATTTGAGAACTTGAGTATATGTGGGCCATAAATATATTTTATGGGTAAGTGTCTAAACATCTAAAATTCTAACTCAGCTGACTCGGATTACAATGTCATGCTTGCAATTACCAGGAAAACATAACACCATAACAAGGTTCATGAAGATCCTCTGTCCTACGTCAGCTGGGAAACCCCTTTCCTTCCCACATCTCTACTCCCTCCCACAGTCCTCACAAGGTTTGCTTTGCCCACACAAGTCTACCTTCCTTATTCCCTCCAGCAACCCCCAAACTGGGTGGGTAATAATAATCAAGGAGTCCTTACAATGAATTCATTTGTTAGTAAGATTATTAATATTCATGGTCGGGTACACTAGTGTCAGACACTTCCATTCCATCTAGATGACTCATCCCAAACTGCCTCCTATAAGGAGGAGCACAAGCTGTGGGTTAAGAGACCAGTCATCGCACTGCAATAAGGACCTACCTGGATGCACCCATCTGTGAAAGCAGAAAGGAATTGGGATGAACCCACAAGATCCTGCCACCTGATCCCTCTAAACCTTTATGTCACAGCCCTACACTGGAGTCTCCCGCAAGTCCAGAGGGGATCCACTTTATGATGGAAACATACTGTGTTTATTAAACCTTTGCTTCACTCACTTTCCTACTGACTGTACTCTCGTGCTGTCTTGCATGTGTGGCTCTCTCTGCTGTGGCGTCAAACCACCGAGTTAAGTTACACTGGAAGCTCCAGGCCTTGTGACGTTTATTTGAGTTTCTCTTTTAGATTTTTGAGCCTAGTTTCATTCTATGAGTTTGGAATACTTGTGTCCTCCTACTCTGAAGATAAGTAGCATTTGCGGCCTCTTTGTGTGGTGGCTTAGTGACTGAAACTGTGCAGGGACTGCATAGGGTGGCTTATTCACTAGCACGAATTCCTTAATCCATCTACTCAGGATCTGAAAAATAGACAAGAGAAGGTACTTTCAGAGGTCATGAAGAAGTTGCCCACTGATGGCCTCTGCTCCTCACCCTTGAGGGCAGAGTGAATTCTGAGACAATGACTGGCGAGGAGTGATCCAGGAGTCACACTCTAAGAAGCCCTGTTCCATCACACTCAGTGCAGACTGACTAACCACGTGCAGAAGGCAAGGACTATTCACCCTTCCTGTGAGGAGAATGACACCTTAGGTGGATGTGGGGCAAGTGCGGGGCAGAGCAGGGTGGGTGGAGGAGGCTCTTTTCCTATTCTCTTGTCTGGCCTCAGCTCCATACTCACTAGCCTTTGGTCCCCATGGACGGGCAGTAAGGAACCTCAGAAGGATTGGCTCCTCTCTTGGGAATTCCCCTGGGTTTTGCAAAAACATTATTTATGAAAAGTCCCTGGGGAATTTGGCTAAATTTGGATCCTGCTAAGGCATGGATTTGAGAATCCAGGGTTGTTTATTTAGTCTTTTGCCATCTCTAGAGGAAGTATGCAGACAAAGAGTAGACTCTTGGCTCTCAAGAATGTTAAAGGAACTAGAAAATTCTTAGGTCTTGAAATCATTAAAATGTAACTGTAATAATAGCCCAAAACATGGGCATACAGCCCTCCACTACACTCCATATGATCCTAGGCTCAAACAATGAATAGATCCCTGGACTATAACATCTTGTTTCTATTGGACATTTTTTGTCAGAAGGATGGTGAGTGAGGTACCATTTGTTCAGACTTCATGCTCCTAAAAGAACACATTAAGTTATATAAGACCTCTTCCCTAAGGGTTCCTGCCAAACGGGCCTCAACTTCATCACCTAAGGTCTTCCCCTCCAGTATATCTCTCAGAACCCACGTCACTCTGGTGGACAAGGTGAGTCCTAGCCTAGTGTTGGCTCTAGGAATGGGAGGAAGTCTGCATCCTACCTTATCCTGCTTCAGGAGGTGACCTCGCTGAATGGGAATGTTATCAGAGTACATTCTCTTTCAGGATGGGGGAATTGAAAACATAAAAAATAATTAGGCAATTTCTCAAATGAACCATGTCTAAAGAGAATTACAACATGATATGGCAATTTTTAATTTGACCTTGAAGGAACTCATGGTCCTTCTGTCCTGTGGCCCTGATAACAACCAATGTATCCTCAGTGCTGCCAGACACAGAGATGACCATGTGCACACCACTCATCAAAACCTTGTAGATGGGCTACTGAGATCCCTGAATGAGATCCACGGTGGAACTACTAGGAATGGCAGACAGGGAAGATGGGAAAATGGCTTGAGATTATATGCAGATTAGTCTTATAGAAGGGATGAAAAACATTCAGAGTAAATGAGTGAATTATTTTAAATTGACAGGAGTCACTCAAGTGAAAGAGAAAGCCCTATAGTCTTCAGGAGTCCAGGAAATGACCAAACTAGATCAAAAGTCATATAATGGAGGACTGTGTTAAACGCTCACTTTATTCACCAATTGGTTCCCATTATCCATAGGAAACTCTAGCAAAAAATCTTTTGGGCCACAAGTAACCCAAATTAGCTTTATACGGAGGCCATCTTGGTGTACGCCACCGGGACATAGAGGCAGGAAAGAGAGAACACTTAAAAGTTAAATTTATTGGGGCCACTCTTGCAGCCCATCTAGACCCCAGGGCAAGGTCGCCCTGTGCAGTCCATATGACCTTGGCCCTGAGTTACTCACTATGGCTGTGGAAAACAGGTGGTGAGCAGGGCATGCATCACAAGCACAGTTCCCCACAAAACATCGAGGTAAGAGTGAAGGCTCCTTCCCCCTATTTCAAATGTGGGACCACAGGAACTCTGGCTTATGAATGGCCTAGGAAAATCAGGGTAACAATCAAATTAGTAATCTTCTGGATCCTCAGTTCCCATACTCTCTCTGAAAAGACTCGACATCATCTTCAAGGAGTCATGGGTATATGTGGGTATTGCTGCTGGTAAGTTGATCTGTTTTCTGCTGGACAATAGGGCTACTAATTAAGCAAAAAAATCCTTTGGTGGTCTCTTCACCTCCTCCTATCTTCAAGCAGTGGCATTGATGGGTCCCCATAAAAGGAATTCTCAGTCCTCCCTTGCTTTATAAGTGGGAGGATTCTTTATTCTACCACCAATTTCTAATTTTTACCGAGTCTCCTATCCCCCTTTTAGGGAGGGATGTTTAAAAACTGATACTAGGAGCACAAGTAAGCTTCATCCCAAACCCACCATGTTGCTAGTGAAAGGGAGCTATGTGAGGCATGGTTGTCTGGAGAAACAAATCCAGTGGCACTCATATGAATAAGAAAAAGCTTTATATCAAGAAGTACTTATATATCAAAGAAGCAGCCCAGCCTAGTCCAACTCAAGCCTTATAAGTCTGATGTGAGTCCCTAAGCCCCACTTCAGACTCACGTTGCTGCATGCTACTGATGCAACAAGATGAAGTGAGAAGCAGGAAGATTTAAGCCCAAGGGTTCAGATTCACTTGGATCCAAGATCAGTGGGGACATGGCAGGCTGCTGGCAGCTCTCAGCGTTGGGTGGCCCACATGGGGCTGGCCCTTGGGGCAAGTGGAAGTCCAACAGGTAAGAAAGCAGAGGGGCAGAGAGAGAGAGAAAGAGAGTTCACAGCTTTCTCTCATTTTTATAAAAAGGCCACACCCCAAAGGAGGCATCATCAAACTACAACTTGACTGACAGGTTGAACTCCCCCACTACATGGCCTGTCTATTTGACACAATATTTGACCACCGCACGGTCTCAAAGGGGAAAGGCATTCCACCAGATCTCAAAGATGTTTACTCTCAAGTTTGAGCTGATGGGAAGAAAGGGAAAAACCCAAAGGGAGTTTGTGACAAATAGGAACCAGGGGCAAGCTAGCCCCAAGGACTGCAGTGTAGGCTCTCCCTGCAAGGAATTCAAAGTCTTCCTCCAATCATCAGCCAGCAGGGATAAGTGGACATGATTAAAAAAGATCAGCTTCCATATCCTGATCCTGGCAGTTCAAGGGACAAATACAAAAAGGAGACTGGTTATGAACCAGAGAGAAAATAATGATTTAGTGCTTTCCATACACTCAGTGATGCCTAATCCCTACACCTTGGTCTCTCTTGAGAATCACTATCAGAATAGCTACCAACATCAAGGGGCTAGCATCTGACTCTCATTGTTGCCAAATTTTGTCCAAGAATGTATCCAATAGTCTAAAGGAGTATGCACAGAGTTAAGGGACCATCCAGGACCGGATAGATGCATTAGCAGAACCAATGAAGCCCAGACATACTGAGCACTGAAAAGAAAGAACTGTGAATTTTTCATCCTAAACAATTAGGCATTGTGAAAGAGACAATCCATAAGCTTGTTGACAAGGCCACCAAAATCCATCAGTGTTCAACAGAATTTAGAGTTCATGGTCCAAGGTGTGGAGTTCGGTTTCCTGATTGCTTTGCTTACTTGAACCAGTAGTGGCTACTTGCCTGTTGTTGTTTGGGCCAAACAGTTTGGCCCAATGCATCTTTAACATGTTAGCCATGTTTGTCTCTTCCAGATAGCGGTAGTTCCAGGTAAAAATGATGATACTTGAGGGTGTATAGTCCTATGCCACTTCAGATGATAGACCAGGCAGCTCTCAGGTTCAGGACAAGTGCAGAGAGTGGACTCTGAAAGGAAAGGTCCAGCATCCCATCTCAGCAGGAAGTAGCCAGACCCTTCAATGCCCAATATTTTGAATGAATTCTGAGTTCTATTCTCTTTAGGGTCAGCTAGAGCCAGAAACGTCCATTCCACCGTACAGCTGAATGACTCCTTCTAACAGGGTCTCATATCATAATGAAGAGCAGAAGTCATTGATTACAAGACTATTCATTTCTCCGGAAAAGGTCTATTAGAATTCGAAGACAAAGACCGATAAGAAAATAGAATAGAGAGTTAGGTGAGCCAATAGGGTGCTATCACCTAATCCCTTAAATATTGTCATATCCTTAGACCAGGGTCTTCCTCATACCCTGAGGGTATTTGCTTTGTGATTGAAGCATACTCTGCTGGCTAATCTTTACTTCTCCTATTATCCTATACTTGTGCTATCTTACTGTCCTCCAAGTGCGGCTTCCGCTAATGTGCAACAAACTGCTTGGCAGAAACTTACTAGTCCCTCTGAGGAAGAATGTCCAGCATTGATGCATAACAATTGATGTCTCAGCTAAAAGGACAGCTAAGTATTACTCTTCATCCTAAAACTTAACAAGCAAATGTAAGAATTAAAATTCAATAATCAAGGTTCTACTACAAGAGCACATTTCAGCATATCAGATTGAGCAATATGGGACAAAAGGAACATAGGAAACATCAAAGAATTTTCACACCATTTTTTATGAGAGTAGCACCTTGTCTTCTCTAAGGAAATATGACTAGAAACTCAAGAAATAAGTCATAGGTAGTAGGAAAAGTCAATGGACAAATATGGTTACCTAAAGATTTTTCCTACAGGAGAGGCTGTAGGTGATTCAGGTCTAAATGGAAGAGGTTCAATGGGGATCCATGGCATAAGTATTCACATTATAACATACTGCACTAAATGTAACTATTCCTCAAAGATTAAGGGTATAATCTAAGTCTGCCATTTCCCTTAAAAAAATGACTAGTGATTTAATTTAGGACAGGGTCATCTGGACCTTGGAATAGAGAAAATCAGAACAATGTGCTCAGATATGTATTTCTATGAATCACCACTGCCAGGTGCTTTATTTAAGAAAAAAATGATTAGAAGCAGTTTTTACCCTGGAATTCAAAGCCTAAAGATACCTAGCATAAAGATCTCAAGGCTCTTATATGTCTCTTTGATCAAAGTAATCAAAGGACCAAACACAACTAAACACATTTCAAAAGTTAAGATTTCATATGGAGAGAAATGACTTGCTTTCTTCACTGACTTGTAAAACAAAACAACCTCCCCGCCTTCACCTGTACACACATACCACCATTATTAGAATACAAATTTCACCATCAGTTTTTAAATCCACATCACAGAGAGTAACTTGAATTCAAATACAGGAAAACCTAAGGCTTTATTTCAAGTTGTTGCTTGATTTGTTGCATACTTTAAAAATTATTTTGTATTTATTTATAAAGTTATTATTAATAATAAATTTATTTATTAAATCATTTTATTGGGGGCCCTTTGAACTCATAACATTCCATACATCAATTGTTTCAATTTGTGCATATGTTGCCATCATTATTTTCTAAACATTTACTTTCTATTTGAGCCCTTTGTATCAGCTCCTCTTTTTTCCCTTCCTCCCTGTCTCCTACCCTCATGATAACTTATAAATTATCATTGTTTTTGTTGTATGATTTTGGTAATTCATTTAAAATATATTTTTGTTCTGTTCATTCTGGAGTAGTCTTATAATCCCCTTTGTTTTTATTCTTGGTTAGGAGAAAAAGAAGAAACAATTTAGAAAATGGGAAAACTATTTTAAAGCATACTTAGTAAATAACTTAATAACTATAAATGGTTATGAGCAAGAACTTTTTAGGAGACTTAAAACTCAGAACTAAGTAGATACAATGGCAAATATGCTAGAGTTTTACTTCAGTTCTTCCTGAAATGTTCTCATGTGTGAATCTGGGTAGGAGCTTCTTATCCTAAAGGACTCAGTTAATTTAATTTACTTATGAAAATATCCATCAATCACTTAAGGAAATAGTACTAGTCACTCATAGAAAATTTTTGCCTGCCTATTATTTATTGAAGCCACAGTAAGTATAAATAAGAAAAAACTAGCTGATTCCATCCTTATAGGAGTTATTGGCTTTGAATTTAGGTTACCAAAGAGCACTGAGATATTTGAAGTTCACACTGACTCTGTTAGCAATATAACACACCAACACTTACAGTTACCAACTCATGATGATAATTGTAAGTGTATGATGGGCCTTCAAAATTTTATGGAAAAACGTGAAATTAAAGTCAGTGGAACATTTTTGCAAACTTAAAGGCCCCTCAAAATAATACTTCCAATATCTATTATTATTGTAAATCAGGGTGAATGTCCAATATAGGAACAATGATAGGTGTAGCTGTAGTACAGTGCAAATAAAGGGAAAGCAGAAAAGAAAAAAAGGCAAGAACAATGAAGAACCCATTTGGAGAAGAGAACTATGGAGCAGAGGATGTAACTTTAAGCACTTGACCCTTAGAGGCATGGAGTAACCCAAACCCTTAGCCAACAATCCTGGAATATCACAGCAGAGTTAAAGAGCAGCACTGTGTTCCATACAGACTAAGACGAAGGAGGATGTGAAAAATATTTAATTACCATTTGCCTCCGAGCAGGATACTATATAGATAACTGTGTCATGAGAGCTCTGATGGTGGGATGTGCTTGTATACATTGTTGTTGTTGTGAGATGCCATAGTCAGTTCTGCCCCAGAGTGACCCCGTGCACAACAGACCCAAGCCCTGCCTGGTTCTACCCCATCCTCACAAGTGTTCCCCTGCTGCGGTCCATTGTGGCAGCCATGGTGCCCATCCAGCTCCTTGAGGACTTTGCTCTTTTTTGGCTGCCCCTACTCTACCAAACATGATGTCTTTCTCCAGGAACTGGTCTCTCCTGACAACACATCCAAATGATGTAAGACAAAGTCTTGCTATCTTTGCATTTAGAAAGAGATTTATATCAAGACATGGCTTAGACAGATGTGGATATAAGTAAGTCCAGCTCGGTGTAAATCAGCTTTCCCCTGACTCATGGAAGCTGATGAACAGGAAGAACAGTGACAAAGCAGAGACATCAGGGGCACAGGCTGGTGGATGCAGAGGTCCAAAAATGGCCAAATGAATTGATCATAAATACTCTGTTGATAATGCCTAGGCTCAGAAGTCACACAAGGCAAGATCTGGCTCCAACAGAAGGCCCAGGGTCAAAGAGAGAGTGGGAGGGCCCTGATGACCCTTATAAAAAGGTCACACATCCCAGGAAGCATCATCAGGCTGGGACCAGACTGTGAAGTTGAACTCCACCCCTGAACTTCCATGTACATTCAAGTTTACAGACAATCTACCTCAGGAGAGCATTTCAAGACTCCCTTTTGTGAGGAAAAGGAAGGTAAATAACTGAGAAATTAGTGTGCCAGTATGATAGAATGTTTATTGTCCATGTCGATGATCTAATTAAATTCTCAGACACAGTACAGCACACACAGCCACCAGCCATCCATCAGGAGGATTTTGCATGTTGCTATGATGCTCCAGACTAAGAAGTACTAAGAAGAGAAGCCCTGTGGTCAACTTCTAAAATAACCTATGGACCACAAAGGTGTAATCTGCAACCCATCTAGAGGAGGCAGCAATTAATTCCCTTGTACCTGTGATCAGCATAAACCAAGGCCAACTTAAAAGAGGTCATTTACCTTGGTCAATTTAAATAAACACACCATTGTGTCCTTGGATCCTTCTTCAGATGTCTGAGTTAATTCTGTCAATCAAGCTTAAATCACTTTAACATAAATTTAAATAGTAATAGTGAAACTGTCAGCTCATTAAAATTATTCACCCATGTATTGTTTCACAAGCAGCTTTTGGCATGAAGTATCATAATCTCTCTCTCTCTCTCTCTCTCTCTCTCTCTCTCTCTCTCTATATATATATATATATATATATATATATATATATATATATATATATATATATATATATATCATAAGTATCATATATATATGAATGAACTGCACTGCCCCTGCAGGTTTCCATGGGTTTCAACTCTTGTCTGAAGTAAGGAGCCTCATGTTTCCCCTGCAGAGTGCCTAGTGATTGTGAACTGCTGACACAATACATATCCACTAGGGCACCAGAGATCCCAGCCTTGCAATGAGCTGGAACCGCCTCAAAAGTAGAGAGGTTTGCTTTTTTTGTTAATGTAGAAAAACCACATATATAAAGGACATAAGAGATAAGAAGCGAAATGATGTATTCAAATGCCATGATGCGGTGACAATGATGAAAAATAATACTGAAAATGTCCCTCATAGGGTGATAATGAATAAAACACTGAGAAACACTGACCGATGCATTAATTAAATTCAGAGGTTACATATTCATATACAAATAAATTAAATGAACTAATTTACTAGCTTAGTATGTAAGAGTGGATTGAGAGATTTAGAAAGATTTAAGTTAACAAAAGACCATTTTAAATATCTTGACTTTAAATTATGCATTTAGAATTAGATTTACCTAACAAAATACCTGCTGTTGATAGAGAAGAAAGATCTCTTTCTTACATGCCATAACTTTAGCTTAAAACATTCCTCTATTCAGAAACCATATTTTAGTATATAAATATGCTTCTCAAAACAATTTAATGTTTACTCCCTAAGAAGGTCATCAACATATATTTAATGACCCCCTTCTACTTAACGATAGTACAAAAATGCCAGTTTCTTTTGAAGTAACAGCAAACTTCTATTTGATTTAATGAAGCTTTATAGTACTGAAAATTCCCCATTTCTGGCGATTCAGTTTTCCTGTTGTGTACTCCCCAGGCCCCTCTGCTGCCACCTAAGCTGGCTATTGCTATTCCTTTTGTTACCTTCATTTAGCATTTGAAGAGAAAAACATCTTTGGGCAAGGGGGTGGGGGTCATACTAGATCAAGGAAAAGCAATGTCTCAAAGCTTATTTTTTTTCTTCTCACACTCCCTGTCTTTGCTAGTTGACCTTCTCTAAAGAATCTGTAGTAGAAAATAAATTTTTGGTGTTCACACTCTGTGAGTAGGTGTCTGATGACTGTTTGCTGAGCTTCCCTTTATTGAGCGGACATAAAAAACAGTCTCAGCTGAAAATCTTGTACAAGCCAAAAATGGACTGCTTTTGGAAGGTGGTTCACAAAAACGATGAAACAGCAACTGTCTTTCTAATTAAAAGAGTTATAAAAATCAATAAAATGATGACATATAAATTATCTTTATTTACTAGGAATGGCTATTCTAAATGAAGCCAACTCCCACTGTGTAATAAAACTCATCTGTTTCAGTGGGTTTTCCTTTTCTCTGAAATAGAAAATAGGAAGAGAATAAAAATGGGAGGGAGGTAGGAGGTACTTTCTAGAAGATTGTTGTAATTTACAGATTGTCAACTTTTCATTAGGTTGTTCCTTAAATTAAGTAAAAGACAACTTAATTAATTCCCTTAGATGGAAACTGAATTTTATTCAAACCACAAGGTTAAAGAAAGCACACTGGAGTTTTTTTTTTTCCCCATTTATATTATATTTCTGAGGAAGTTAGTGTATTGTGCCAACCTGGCCAATAAACACATGTGGGGTTAATTGAAGGGCGGAGAGATAAATGGCTCCGTGAGCCTCGCCTTTCTAGTTTTTGGGTCTCTTGCTTTCTGATGGTCAGACCAAGGTGCAGCTGCCCTAGCTATTTCCCTGCTTCAGCTGGCAAGGCTCACTTCCTGCAAGACATCCTTGAGGAGAAGCCACATGGACCTACCCCAATGCAGCCCTGGGTACTAAAGCAGCCATGTGGAGACTCCTGCCAGCACTGAGATGCTTACACACTCACTGATTTGGCTATTCCTCCTGTCATCGGCATCATTGTGTGTGTGTTGTGAGATGGAGGAGGAATTTGTGGATTGGTGCCAGACATATGGGCTAATGTTGGACTTGTGGACTTGGGCAGTACTGGGTTGGGATGTTTTCTTGATGTGCACTTAAACTTTATATAAAATTATCTCTTATACATATGAGCTACTGTGGATTTGTTTCTCTAAAGTACCCAGACTAACACAATTTCCAAATGATTTTGTATTCACTGCTTGGAAAACGCAACTGCTCATACTATAAAGTGAATAAACCAATAACGTGAATAAAGTGAATAAAGCAAATAGGAAAATAACCAAGTTAATGAAAGGCAAGGCATTACTCAATATATTTATTATATTCTCTAATTTGAAATTGTGTAAGATTAAATTTTACAATTTATTATAACCTTCAATATTCTCTTAACTCCCTAAATTGGGTTTCTTAAATTAAAGATCAAAATAATGCAAAATTATGCTCGACATGATTGAATTATGGAATGATATGATATATGTGGAGGTACCCCTGAAAACAAACAAACAAACAAAAACAATGGGAAAAAAGTTCCACTGGATGGAGCTTTCATAGCACGCATTTTTTCCCCACTAGGTGAGCATCAAACAACATGCTCTGAGTTAGTCCACCCAGTGGCATCACCAGGGAAGGTCTCTCTGGTCAGAGTGAATTTTTTCATAAAAGCAGTTTTGCTTGAACCTCATATTTGTAATGGCCAATTTAATAGAACAGCATATGTCTGTGAAATTTTGTTTCTTGCATAGGAAAAGTGCCACAGAAATGGTTGTGATGTTGAACACAGCTTTCCAGGACAGCAATTTGGGAAAAACCCAAGTGTATGGTGGTTTTCTCATTTCAAAAAAGGTTTAAATGTAGATTGATGACAAACCTATCTGGACATCAATCAATTTCTTGATTGGATGAAATTGTGTAGTCATGGTGCATGTGGAGTTCATTCCACCAGGTCAGACTCTTATTCAAGCTTTCTATTTAGAGGTAATGAAAATAGTGTGTAACAGTGTGAGACAAAAAAAGGCCTGATCTGTGGCAGAAGGGGGCTGGTTTTTCCATCATGACAATGCACTTGCTAACGCAGGTCCACCAGTTTTTTGCAAAAAAAAAAAAAAAAACCCAGCATGTCTCTCTTGCCCCATGCACCTTACTCACCTGACCTTGCCCCTATGACTTATTTTTGTTTCCATGAATTAAAAAGAGCATGATGTAGAAGAGGTAAAGGAAAAAATGAGTAGGTACTGACAGCCATCAAAACGGATGAGTTTGAAAATTATTTCTAAAAATAGAATCACAGATTTAACAAATGTATTAAGTGTAATGGAGAGCAATTTGAAGGTGATAAGGTTGTTTTATAAAATAATTTAAATATATAGCTTTGAAAAAAATCTACTTTTTTTTAGATACCCCCTTATTGATCATTCGAAGTTCAGCCTCCATTACCTAGAGACCAGAAAAACTAGTTGTTGCCCAGCTACCATTACCAATTGCTCTGAAAGGATCACATTAGAAGGCCCAACACAGACTGGAAATTATTTTTATTTATTTAATTGGTGTTCTTGAACTATAATTAATACATCTTACAATTCCATTTTAAAAAATTATTGCCATTGAGTCAGTTCTCCTTCGTGGCTCCCCTACAGGGTAGGGTAGCACTGTCCCTTTGAGTTCCTGAGACTGTACCTGTTTAAAGGATCAGAAAGCCCCTCTATCTCCTCCTGAATGGCTGGTGGTATCAAACTTCTGACCTCATGGTTAGTAACCCAATTGTAATCACTACACCACCAGGGTTCACAGTTCATTCAAATTAAGAAGGATTGAGCAGTCATCACTGCAACCAACTTTAAAACATTGTCTTTCTTCTTATACCCTTTGGTGTTGACTTCTCATTTCACCCACCCTCTCTGTCCAGTCCAGGCACCCAGGTCATTATTAGTTCAACTATTGTGTTCACAAATCCTTACTTTCATATTAAACAAAGAGAAAGTGACAAAGGAAGAAAGGGACGGGGAGAAGGGGGGGAAGAACCTTTCCACAAGAGTTACATAAAACCATGAAAAACCACAATTTTAGAAAAAATAAATGACATTAAAACTTCAGGATCAATTGAAAATGGGTCCAAAGGGAAACCTAATGGTAAGATGTTAAATTCAAGTTTAAGTAAGTTGTTAAGAACCCCTTTACAATGCTCTTCATCTGATATTAGGGCTGTTCCCATTCCTAATCTATTGACAATGGAGATTCCCAGGGGACTAAATCCACATAGGAACCCTGCAAGCAGAGCTTAGGCTTCCATGATCAAACATGACTTTTGGTAAACTTGGTGTTTAGAAGTTAGACACCCATATCCTTTCTTCTTCAGGAGGGTCAGACATACTAAAGAACGGTTCTACCCCACCCTATAGGGTAACTCGGGCAAGAATCAACTTGATAACAAGGAGGTTGGGTCTTTTAGGGTCTCCTCTCTCATATATTAAATGTGTTAACCATGAAATCACACTTCGACTCCATTAAATTTATTTAATGAAAAATGTTGGACCATTACTGACAAGTAGAATTCGCTCCTGTATGAAATGCATTTTAAAAGTGCTTGCCAACTACCCTGGCATCCCTAAATTCATAAAAGGCAGGATCAGAAAAGGATGGAGGCAAAAACTAACTTAAATTTTACTTTATACTTAAGATTGCTGTCACATCTTAGGGGGAGGAGAAAAACAAAACCAATCTCACTGCCATACGTTGATGCTGACCCATAGCAACCCTCCCCAACTGGGTAGAACTGCCACAGTAAAGGTCTGAGACTCAACTCTTTGTGGGATTAGAAAACCCTATCTTTCCCCATTATAGTGGATGATAGTTTGAAACTGCTGACCAGGCAGATCACAGCCCAATGGGTAATCGATGCTTCTACCAGGGTAGGAAAATGTGAGGGGACATGCAGAAGGAGAAAGGAAAGAAAAGAAGAAAGGCTCATTTGTTTGGCCCCTGAATGTTTTATGAATTCTAGAGATGTTCTCGGAAGTCACGGTGGCATAGTGTACTACACACTGTGTTGCTAATCACCAATGATTCAAACCCACCAGCTGCTCCACAGGAGTAAGTGAGGCTGTCTGCTGCTAAAGTCTAGAAACCCAAAGAGGCAGTTCTACCGTATGTACTCATGTATAGGCCAATGTCTTCAGCACATTTTCAATGCAGTTTTTGTCGTAAAATTAGGTTCCCTGGCTGATATTTGGGTCAACTTATACTCAAGTATATATGGAATTCTTTCCTATAGGGTCACTGTAAGTCAAAATCGACTCAATGACAGTGAGTTTAGTAAGAAAAATTCTGTCTAATATTAAGTCAGCAATGAGACAAATGAGACATTGATTCCTGGACATATATACAGTTTACACATTTTATCCTTCAAGCTTTGTCTTCAGATCTTAATTAACCAGCTCATCACTATAAACTTCACTGTCTATAAGCACCATCTTCAAATACTTGCAGAATTCCTGTTCTTATATTTTGATGGGTGATAGTCCATCTTACTGCCTTGTACTATGATAAAAACATGTAATTCC
Organism: Tenrec ecaudatus; assembly: GCF_050624435.1. NCBI lineage: Eukaryota > Metazoa > Chordata > Mammalia > Afrosoricida > Tenrecidae > Tenrec > Tenrec ecaudatus. Next base: position 37,646,294 of record NC_134535.1, read on the forward strand.
TACTTTTGTATCTGTATTAGTAAGGGATCCCCAGAGAATCAGATCCAAAGGGATCCTAGATTTGTGCTAAGAAAGGATTAGCAAGTCTTAAGTCTATAAGGCAGGCCAACAGATATAAAATGATTAAATGAGGCCTTCCCATGTGATCAAGGGTAATCTGCTTTAGTTAAAGCCAAATGATTATAAATGTTAATCATAGCTCCAAAATATTTTCAAAAAATAACCTTTGAAATTAGTATTTGATCAAACAAGTGAGCATCACAAATATGGTGTAATGAATTACTTTATGTAACTCTTCTGACCTGCATTCAAAAGTGACGCCGGACTGCCCATGTCCTGGTCATTAACGATGCAGGGAGAGCGACTACAGAAAGCCGTTTCCCGTGTTTGGAGGGTGCGTACCTGTCCTTGCAAATGCTGGTCTTTCACACAGTGCTGCTTCTCTCAGGCCAACACCTCCTGGCCCAGGACATCATGGGCCACTGGGAGCCAAGAAAAAAATCTGTGTCACAAATAAGTGCCCTCTTGGGTGACAGATGGTGACTGCGGACGCCTTTCCAAGAGAGACAGCTTGGAGCACCGCTCCCTGAGCAGTGGATCATTGAAGCAGACTCTACCGAGATAGAAACATGGACAATGGATGCTCTCAGGGTTATTTGGAGTTGATATCGGGCACTGGAACAAGCAAGCACGGAGAGTGAGATCGTTGCCACTGTGCAGCATCACAAGACCCTTACCCCGTCACTGAGCCCAACATGGAACACATGCTCACTGTGCAGGAGAGGGGCAAGAGGAAGGCCTGAGAACCCAGAATTGGCGCTTCTTTGGTGGCCCTTTCAAACCAGGACCATGCCCTGAGAAATGTAGGCTAGGGAGTCCTTCCAGTAACCAACCCTATCATCTCCCTACTTAGACGTGCATCACTTTTTTTTCTGGTATGTGATCAAATGTAATATAAAAGTTACCAGTTTCAAAAACAAACAAACAAGCAAAACAAACAAAAAAAACCCTCTTCTGACTGCAGTCCTTGAAACTCCCACTACAAGGCATGACCATGAAAACTGGACAGAGTTCCTCATTTCCTGATGGGTCTGGGTAAGAGAAGGTGGGAAGAGATGATAAGATAACAGGAATCCATTGTGAGTAATTGTTAACGGGATAATTTGTGATTGTATAAACTTGGAACTCTAATGAGTGGGTCAGCCGGTGTATGAATGGTGAGGAAGCCACTTCTGATTCCTCTGACTTCAGAAGGGGGGATGAGGGAATCGCTAGACGTCTACGAGACAGGGCTCAGACACACTTCTCCCTCCAACCTTCTCCATCCTATTCTGACACCAGCCATTGTCATTGTGCTTCTCTGGAGGATTTTATAATCTGTTGCATTACTCATATAGAATGCAAGCAGTGTGCACAATTATGGGGTTTATTCAGGAAATTAATCAACTCCAGATTAGAAATAGGATACAACTGTTCTCTAGTTAGGACAGCTTCTTAGAATTGCTGGAAGAAGTGCCTTTCACGGGTCATTGGCTTCGTAATACCCAGGGCTCTGTCCCGTGTAAGCAAATGGTACAAAGTGCTTTGAGAGCTGATAAATGCCCCCAAATCAGCTTGCTTTGTAAGTAAATCTCCTACCCCAAAGCAATCTGCTTCATTTGTTCCATGCCTGGAAAGCCCACTGCTCTGCCTCATGCTCTAGGCTAGAAGCTCACGGCTTCTTCTCTCTCCTCTGCCACTGTTATTTCTCCACACAGAAATCTTAGGGTGCAAAGGATTCACTCTGCTTGCGACTATTCTTTCGTGATAGTCATGAGATCCCCTATTCCTATTTCTGAGACGACTCACTTTATAACCAGCACAATGGCAAAACTAACCAATTTCCATATTAGTGTCCCACACACTTTATTTGCATGTGCTCATCCAGTCATATGGTGAACATTACAAAGAATACGGATAGAAAAAGCCAAAGCAAGTAATTCATTGCATTGTCATTTGCCATCTCGAAAGCAGGGAAGGGCGTTTGTGTCTTAAAAATCAAGGAAGAAGTCAGGAAGAGAGCCTGTTTTGGGGACCCTGAGATGTCTGCACATTGCACCTCCTCGATCCAGGACAGAATGCTATAGCACCCACTGTGGAAATGGAGTGGCAAAGGGTCAACCGTAGCAGAACCAAGGTCGGATCACGAGACAGAGTGTTTGCCTGCCCAGCCCATGGGGTGAGTAAAGCTGAATGTCTTTGAACATGAGCTCACTTAGATTGTGAGGTGCCCCCAGCAACTAATTGAAGAAGCTAGGCTTGCCGATCCCTGGAACTAGATTTAAATGTCTGGGCTGAGCCTTCTGGTAGAGGGATATACCCTTTGGGCATTTGTTGGCTAAAAGAACTTTGTAACATTGCCCAAACAGGGCAGAGGCCAAGGGGTCTCCTGATTTAAAGGCTACAAATTAGAGAATGTTTCTGCCTGGTCACATGAGTGGAAGAGGCCAGTTGTGATCAAAGAAGTGTTTTATGAGCATTTCTGATCCAAAAGTGTAACCTGTTCCTTTCCTCAATAAATCCCATATTCATGAGTATTGGCTGAGAGTCTGTGTGGCCACTGCAATGAATTCTTGGACTCAGCAGAAAAGAGAGGGCTGTGAGACTGAGAATTGGAGTTAAAATTGGTGAGAAGGTTGGAGCATGGAGCCCTGTTTGACCTCTGCCTTAAAATGACATTGAATTTGATTCTCCTTCCTCCTGGTGAAGTCAGAAGGAAGATGTCATCTGCTACCCCACTGTTACAATAGCCTAGCCAAGTTGACTCGTAAAATTAGCCATCATACTTCTCTGATCAATTGTTAATGTTATTGATGTCAGTAAAGCTAGCTGAATTAGAGCAGATGAAACAGTCTCACTGTTTACTAACACCTAGAAATTCTTAGAACATACACATTGGGCATACACACAGTCGGCACCAGCAGCTCCAAGGGAGTTACAGTCTCCGAAACCACCGGGGGCCAGTATCAGTCAGCATTGAGCTAAATGGCAGTGATTTTTGGAGGGAGCATTATGGATTTAGGCTCCAAGAATATTGAATTAAGCCCAAACCAATTGCCATGTAGTGAACTCTGACTAATGTTTTCTCTATGGGTGTTGTATAACTATGCTTATCATTTTCCATGGCTGATTTTTCAGAAGTACGTCATCAGTTGTTTCTTCTGAGCTACACTTTCTACCCAGAGTATGTCACACAAGTACGTTTATAAATTACCAATTTATATTTATACTACAAATAAATTACCAATTGACATTTAGACAAATAGCAATTTTATGTTCTTCAAATCAACAGTTCTGACATAATCAGAATGGTGATGAGGGTGACAAGTAAAACAAAAGAAGTGTTTTGTTTTTAATGTAAGAACATTTTTTTTTTTTTGCTTGTCTATGGGACTTCTACACATATTACTTGAAAGGTGAAAATGTGTTTATAAGAATGGTTGCTTTTGAAGGAACCTTGAGATTTGAGTCGTACGGTACTGGATAGCACCTTTTGTGACCAAAGTAGGCTTGTTCCACAACAAAAAGATAAGTTCCAGTGCTGGCTGGACGTACGGCAAAAACCCAAGCTACAGGGAAGACATGACTTTTACACCTTAATGACTTGGTTCAACAACAAAACAGAAGCACAGTGGAATATTCGTTTTACCACTTTAACAAAAATTCTAGAGGCTCCAAGAAGGCCTCATATTCAAAAATAGCTTTCCCCTGTGTGATAATTAAAGTTTGGTGTCAACTGGGCTAAACCAGGATTTCCAGTGCTTTGGCAGTTATGACCCAAAACAATGTAACACCTGCATAATGGGATGTAAAACAATGTAACACCTGCATAATGGGATCTAAAACAATGTAACACCTGCATAATGGGATCAACCATTAACAGCAGACAGTTGTAAGACTAGGGTGGAATACAACACCATTAGCCAGATCATAGCCCTCATAGGATGTTACCTCAGAGGTGTGACTTGCTTCCAAATATGAGTGGAAGGTGTAAAAAAGCATGCTTGCATTTTGCTCCATTTGAATCCTTCACGTGGTTCAGCCTTCAACCTCCAGTTCTTTATACTTGAGCCAGCAGGCTGCTGTATGGTCTGCTGATTTTGGGAGTTAGCACCCTGCTATCTTACTTGCCAACCTTGGATTTATTTGCCTCTGCTTCAAAACTCTGCTATCTACACATCTTGTGATCATACACATACAAGTCAAGAGTAACTTCACACATACAAGTCAAGCCTCTTCACACATACAAGTCAAGAGTAACTTCACTGGGTTTGCTTCTCCAAAGAACTGAGCCTAAGGCATTATGGTAGTAAGGAATTTTTCCTTATTATTGATTCATTTATTTCTATAAAATTTTATGTAGACTAGTCATAGGTATTTTAAATGTAAATATAAGTTTTTGAGTGGCATATAAAGACACAAGTAACAGATGAGGATAGTAAAACTATATCCAAATCCACTGACATTGAACTCATAAGGTCACTATCTGATTATGGATTCCAGCAATGTATTGATCCTTTATAATTTAGTTGTTTTTTTAATTAATTTCCTAAGTTAGGCATGTGAGTTGTACAGTCAAACACTCAAATGCTAGCCAAAAGGCTGGTAGCTAGAGCCTACTGAGAGCCACCTGGTAAGATAGGACTGATATCCTGCTTCTGGAAGTTTGCAGCATTGAAAAGCTATGGAGTCATTCTACTCTGTACCCATGGCACTTCCATAAGTCAGAATTGACTTTCTGGAAATGAACTATAGCATTTCTAAAAGTTAATATAAGGATATGACTAATAACATTCACAGCAATATGGATTAACTCACAAATAACAAAAAAGCATAAAGACACACGAAACTCACTGTGTTGGTCTGGGTACATGAGAGAAACAAATCCACAGAAACTCATGTCTAAGAGTTTTATATAAAGGTTAAGTGCACATCAAGAAAACATCCCAACCCAGGGCTGCCCAAGCTCACAAGTTCAATATTAGCACATATGTCTGACACCAATCCACAAAGTTCTCCTCTTTCTCATAAAACACCCTCAATGATGCTGATTGTAGGAAGAAAGCCAAATCAGTGAGTGTGTAAGCATCTCAGCCCTGGCAGGGGTCTCCACGCGGCTGATTCAACACCCAGGACTACATGGGGGTAGGTCCATGGGGCTTCTCCTCAGGGATGTCTTGCAAGCAGTAAGCCTTGTCCGCTTCAGCAGGGAACTGGCTGAGGCAGCTGCACCCTGGTCCAGGCATCAGAAAGGAAAAGACCCGAGAACTCTAACGTCAAGGTTCACCGAGCTATTTATCTCTCCACCCTGCAATTAATCCCACACATGTTTATTGGCCAGGTGGCACAATAAACTTTAGCTATCTCACTCACTGTCATCCAATTGATGTCCACTCATAGCGACTTTTTTGACAGGATTGAATTGCCCTGTGAGTGTCTGAGACTATACCTGGGAGCTGGCCAGTGGTTGGCCTCGCAGATTGCAGCCTCCTGCGTGACCACTATTCCACCAGGCTCCTACACTCATCGACTCCTATCTAGAGGACCTATAATCACTGTCACAGGCCTTTCTCCCCTTATGTCCACTGTGACTATGAAACAGCTGCTTTGATCCCAGTCAGTATTTAGCAGAACCAGCGCATGAAGCTAAGTAGCTGACCCTGGGTATCTAATGCTTACACAAGGTAAATAGAGTTTTATAAAGCATGGTATTATATCATCTCCATAAAATGCCCCAGCAATCATTGAGGGGAAAAAAATGCAACTCTCAGACCTCAGAATCACAATTTCTATAGGACAGAAATTTTTCCAGTCACCCCAAATTAAACACTTTGACACTTTACGCATGTGCACGGAGGGTTGTCCTTTGGTCTGAGGTAACCACATCAATACATGTGAGAGTTGTGGGAGGGGAAGCGCTCTGGAAAGAGCAATGAATCAAAATGGATGAAGGATTTCATGCTGCTGAGCTCTGATAAATACAGACCCTAATTTGCGGGGGTTCAAATGCAGGTCAAGACATGGTGGGTTCATCCATCTGCCCTGGGAGCCAATATCAGTTATAAAGATTTCCATTTCCAATCAGAACAATGCTTTTGTGTAAAATTCTAACCTACAAAAACAAGGGTTTATGGGGCAATAATTACTAAATCAGAACATTTCAGTCTACACATGGGCATCACGCACATTTGGTTACTTGAGTAGAAATATATAATTGTGTTTTTATTCTTTTTTTACAACCTCGGGGACTTGGTGACACCCTGTCATTTGTGCAGTTGGAACCAGCCCATTTTTAAAGAGTGGGAAGTCTTTCCTGTTATATTTTATTGGTTTTTCTGGTCATTAAATCTGACAGACAATAAATCCCCTGTTAACCATCAAACAGATGGTGAATGACAAGATAGTATTAAGCATTTTGGGCACACAGACTGCAGTTGGGCATTCAATTGCACATCACTCTAGGACAGTCATTGCTGTAATTGAAGGGGGATTATTGTCAAAAAATTGGATGTTGTCTGTATCTGTGGACTTAGCTAAAAATAAAAACTGGGACAGCTCACAGTTGCAAACATTCTGATTAATAATAATAATGAAGGAAGGCAGGACATAAATTTGCATTTGAGGTTCAGACAGAAGTTGAGGCCTTCATCTGAGGCGGTATAGTTTCAGCAGTGAAAGAATTGGAAACCTATCATCCGCGTGTAATGACACTATTCAATCTCATAGTATCCATTATGTTCTTATAAAAGTTACATATTATAGACTGTCTCTATTAATGAGTTGATTATATTTTTAGAAAGCAAGGAAAATATGTAGACGCTGATGTCACCGTACTTTGGCTTTGCTAAAGATGCCTATTGTGAACAAAATTGCTTCCTCTTTTGGCACTGGGCCACTCCACTGCCAATTCCCTCCTCCTCCCCACAGCACCCTAGCCCCATACACACACATACACACACACACACACACACACTCTAGATCATAGAGTAAATATGTCTTGAAAAATCCAAATTTGCTCCTTCTCCTTTAGACTAAATTAAATCCACACTATGTAATTTCAGCATTTCTTATTTTTAATTCCTGGATTTTTTTGTGAAGGAAATGAGGAAAAACATTTGCCTTTGCTAACTTCATGTTAGGTTAGCTATCTCTGCTTGATGGAAGACTCGAGAGTGGGAACCTTCTTTTTCATCATTCAAGTATACATAAGAAGGCCTCAAAAAAGTTCATTAAAAAGTGGAACTGAAAGACAATGGAAATTTTCCACGCAAATTTTGAAATTCTCATGTATATATTTAAGAGATGCATGCTTATCTCCATGTTAGCCTTGTACCCATGGCCACAGGACAATTTTGACAAAGAATGTTTAGTAACATTTTATTGTTAGCTCACTTATTCTATCCTAACTAAAATAAAAATTTGAGGGACCTAAGGGCCTGCTACATAACTTTACCCCACTCAAAAAAAATATCTGTTAAACTTATCTGGATACTTCCTTCATCTACATCCCAGTAAAGCAATTCCAAGACCCATGTGGTTGTGGTTGTCTACCTTAGTATTACATTAACCATTTTTTAATTAAATTACATTTCTCCAATATGTCGCTTTCCTGATTTTTGCTTGTTTCCTTTGTGTATTTTCATAGTGTAGCCCTAATTCTTAGCCCCTCTACAAATAACAGTATCTCAAGAATGACGAGTTTATCAAGGATACACTGAGGAGACTGTAGAATGTCTATAGTAAGAACAATGTTTCTAATGCTCATTAGTATTTCCGGAAGCAATATTCTATCATATTGCTTTTCTATTTCATTTTGTCAGCAGCCACATGATATTGGGTGGGTACTTTATAAAGAAACTTATCAAAACTGCTCTTCCCTTTTTCTTTTCTTCAGAAACTTTGGTTTCTATTAAGCCCTGTGGAGTTCTTTTAAGAAGCTCTGCTCAGCACACAAATATATACATACCATGAATTCTCTCTAGTTAGGAACAAAGTTGGAAACTTTGAAGGTTAGAAACTTGATTTGAATTAAATGGAATGCCCAGGCCTGTCAACGGAATTGTAATATGGAAAAGAAAATGGCCAGCTCTGATAAAATTTACCAACCATATATAAATAGTTTATCAAAGAACATCATACAGTTAATAATTCCATGAACATATGTCTTTAACTTTTTATATGAATTCGATTTTGGGGGTGGTGGAGACCTTAAAACATGTTTTCCTCTTCCTACCAAAGACACAAGAGTTCTTATTCTCTAGTAATCTGTCAGAGGAAAGTAAAAATGATAAGGTTTTTAAATATATGAGATAGGACAGACGGAGAAGGGATAAATGTGAAAACTGTCTGGAAAAGAAACCCACTACATTACATCCATGACAGAAAATATAGAAAAATGCAATCAGAATTCTGATTTTGTGAGAAATGTAATTCGAATACACTTTCTCATGATATTACAGTCATAGAACATGTAATTTAAAATTCTATAAATATAGAAGGACCTAATCACCTCAAGAATCCAAGGATAAGTAACAACACAGCATGTCTATGCTTCTTGGGTTTACAAACTGGAGAGTGAAGCTTCCAAGATACTTATAACTTTTAAATAACCACTGAGAAAATATAAAAAAATAAAAACTTTCTTATCTAAAGTAATTTATGGATTCTCACTGACTATAGACAAAATATTGAAGCATACCTTCTCTTTGCTTCACTATCAATAATATGTTTTCTCACACACAGTCATTCATAAAGTAGATGACTAGTAACTATAGTTTTCTAATCAACTTTAGTGTGTATAAAGATTTTTTATGAATAATTTTATTGGAGTGTTCTTACAAACCTTATAGCAATCTATCATTCAGTTCTATTAAGCACCCTTGTACATATGTTGCCATCGACATTTCCAAAACATTTTCTTTCTACTTGAACCCTTGGTATTAGCTCCTCTTTTTGCCCCTCTCTCCCCTACCACCTACCCTTGTGAATCCCTAATCAATAATATATTATTGTTGTTATTCCATATCTTGCACTGTGCATTGTCTCCCTTCACCTACTTTTCTGTTATTTGTCCCCCTGGGGCTTGCCCTATGTATCCAACCTTGTGATGGGTTCCCACTTTATACCTATCCACCCTACCGTCCCCTACACTCATGATATTACTACCCCCACTACTGTTCCTGAGGGTTTGATTAGTCCTGAATTCCATTTGTCAAGAATTCTTATGTGTACCAATGTGTGTACTCTGTTCTAGCTGGATTTGTACAGTAGAACTGGGTCATGGTAGTGGCGGGGAGGAAGCTTTCAGAAAGTAGAAGAATGTGTATTTCTTTGGTGCTATACTGCACCCTGGTTGAATCCTCTAGTCCTTGTAGCCCTTGTATGGGGGGATGTCCAAGCGTCTACCGATGGGTTTTGGGTCTCCACTTCAAATCCCACCCCCTTTTACATGGATATGATTGTTGGTTTGGGATATTTTAATACCTGTTACAAGTTCTTTGATGGCAAGACAATATTTCTACTACAGTATTCTAGAAAGTAATTGTTAGTGGGAATCAAGTCAATTCCAACTCATCGTGTCCATATGTACAATAGAGTGACATCCTGCCTAGTCTTTGAAAAATGGTCAGTCAATGAGAATTCATAAATTTCCTCAATAAGAAAGTTCATATTTCATTTTTTCTGTCTCCAATTGTTATTTCAAAGTCATGGAAATCTTGGAACCTTCAATTTCCAGTTTGTAAACCCAAGAAACATACAAATGATATGTTGACATATGTTGTCCTTGGATCCTCACAATGAATACGCTCCTATTCTTTATTTATAGCGTTTTAAAATTAAAATAGTCCATCACTTTATTGTTATGCAAATGTTTTGTGGTAATGTGGTTTTCTCATAAAGTTGGAATTGTGTTTTTCTCATAAAATTGGTGCTGATTTCATGTTGCTTTGTTTAGTGTCAGGTAGGTCATGCAGTGTGCTTCCTTTCTAGACATTTCCCTTCTTATATGTCTCATCTTGCCACTTGGGTACCATAGTTATGGTCATTGTGCTAACCCATCACTTTGGAGGTCTTCCAAGTTTTCCCTGACGCTCTCTTTAGTCTCCAGAACTGGTCCTCCTAATAGCGGACCCAAAGGAAGTGAGACTAGGTCTCACTCTCCTTGCTTTTAAGGAACATTCTGGTTTCACTTCCAAGGCAGATTGTTCCCTCTCCTGGTGTTGTATGATGCTATAATCAACATTCTCTGTCAACACCACAGTTCAGAAGCATTTCTTAATTTTTGGTCTACCTTTCTCTAATTTTGCTTGTGCAATAGGTGATGGAAAGAGTCATAGCTTAGGCCATGTGCACATTAGTCTTAAAATTAACATCTTTGATTATTAACATTTAACGTGGTGTTTTACAGATGATTTTCCCAATAAAATCTGTTGTTTGATTTCCTGGGTAATGAGATTGTGCTTATTAAGTTGAATTTTGTAATCAAATTTCATTCAAAAGAATAATTATTCTTTCCCTGGAAATTTCAGATCTCCAAAGTCAATCATGTTCAATCGACTGCAAACTTAGCTCTCCTCAGGAGTCTTCTGTCTGCAGTCTCTTTACAACCGAGAGCTCAGGAAAATCTCTTGATTTCCATTTTGTTATAATTCCATTTTGTTTTTCAAGATTTAACAAATTTCAAACAATCAGTGGAAATTTCGAATTCTAACCGAAGGACCTCTGAAGTGCTATGTCTTTCTTTGGCAATTACCTTACTTTTTATTATGTAGATAGAGAGGAAAGTTGATACTTGTATCCTTTCTTTTTAGATAAAACAACTAAAGCTCTGAATTGCTGAATTAGGCAAAATTTACAAGTAGCATTACCCATTAAGTGTTGTTCCATTCCCTATTTGTCAGAATGCTGCTTTGGTTGAGGTTGGCAAAGTCCCCACCTAAGAGGTATTTCTCAAACTCTTGTACACTAAGGGTAGACATAATGATATTTCTGGGCCGTGATCTACAAATGGACTTGTTAGAAGGGATTTCTGGGAAAACTCCGCAAACAACTCACCCAGTACCTTGAGCATACATTTTGTCCATGGCTCTTCTCCCATCTCCCGGCAAGAAATACAGACCAATAGGCCGCTGGTCTATCAGTTATCTTGAGCAAACTGTGAGAGCAAAGTCAAGAAAATCAGTCCTGACATGCTTACAAAGCTAGGCTTGAACATATTGACGAGAGGGCAGCATAATGTCCATCTTTCTTAGGGGAGTCTGTTCTTATCTATCTCCAGTGGAAAACCCAAGAAAACAATAAAATAATGTAACTTCTGATTCTACATTCAATAAAGGGCACTAAAGCAAGGAACACTCTAATCAAATCAGCCGGCCAAAGTACTTTAAAGATTTGCTTCAGAAACTGGAGTTATCCCTGAGCTCCATTTATATTCTCAGATATAAAAATATACTCTGATTGATTTTGCCAGAATTGCATTTATGCATTCATTCAAATGTTTATTCTAAGCATGCTATCAATAAACAAGCTACTGCGCATATACCAAGGACAATGAATCCTACCAAGAAGCTTGCAATTTATTTTCAAATGAACACATAAATCATATAGTATATTTTCACCTGAACCAAGGCAGTCATATTTCAATTAAAAAGCAAATATTTTAATAATAATTATTGTGACAATAATATGAACATATATTATTTTCATAGAGGATGGTAAGGAGGACTGTCCTGTCTGTGGGAGCCCTAGTGGAGTAGTAGGCTAAGCTTTGGGCTGCTTACTGCAGGCTCAGCAGTTTAGCCACCAGCTACTGCTGGAGAGCATGATGACGCTGTCTGGTCTCATAAAAATCCATAGCTCCAATGGCTCTTCTGTCCATTTGCCAATAAGGATGCAAATAAGGTGTGAAGGCCTCTACTGAGGATTGGTCAGTTTCACCGTTCCTAGCTACATAAACGAGGCATGCCAATCAGCTCATTGGCAGTGAGTTTGACATGGTTGGGTTTTGATTCCAGTCTGTAGAATCATTGAAGGTTTACAAAAGAATAAGGCATTTTTGCTGATCTCTGAAAGATGCCACACATTAGCCAGTCAAGTGCCCGTGTGTGTATGTGTTTGCACACACACAAGGAAAGGGGAACATAAATATATTATAGGTAACAAATGTGTAGTTGAATAAAGGTTGGGAGGAATGGCTCATGATTAGACTTCAGAAGTACAGGTCTCCTTAGGCAACGATGAGGATTGTAATTATTATTATTAAGGAATCCAAAACCACAGAAGATTTCTATGAAGAGACTTCAAAAAGTTCCTGGAAAAAATGGAATCAAATATTGTGTAATTTTTTCACAGATTAAATGACAGAGGACTATCACAAAATTATTTTTTAATTAAAAAGAAAAACATTCTGTCTAAAGTTTTTTTTTAAGTTTTAGAAAACGAAAAAAGGAAGTATAACTGTTAGCTAATGTCTTGTTGCAGGTGATGAATCAGAGATGTCGGGAAATAAGTGGACAGATTATGTAAGTTTTATGAGGTATTTAGTATTTAATATCTAGATGTAGTGACTAAAAATAATGAAGATCTAGGAATGGCCCCCTGGTTTTTGGTATGAACAACTGAGTGAATAGTCTTATAGAATAACCAATTAGAGAATGCACAAGTATATCAATTTCTATAGGGAAGAACAATCAGAAAGTTAACTGAGATTGTGGTGTGTATATCTCATCCAAATGAGATACTGAATTGTCAATTAAATACTCACTGCCTGCCAGCAAGTTGACTCCAGTGCACGGAGACTCTGTAGGGTTGGTACAACTTCCCTGGGAGATTCTGAGGCAATAACTCTTTACAGGAGTAGAAAGCTCGTCTTTCTCTAGAGGAGTGCCTGATGGTTTTGAACTATTGACTTGTGGCTAGCAGTCCAATGTGTAAAATACAAAGGTCTAAATGCAACAGAATTCTTGAATGAAGTTCTAATTTTGTGTGTGGCCAGCCTATAAATGACCCCTGCATATATGTTTATTGCCATGTTTCTATCCATCTTGTTTCTAGACGATGGGTACTTTAAGCTACCAATAAGTACTTTTGTTCCTAATGAGAATTAAATATTTCATTGTATCCTCACCCATCCAACAAACTTTTACAAGAAACCTAACTTTCTCCCAGAATTCTAAAAGGTCCTTTACCATTGTTCTTTGGTATCTGTCTCCTATTGTGTCACAATATAGTAAGAAGAATCAGTCAACAAGTTGTTGACAACTTAATGTGCCAATCCTGCTTCACTTTTGTGTGTATAATTACTAACGGTCTCCAAAATCCCACAAATAAACAATTTCAATATCAATGTTTACATGGCAAAGCTGAGAGTCACATTGCTAAAGGTCATTTCTTTGGTAGGTGAAGGCTTGCCCTCAATCTCGACTGTCCGAGACGCCTATGTTGCCTGTGAGTGACCTCGTTAAGGGCTTGGACTTGACAACGAATGCTTCAGGGTAGCGATAAAAGCAAGCACCTGCTCTGTGTAAATTATCTCCAAGTGGTCTAAGCAACTCCTTCAGAAATGCTCTGAAGAGTGCTATGCTCATTTCCCAGAGTAATTATAGCTATAGACACAAGACGGGTGGTTTCCAGAAACAGTGAAGGAATCAAGTTTTGAACCTACTCCATTTTTTCACTTTTATAAGGGAAATGAATACTAGGATTGTTCTTCATCACTTTATGGACTTTATATTATAGGCTAATATGTCACAATAGGTCTCAAAATTCCATTTGTATTAATAAAGATCTCAGTGGGAAGTTCATTTAGAATAGTTATGATTTACAGCCTGTTCATAGTGGGATAACCTGGTACTAATACAGTTCCTACTGCTTCTAAGAACTTGACTCATTAAAATGGCCAAGTCGGAAGGGATATAAAATCCTTTAGACTTCATTTCAACGCTTCATCTCAATCATTTTACTCCTCCACCACTTGCCTGAAATTAAGTGTTATGCTTTTAGAAAGATACATTTCAGCAAACGATGAGGCTTAGAGTGAGCTTAAATTAAGGTGACCAGATGTCCCGCTTTTGGTGGGACAGTCCCGATTTTGAACAATGTGTCCCGCGTCCCGCGGCATTTTAAAAAGTCCCGATTTTGGGAAAGAATGCACGACAAGCTAGGGAAGGGCGGGAGAACGGGAAGGGAATATACAGTTTTCCGCTGCCATGTGGCTATTTCACCAGGACATGAGTTTTATACTATGTTTGTTAATTTTATAATGTTAAACTTAAATAATAACAAATAATTGTTAGGAACTGATTATTGAGAACTGCTTATCAAAGTTCACTTTGTTGATCAGTTATCAGAATTCAACCACCATTGCTTGTACTTAATGAAATAATTTTCTACCATTCTCTCTCCGTAATAGTAGTAGCCAGCTAGAAGAACAAGGTGCAATAAATCGTGCAGATATCATGAATCACGTTAAAAAGTTCTATAGTAATGGCACAGGTTATTTAGAAGAGTGGACAGTACATTACAATGATTTTAAACATTTTCTTTGGGTTACATTAAAACAAGAACTTAATTTGATAGATGTGCAAAAATCATTCGATCATATTACTCAAAATTTCCCATATAGAAATATTTCTGAAAATTATCTTTTTAATGAGGTATCATTATTAAAAATATATATTGATAAGGAAAATCTTAAATCTTGGGCATCAGCAAAAATCACAATAGAGAACAAATTGTTAGAAATATTTCATCATTTTGAAACAAACCATGTTCCATACAATAATGCACTAAAAATTGTGGGATACGTGCTGTCCTTACCAGGAACTAATGCTGCAACTGAATGTGTTTTTCCTACAGTAAATAAAGTATGGACATCAGAAAAATCACCATTAAGTGTTGAGACTTAGAAAGCCATTTTATGTGTGAAATATAATTTAACAAAATCTTGTGAAAATTTTCATGACCTTTTAAACGGCAGTAATTTACTAAAAAAAATTCACTCAAATGAGAAATATGCCAAAGAATAAAATAATACTATACATAATTTTAATGTATTATATTTGTAAATTGTACTTATGTTGAAATTAAAAAATATATCACAATACTATTTTTGAATTCTATGAATTTTTTGTTGCTCCATATAGACCACATTTTTAATGGTCAATGGTGTCCCGATTTACCAATGTTAAAATTTGTTCACCTTAGCTTAAATAGACTGCTATTGCCATTTTAAGTCAGGCAATCAGATTGTTTATTATGCAAGCAATGGCAAATTAAAGAGAAATGGTGATCTATTTATCATCAAAAAGAAAATTTCAAGAGCTATCCTGAAGTATGATGCTGTCCTATATGCCCATAAGGAAGGAAGTTCAAATTTGCACATCAATCACTAAAGTTGGTGAGGGAATTGAAGAACTCTGCCAATTTCTTCAGTCAAAAATTAATTAAACATGCAATCAAGGTGAATCAATAATGATTGGAGATTGGAATTGAGACCTGCAAGGAATGTGAAGCCTCAGATGCTAAAAAGAGATAGAACCTTCCGCCAGAACCGAAAGAGCAAGAAAGCCACCCCTTAGAGCAAGTGCTCCGAATTTGGACTTTTAACCTCCTAAGCTGTGAGAACACCTTTCTGTCTGTCAAAGCCGTCCACTGTGGTGTGTGTTGTGACAGCGCTAGATGACTAAGGCATGTGCCGTTTCCTGCTAGCTACTGCATTAAACTATTTTGCAATTCATTGTGATTTAATTCTCATTTCCAAATCCCATTCGAGGTTAGCCAAGGCATTTCTACCATAATGGACAAGAGGACGAGAGTAGAATGGAAGGAGGATTAAGGTGCGGATAATAATGATAGTGATGGTAGGTGGCCTTATAATAAAAGAATGTATACATATAATTTAAAATGAGTATAATAAAAGGGATCTTAATATACTTGTATGACTTTAGGCTAATATGGAAGTTATGAGAAATAAAAAGTTAAAATATTTTGTAAACTCCAAATGGAGTTAATACTAATGGCTAGTAGAGCCAGGGAGTGACCTGCAGGAGCAGTGAATTATCTATTGTGGCTCTTCTAGCCAGTCTCTAATTCCCAACAAGTGACCTTTGCCTGCAAGAGGTGGGGAGAAGATACTGATAGTATTCATCTGTGAGTAATTGCAACAGGATTCCCTGAATTATCATCCTGCTGTGTATCTAAGGAACCCTCAGAGAAACAGAAGGTGATATTTCATTAATAGTAAGAGTTCTGAATGCAGAGCATCCTCTGGACCTATGATCCCTGCGGGGTGAATCTATTGGATACAGAAACAGCTGTACCAGCAAATGATTGTCAGCATAACCAGGAGTCAGAACATGGGACGAAGAGATAGACTGCCTAACTCACAGACCAAGTTAAGGGTGAGTGCAGGAACCTAGCTTGCATAGCGGAGTGCCTTGAAGCCCTTAATTCAGGAAGGTGGACTAGCTGACCTTCAAGGTTGGGCTGAATGCCTGTGGGTTGAGGCTTATTAGCAGACTGGACAGAACTTTGTAGCATGACCTGATAAACAACCCAATCCTGAGCATTTCGCATTAACATTAAAACTTGCTAACTTCCTTAATAAATCCTTTAATCATGAATTTTGTCCGTGAGTTCTGTGTAGCCATGGCAATGGATATTAGCAACTAGAGAGCTAAAATAGAAGACAATTTAGACAGCTCATCAGTAAAGCGGATTTATTTTTAGGAAAACACATGTAGGAAACTAAGTGCCTGACACACAGTGAGCATTTAAACGACAGGGACTATTATTAATATTTTCTACTCTTTATTCTCTCTGGCTAAATTTTTTTCTTCCCCTTCCTTTTTCTTACTCCTCTTTATTGAGAAGTCTAAGTAACATGAAATGTCTCTGAGAGTATTTAAGGAAGACACAGAGAATTGGAAACTCATGTTGAAAGAATTTTTAATACAGTGATGGTGGCAAATAAATAAATTTCTATTAATCTTAGACTACAATCAAATCATTTCAGAGAATAACTCCATATATAGTATTCTCTTAGTAGCCATCGTCTTAGATCTCCCATATGTGGAGTCAGGTCTTTTTCGTAGCTCATCCACTTATCCTCTTATGTGAAGACCTTTTATTTTATAAAACAAGACTCTTTTCTCCTTAATAAGATGCACAAAATACATGCGAAGAAATTTCATCAAGGACCATCTTGGCTATACTTCTTCAAAAATACAAAGAGATCAGTTAAAAACTCAAAGGGGGTCTTGTCATTTGCCTTGATAATAAAAGATAGTGGATGTGAAAGACTTAGTCCAGAACACAAACCACAGCTCAAAATGTAGCCCACATGTATACAAAGCGATTGAAAATACCCTGGCTTGGGTCAGGAATCCTTAAGTCATCAAAGTGGCATTCTCGATTTTTGGCACTTCAAAAAGGTCTTGTGCAGATTTGCCCAATGCAATAGGTTGTTGTATTTCAGCTATGATGTCCATTAATAATTGGAATGTGGAATGTATGAATCATGAATCAATGAAAACTGGGAGTCCTCAAAAATGAAATAGAACAGAATACTGATCTCATAGGCATTGGTATGCTGATTGGACTGGTAGTGGCCATGTGGAGTCACCCACATGGATGACTGTCTCTTGAATTACAAATCAAAGAAAAACAGAGTTGCAGTCATTGTTAAAACAAACATTACACAAACTATCTAGAAGTATATACTGATTCTTAGTAAGTAATTGTCAGTATTACAGTGGACCTTTGGAAAACTCCCATCTAAAATTTCCGATGATTCACCACACGTTTCTCTAACCTGAGTGTATTCCAGAGTAGAAAAATAATGGTGAAAATTATCTTGTTATATTTGTAAACTTTTTAGTACTAAACCATTGGTTTTTTGATTTGCTAGGAATAGGTTTAGCAATTGAGATAATTTTAATATAATTGCTAAACATTAAAATAGTTCAATCACAGAAATTGTACACTGTTACATTGGAACAGAAGATAATGGCTTGGACTTATGAACTCATGAACTGGGAACAAAATTTAATGGAGAATGACAGCATTGTAAAACCATTTTGCAGCGCATTCTGTTAAAACAATTGCTGAACCTGGATTGATGCAAGAAAGGAAGTGTTTGGGTTTCCAGAAAATGGAATGGTTTGAATTTATTTGAATTGGTGCTCAGTTTGGTCCATTTTTGCAGGTCACATTTCACATTAAGATAGCACAGAAAAAGAGTCCACTGCATGCGTAGAAAAGAACATATGGGGAATTAAAAAATTTAATTGATTAAATGTGATGATTATCTTCAGTGAAATAAGTTCAGCTCAATAATTTAGATTGTCTTTAGTTTCCACTAATGATCTTTCTTATACTTATCAGCTAACTATTGTTTAAAGATACATATCGCTACCTGATGGAAAACCTACTGAGCAATTTATTACACTTGATAGCTTAAAAAGTCATACTGGTGAAGAGACTGTGTATCAAGTACTTCACTATTCATGTAATTTGGTGAAATTGGGTTTGCGAAGTACAAAGGCCAGTCCCATAGCAGTTCTGTCAATATGTCACAGAACCACACAAGTAGGCAACAGGAATTTTAGAGCATAATGAAATAATGAAAATGACATTTTCACAGTAAGTACTCCACATTCCCTGAATATTGTAGGCTATGACCCAGTAGCTAGTTATGCAGAAGTAGTTGGAATTTTTGGTATACTATTATTTTAGCTACATATATTTTGCCATCTCTCCTCACAAATTTGAGCAGTTCTTAAAACAAATTTAGTCATTGATCAATTATTAAATTCTTTTCTAATCGACACGAGGATGTGTTCCAAAACCACAAGAACAATCCTAAGAATTTACACTCGGGATTGAGACGCCTTTGAAAATATGACTGCAGACCGACAGGAAAGGAGACCCTGAAAGACTTGGTACTCAAATGCCGACACAAGAGAATGCATTTGGCGTGGTTATGAGCAATATAATCTATGGCAGTATTTTCATTAGATTAATTAAGCTGCAGCACTCAGAAGTAAATGTAAATACATCACGGATCTCTACCAGTTATTAGCAAAGTATTTACATAACTAATGAGAAAATTTTAAAAATACAGAACACAAATACTATTATGTACTGATCATTAAACAGTTCAACATAGCAGAAGTATTAGAAAGAAACAATCATAGATGTGATCCCAAAGTACTAAAAGCTAGAGGTCCATTATGTGTATGTGCATCATCATAACAAAAAATCTTACCATAGTGAATGAGGGGGGCAGTGAGGAGTGGAGACCCAAAGCCCATTCGTAGGCCACTGGAGATCCCCTTGCAGAGGAGTCTCGGGGAGGAGACGAGCCAGACAGGGTGCAATGTAGCAACGATGAAACATACAACTTTCCTTTAGTTCCTAAATACTCCCTGCCCCGCCGCTCTTCCCACTGTCATGATCTCAATTCTACCTTGCAAGTCTGGCTAGAAGACCAGAGGATGGACACTGGTACAGATAGGAAACAGAAACACAGGGAATCCAGGGTGGATGATCTCTTCAGGACCAGTGGTGTAAGTGGCGATGCTTAGAACGTAGAGGGAGAGTGGGTTGGAACGGGGGAACCGATTGCAAGGATCTACATGTGACTTCCTCTCTGGGGGACGGAAAACAGAAAAGTGGGTGAAGGGAGTTGACTGACAGGGCAAGGTATGACAAAATAATAATTTATAACTTATCAAGGGTTAATGAGGTAGGGGCACTGGGGATGAGGGGGAAAATGAGGAGCTGATGCCAGGGGCTTAAGTGGAGAGCAAATGTTAAGAGAATGATGAGGGCAATGAATGTACAAATGTGCTTTACACAATTGATGTATGTGTGGATTGTGATAAGAGTTGTATGAGCCCCTAATAAAGTTATTTTAAAAAAGTCATCATTGACACACTTGAATCGTGTATGAAAAGAAGAATCAGCATGTCAGAAGTTTTTTGAAACTTCTGTTGTGGAATGCATGAAGACATTCAAGAAACTAGCTTAGGCTATTTAAATTATTCAAATATAAAACCTTAAGAAAAATTGTGATTCCTTATATACTCGAGTATTAGCTGACCCCAATATCAGCCAAGGCACGTAATTTTATGACAAAAATGGCATAAAAATGTGCTGAAAAACTCGATTTATATTTGAGTATATAATTTCACTTGGATGTGAGCACTAAATTTACAAATTCAGACAAAAAGGCATCATTCAAGTATGTATGATTCAGTAAGGTAAAATATAGTGCATAGTTTCCAGTTTTGAAGTTGCTTTATACATATTCTCAACTGAATGCATA
Source organism: Tenrec ecaudatus (assembly GCF_050624435.1). Lineage (NCBI taxonomy): Eukaryota > Metazoa > Chordata > Mammalia > Afrosoricida > Tenrecidae > Tenrec > Tenrec ecaudatus. The sequence continues at coordinate 37,666,662 of NC_134535.1, forward strand.
TATTCATCCCAAATGAGACTCAGAAACCTTCAGTATTAAACAATCAATCAAGAAAGATTAGACTTAGTATCATTTATTTTTTATAGAAGTAAATATTTCTTAGCAGATTCATTATGACCAACTTATTGAAAAATTTATAAAATCAAAGAATAGATAAAAGTTTTTAATTGTCATATGATAGACATGAAAGATCTATCTAAAATAGAGCAATGTGGTATATATGTTTTCTTGTCATTCAATTTTCTTTCATGTCATCCTTCCATTTCCTCATCTATAATTAAAGCATTTATTACAAGATAAGTATCAAAATTGAAGTATGCATAAGCCATTGAAAACAAAATTGGTTAAAGGTAGCATATTTGTGGGAGATAAACATCATTTACATTGATTTTTTGAGACAACTATATCCACTTACTCATTTTCTCTGTTGTATATGCAAAATATTATTTTTTGCAGAAATGTTATTTTTGTGGAAAATATAGTGTATTATAAAAATCTAAATGACCTCTATTCACTAACAATTGGAGTTCAACTCCTTTGGCTAAAATAGTATACTCCACTTTCACTTTAGATTGCTAAAATGTGGTTGATAATTGCCATCTTCTTGGTAGTGACTCATAGTGGCCCTTTTTGCACAACAGAACAAACACTGCCAAGTCCTGCACCATCCACACAATTGTTCCTATGCTTGAGCCCATGGTCATAGTCATGATGTCAGTCTATCTCCTTGAGGGCTTTCCCGTGTTTCTGCCCCTCTATTTTGCCAAACATGATGGCCTTCTCCTGGTATTGGTGTCTCCTGACAACGTGTCCAAAATATGTAAAATGAAGTCTTGTCACTCTTACCTCGAAGGAGCACTCTTCCAACACAGATAGGTTTGTCCTTTCAGCAATCCATGGTACTGTCAATATTTATCTCCAGAACCACAATTCAAATGAATTGATTCTTCTTTGATCTTTATCCATTAGGACTTAAAAAGAAGCTATATTATGGGTAGTTAACACAGCTGATATCTATTCAAGTGTTCATAATTCACATACCCCACTGGAATGTGTGAGGAAGTAGAGAACTGTGCATCGCAGATTACCAATGCTATCATTTGCTTGCAGCCAGTCCCACTCCTAAATATGAATTCCCAAAGTGATTTGCTCCCCTTCTACAATTCAGAATCCAATGAACTCTAGCCACTGCCATTGCTACCACGCGACACTAAACCAATAAAGTCAGTGCTTATTATTAACTAGACAACTTGCTTTAATCCATTGTCTTATTCTCAACCAACTAGAGGGGCATATATGAGGTTTTCAAAATGAAACATCCAAAAACACTTCCTAGCATCACTTCTCATTCAAAATAAAAACTAAATATTTGTGAGCCCTCTAATATCTTTGGGGAAAAGTTGTTCAAATCTCCCTGAACTCAACTTCCTTTAACTCTGCTCCTCACCTACACCCCTGCAGCTCCGTTGTCACCTTCTTGCTTATTTCTCTACTACACCATTTATCCTTCTATGGTGAGGCCTTTTAACATGCTTTTATTTCTGTCTTGAATGCTTAATCAATTTAGAAATCTCACCACATGCAACTTTCTCAAGCTTTACCTGCTCTTTCTACATGGAATTATAGTTCACCCAAACATTATTTCTCTTTATCTCATTTATACAGTATCATCCTTGGAAATTATATTTATCCCTTAGCATCCGCAGGTGACTGGTTTTGGAACACCCACAAATACCAAAATGTGAAGATGCTCAAGTTCCTGATATAAAACGGTTTGTTGTTATATGCTGGCAAATGGATTGGGATTCGCAGCCACTCCGTGCACAACAGAATGAAACTTTACAGGCTCTGTGCTGTCGTCACCATCTTCGTTATATCTTCCAGCCCAATGTTGCTGCCTCTGTATCAATCTATCTCCTTCTTTCCTTTTCCAGAGTTGTTCTGTACTGATAACATGTCCAAAGAATGTGAGACAAAGTCTCGCCATCCTCATTTCTAAGGAGGACTCTGGTTATCCTGCTGGCAGTCCATGGTACTTTCGGTATTCCTCACCTCCACCATGGTTCAAAGACATCCATTCTGCTCCAGTATTCATTATTCACTCTCCAATTTCCATGTGAATATGACGCAATAAAACAGAAAATGGCTTGGGTCAGGCACACCTTAATTTTCAAGACAACCTTGTTCTGCAATCAATATTTTAAAGAAGCCTCATGCAGCAGATTGACACAGTGCAATACTCCTCTGGATTTCTTGACTGCTGCTTCCATAAGCATTGATTATGGATCCGAGCAAAATAAAATCCCTGACAACATTAATCTTTTCTTCATTTGTCATGGTGTGTATTGGTTTAGCCTTGAGGATTTTGTGATGTTTTTGATTGAATTGCAAGCCACACAGAAGGCTGCGATCCTTGTTCTTAATCAGCAGTGCTTCAAGTCTTCCTTTCTTTCAGCAAGCAAGATCGTGTCACTGTAATTAATAAACCTTCCTAGATTTCCGCTGTCATGTTCTTCCTCAACTAATCTTATATAATTAGCTTAGTATACAGATTGAATAAAACAGTGAACAATGCAAGCTTGGTGACATCTTTCAGGATATAAATTATGCAGTATCTTTTTGTTCTATTCAGAATGCTGTCTCTTGACCTGTGTACATTGACCATAGTACAGTGATGTGTTCTGGGATTCCCATTCTTCTCAATACTACATTTAATTTGTTATGAGCCACACAGTTGAATGCTTTGGCATAATCAGTAAAACACACATATACATTTTCCTGATACTCTCCGTTTTCATCTAAGCTTCATCTGATAAGAGCAATGCTATCCTTCATTGCATCTCCTATCTGAATCCAGCTTGAGTTTTTCGCAGCTCCCTGTCCATGCATTGCGATAACTGCCATGAAATGATATTCAGTAAACTCTTACATGAATGTGATTTCCATGACATTGTTGAATAGTTCCAGCATCCTTCTGGATAACTTTCTTTGGAATGAGTAATACTATAAATATCTTCCACTACATTGGGCAGGTCGCTGTCTTCCAAATTTCTTGGAATAGACAAGTACTCCCAGTGCTTTATCAGCTTGTTGAAACTTTTCAATTGATATTCTATTTCTTTATTTTTTCAGTCTATTTATGGAGCTATATTTTTCACTAATGCTTTCAGGGAAGGTTGGACTTCTTTTAATATAATTGGTTCTTCACATGTTACCTCTGGAAATGGTTGAATATCAACCAGTTCTTTTTGGTATAGTGACTGTGTATACTTTCCCTCTTCTTTTGATATTTCCTGCATCACCCAAAAATTTGCTCATAGAAAATTTCCATATTATAATGTGAGGCTTGAATATTTTGGGGTTGATTTGTTTTCTTCCGTTATTTCAGTTTTAGTTATACTGAGTATGTTTTTTCTGTATTGGCTCTCTCATTCAAGGTCTTTGCACATTTCATTATAGTGCTTTATAATACATTTCATTTATCTTCCTCAACTGCCTTTAAAGAGTTCTATGCTGTTCTTGTGTTTCACAACTTTTTTCAATTTGCCTTCCCTACCTTAAGACTAGGAGCAAGTTTCAGAGTATCTCCTGACATCCATTTTTCTTTTTTTTAAATCTTTTTAATAATATTTTCTTCATGCATGAATTTATTGACATTATCCCACAGTTTGTCAGGTCATCTTCCATTAGTATTTAATATGTAACATCTATTCTTGAGATAGCCATGAAATTCAAGGGGAATATACAAAACGTCATATTTTGGTTTATGGACTTGGTTTACTTGCCTTGAACTTACATATGGTAGTATGTATTTGATATGAAGTTCCACAGTCAGTCATAATTTCATTTTGGCTGCTAATATTGAGCTTCCCTATTGTCTCTTAGCACCGATGTGGTCAGCTTGGTTTTGGTACAGCCCACTTGGCTCGGTCCATAGATAAACTCACTGTTGATGTTATTGAAAAGTGGTATTTCTAATGAAGAAGTTGTTTCTATTGCCAGGACTATATTCTCCATCTACGGTCTCTTCCTCTTAAAAAAAAAAAAAACTTTCCACCTTCCAATTGCAAATAATTATTCATGCATTTTAATTGCATGACTGATCAATTGTGTACTGAATGACAGTAAACTTTTCCAATTATTTTCATTAAGACATTCTACATTCCCCTTATTAAATAATATTTGCAGCTGTTTCTCCTCATTTTCAGTCATGTCCCATGATGGTCCCCAAAGCACTGCTCCTCCATCCACATCTTCATGAATGACTTTACTGTGAGGAGAAACTCTTCCAGCACCCTATCTGAAATGTTTCACTGTTATTTATAAGCTTTTTAGTGGCTAATCTCTCAGAAATGGACAGCCTATTCCTTCCTCCTAATTTGCTCTTAATCTGGAAACTCTATTGAATCCTGTACACCATTAATGATCTTGCTGGTATTTAAAATACTGGTAACTTAACTTCCAACATCATGGTAACAAGCAAGTCCCTGCAGTGGGACGAACTGACAGTCAAGTGGTGTTCAAATGATGAAGTATACTTTAAATAATCCTTAGATTACTCAGAATATCTAATGCTGGGTAAATACCATGTAAAAACCAGTTTATATTCTGACAGACTTTGAGTGATTGCTTTGACCATTTATTTGCTCCCCCTCCCCAAACTTCTAAATCCATACTTGATTGATTTCAGGAATGAGGAAACCACAGATTGAGGGGACTGTCTCAATAAACTTTTATGATGTATTTAATTGGTTTTGTCTCTTCTTTCCATTAGAGTTAAACCTTTATTTTATTCATCTCTATATCCACTGGATATAGAGCAAGGGTCATGATTTTTTAAAGATTGAATAATACTGTGAAGGAAAATGAAAAAAGAGTTGAAGAATATAGAGAAACGATGTCATGATCTGAATGATGGTCTCAACCATATGTGTGTGGCCTAATCCCTTGAATTTGTGAATATCAACTCCTTTGCAAACTGCGGGACTGAATTCTAGATCTTGAGAGGTGAAGGTGTGTGTACTGGGTTATCTTGGATGGGAATTAAATGTCATCATGCAAGAGGGAGGCGGGGAGAGTTTTACATATACACACATAGAAAGATACAAAGAGGAAGCAAAGGGAGGTGGTGACACGAGCCAGGGGATGCCAACAGCCACTGGTGCCTCCTCCCCTAGAGCCTGTAGGGGCATGAGGCTTCCTACACCATGACTTCATGTGACTGTGAGAGAATCAACTTTAGTTTTCCTAAGTCACCTTGTTTCGACAGCTCCCCTCAAATTAATATAAATGCTGACAGATGGCTTTGCTGTCAAGCGAGCATTTGAGCCTAAGTGCATAGCTCTGTCCAAGAATGAATGTGCTCATTGCATAGTGAACCCCATTTATCAGAGTGATATTGGTGGGTCTTATTCAATTTAATTTTTAGTAGGTAGTTTCTCTTCTATTTGAGTGTGTAGCAGCATAATGGCTTGACGGGTTTTGCATTAGCCTTTATTTATAAAATAGCACAATAACTACAGCTTCTGTAAAAATAGAATAAGAACATTATGCCATTTTAATGGTCAAAATGAGCATTCTCAAAACAAAACAAAAATATTCCTTTACGTTACCCAGAGATTTGGACCTGATATTTAGCTTTTCAGCTGGATCTCTCAACACCTCCAAGGACAATTTCTATTTATCTTCCTTGTTCACAATTTCACACATCATCTTCTTCTGCCTGAAAAGTCCTTCCAGTGTTGATTTGCTTAGATAATATTGTTTCTGCCTTTTGGAACTCACTATAGTGGCCATTCTCTGTCAACTAGTTCCGAACTCACCTGGTGGGTAAAGGCACTCCTCCTTATCTTCGAAATGCACTGTGACCATGACATTTTGAAGAAAGAAACGATTCCTATCTCATAGATGCCCCTAATCTCCTCACTTATTACTCAGATTTGTCGTTGACAGTGACTTAACCCTAAAACTGGCTGCAGTTTGGATTCATAGGTGTTTCACTGGCTGATTTTTAGATGTGAATCACCTGGCCTTTCCTCCTATCGATTTTAGTCCAGTAACTTGTAGGAAACATGCACAGGATGATAGCAGCCCACAATCCTCCACTGGCACAGCATTTCCCAAAGCTGGAAATACTGCCCCCTAGGGGCCTGGAATGATCCAGGAGGCCTGCCAAAGCAGATACCTACGCTTTATCCTGGATTATGGGCTGTAGTGCAGAAGTTTTTTTTTATTTCAAGTACTCAGGGGCACTGAGTACTTTTTTTTCTGAAAAAAAAAATAAAAGGGCAGTATATTTAATAAAATTTGGGGACCTATGAGCTGTAGATAGGTAATGGCTATGCCTGATGTTTATTGGTCAAAAATGGAACCTGAGACTTAGACAAAATTACCATAGCTTCATGGTACTTACATTATGCCAACAACATAAAAAAATTGCACACCCAAAGCAGCCAAATTAATTCTGACCCTATGAGACAGCATAAAATTGCCATGGGGTTCCCAGACTTTAATCTGTACTGAAGCTGATTATTATGTCTTTCTTCTGCACAATAGCTCACGGATGTGCACCGCTGCCTTTCTGTTAGCAGTCAAGTGCTTAACTACTGCACTAGTTTGGCTCTGTACCCCATCTGAATACTTGTCACATATTTTCTGAATGAATGGATAAATGAATATAGGTAAATCAAACTAGACACTCCCAAATGCTTACATTTAGTTTCAACTCACTGTTTGCTATTTTAGAAATTTAAAGTCCTTTACTAAGAAAAATAAATGCATTAATATTTATAATGTCACAGCTCTTGAGCCCTGAGTAGTAGATAATATTTAACTTTCTAATGTGAAAACATTATTTAGAGAAATTAAACTAGCACATTTTCTCCATCTAGGTAATATACTTTATTTATACTGATGAAAATATTTATAATGTCTTTTAATGTCTATTCATTTCTACTGTAAAAAGAAGGAGCTATACCTTCCTAGCTGAGTAAGTCACTTAAGATGGAAACAGTTTTAAAACTACTTCAGTCAAATTCATCAGAAAAAAACCCACAAGAAACAAATAACAACCCTACGCCCTATGGACGCACGTAAAATCAGAACTGAAAGCTGAGGGGAACCCCCAAACACTGAGACATTTTTACTGGACTATAGTCTTACTAATATCATAAACTAAATTATACATTGAAAATGGCTAATTTTCCAAACCTATATGAAGTCTGGCAGTGTAGTAATTAAGCATAGGGTTGCCGTCCACATGGTTGGCTGTTCAAAACCCACAGCATCTCTGTGGGAGAAAGACTGGTCTTTCTCTTCCTGTAAACAGTTACCGTCTTGGAAAGCCACGTGGGTGGCTATGAGCCAATGTTGACTCAACGGCAGTAATTTTTTTTTATATATGAAGTCCAAGCAGATGAAAAAGGGAAAAGTTGGTTTGGTGGCTTTGAAACTATGTTCACAAATTCTTGGATACTCCACTCCTTAAGATGAGCTTAGTTTCCCTCTCCTTCAGGATGGAATGGATTTTGTGAATCGCTTCTAGTCCATAGAATTATAGAAGGGATGACACAACATTCCAGTTTGGGAAGCTAGCTCCCATGGGGAACTGGTGCCTTGATCCAACAACCATGTGAGTGGGTTATTTTGAAACAGAATCCATCAGCTACAGATAAGACTACAGATGTCTACAACCCCAGTTGATACCCTGACTACAATTCTAGGCAAAATTAAAAACAAAACAATAATCCGGCATTAACTTTTTAATGTTGAATTAAAATAAATATTGCCACATATTTAGCATGTTAAAACAACATATATTATTATGTTAGTTTCCTTGAATCAGGAGTCCGCCATGGGTCTCACAATGTGGATATCAAATGGGTGGCAGGGGCACATTCCTGCCGGACTTGGATGTACGTTGGTTGGATCTCATACTGGCTGACAGTATTCATCTTGTCTGAATTCCCCAGAGTAGCAGTACGAGGGAAGTTTATATAGCTCTGCATAAAGACTTGCACTTCAAGGAAGTGGTTCATAGAACTGTGCTAAAATGGCTTAGGCAATTGTTGGAGTCTTTTTTGGAGGGTGGTGGGCATGGTAAATTCTAAGTCTGTGGGCCAGATAACAGGGTAGAAGTCTTTGCTGTCTTACCTCCCAAGGACCAGAGGTCAGATGATCAGAAGATTGCAGAGTTAAAAGAAAGACCTCTTTGTAAGAATATATATTTATAGCCACACCTTAAAGGTAATTCCTCTTCTGTTTGGCCACTCATATTAGGTCACAAAATAATAAATCATTAAATAGTATCTACCAAACTACTGAGAATCAAAACTTAGCCAATGCACCACATAACATGAACACTCTCAGTATTTCCTTTCTTTCAGTTGTAAGACTCAAGGCAGCTTGATTCTTCAGAACCTGCAGGAGATCATCTCTAATCTCTATTCACTTTTAAAAAGTTAACCTGTTTGGGTCATACCCACCCAGAATAATCATTCTTTTTGTTTTGTTTTGCTTTTGTGTTGAATTTCTTTTCTTAACAGTTTTATTGACATATGATTCATATATCATAAAATTGAATAGTTAATCATATGAGACATGTTTTATAGTTGTCACTGCAATCAATTGTAGGACATGTTCTTTTTCCTTGTCCTCATTGTTCTTAGTTCCCTATTTCCCCACCTCCTTGGTCATTCTCCCAAGAAACCATTAAAACACGTCCTCTCTCTACAGATGTACCTATGCTGGACTGCATGTACAGAAAAATGCCTTTAACAAAAAGAAGAAACCAGAAAAACTAGACACAATAACAGAGTAAAACAGAGAAAAACCTCAATAAAAAGTAAAGCAGAAAATATTAAAAATTTAAAATGGGTCAAGAGGGAGATCCAGTGATCAGGTGTTCAATTTTAACCTAAGTGCACCTGCAATCATGTACTTCCCAGTGCCGTCTGCGTGGGAGCCAAGCTACTCACAGCCCTGCCTTAGGGTCAGAGGGGATTCCCGAGAGGACTCATTAATCTGTGGCTCCCCTGCACTGTTTCTTATTTTAAATTGAAACAACTTTATAATGGGTCAACGGGTACATCCAAGGATAAGATATTACATTTTAACCTAACTGCATGCACCACAATGGACTTTCTAATGTTCTCTGTCTGATAACAAGGCTACTGACAGCCCTCAACTAGGGTCAGACAGGATTCACCAGAGGGTTAATCCATATGTGGGCCCTGCAAATGCACTTTGGACTTTTACTGACATCCACAGCCTTTTGAAAATTAGGTGTTCGCACTTTAAGCTCTGATACTATTGCTTCCATTAGATGTGGATTCTATTATTTATAATCCTTGGACCCCTCAGGCTGATGTGCTTCATCTGCGTGGCCTTCGTTGACACCTTACTAGATGGCTGCTTGTTTGGAGATAAGCCTTTAAGAACCCAGACACTTGCTGCTAGGTGGGGACCATCCAATTTTCCACCACCCTTTGCTTCAGCGCCCATAGCTTCAGTGATGTCTTCATGAGTGTGGGCCATCAAGCAGGGTCAGGGCATAAGAATGGTTTTGTTTTTTTTTTAGGTTGGGGCTAGAATTAAATTCAAGCTCAAAAATCTGTCCAGAAATCTATGGTTTTTAAATATCTTGGATTCATTTTAGAGACACTATTATTTTATGTTACAGAACATTATCAATCATTTCCCTGTGGCATAAGGTCAATTCCATTGGCAGTGTCATTAATTTAGGCAATGGCATACAATTTAAAACTTGATTGAGAAAAGGAATGTATACAAGTATAAACTGGCTCTGAGGTACAATATATGAATTCTTGCATAGTACAGATTAACCTCTTAAGTACCTGGACACAATTTACACAAAAATGGAGATTGGTGATAAGGCAAATTTTTCATTCACAACGGGAGAACAATGCTGACCAGATTAATACATGTCATAATAAAGCCAGTTCTATGCCCTTTGGACAGCAGCCATCTGCTTCTTCTCACACAGGGAGCTTCAGCCTTAAGCCCAAGGACAGCTAGTTGAGAGGGAGCCCTGTTTACTCAGTGGGGGTTCTGCATTGAATACTTCTGCTCTGGCCTGCCAAGGATGCTGTGTGCCTCAAAAGAATAAAATCTAAGTCCCATCAGTCTATAGCACACGGCCTAGATCACCATGGGCTGGCAAGAAACTAGGTTAAAATGTTCCAATTAGAAACATAGTACCAGGCATATTCTCCAATTAGAGTCTATGTAAATATTGTTAAGCATTTTTTCCAGGTGGGAAGTTGCTTCTTCCTATATTTCTAGCAACAGAAATGAAATCACCTTCATCAAGACATACACACAACACTCCCCGCATCTTGACGTGAAATAAGGTCTCCTTATCACAGTGGTAGGAGTGTCTGTGAATTTGGGGTGGCCTTAGCACAATTTTGTATGGCATCAACTGAATGGTGCTCCCCCTCTCTCCTCATCTAGTATTTGTTGAGCTCTGATTTTTTTTTAATTGGGCTATCATTGTGGGTATAAAATGATATCTCATTATTGTTTTGTCATCACTTTTTTATTAGCATAAAGTCAACAGATTATTGTATTTGTTTGTTAGTTGCTCTTAATTCATTTCATAGCAATCCTATGCCTCGCAGACCAAAGCAATGCCAAGGTCTATGCCATCTTCAGAATCTTTTCTAGACCTGAGCTCACTGTTCAACCTACTGCATCAGCCTATCTATTTGAGGGTCTCTCTACTGCTCTCTGACCATCTACTTTCCCAAACATGATGTCCTTCCCAATGGACTGCTTATCCCTCTAATTAACTTGTCCAAGATAGAAGAAACAAAGTCTTTTGTTTATTCTTTTGTCAAACCATTAAATAATGTTCTTCACCAAGACCAGAATTCAAAAGCTGCAATTCTTTGGTCTTCCTTTTTCATTGTCCATTGAAAATACTATGACTTGGATTGGACAAACCTTAGTCCTCACAGCACCACCTTTTATTGTAAGAACTTTATAAAGACTTTTCCCCATGGTTGGTGTATTACAGTGGCTTATATGTTCTTGTGAAATATCAAGAGTCTCACATGTTCTAATAGGTTTCACTTGAGATTACAGACTAAGAACAGACTATGAAAAAGAACAGGCACATCAACTCTGAAAACCTTGGCACTGAAAACTTCTAAGAGTGAAACACTGTCTGACATGGTGCCAACAGGTGAGCTCTTTGGGTTATGCGGCCTTCAGAACAGGACTGGGAAAGAACTGCCTTCTCAAAATGAAGCCACATTTAAGGAGGTGGATGTAGCAAAGCTTTCAGGAACCTCTTTTTTCTATTGTATCACGATTCAAAATGAAAAGAAAATAGCTGAAAACATGCATTAATAATCAGAACATGAACTTATAAAATATTAATCTAGAAAAATTGAAATCCTCAGAAATGAAATTGAATGCACAGACATTGATATCTTTGGCATGAGTGAGCTGAAATGCACTGATACAAGCCATTGAATACCATAAATGGGAAAGTGGTGTACTGTGCTGGGAATCAAAAATTCAGAAGAAATGGCATCACTTTCATCATTAGAGAGAATATTTCAAGATCTATTTGAAGTACATTGCTCTAAGTGATAGCATAAAAGCTTAAACATACCAAGAATGACATTTACAACTGTTATTCAAATGTACTCCCTAACCATCAAGCCAATATTAAAGAAATAAAAGACTAACAACTCTTTATGTTGAAATTGATTGAGCATGCAGTCAAGATGCATCGATAATTATTGGCAAATGAAATGCAAAAGTTAAAAAGAAAACAGACTCGGTATTTGGAAATGGGACACAGGTCATAGAAATGAAGTTCAAAATCAAATGAGAGTTTTACAAAAGCCAAACCTCCATCGGAGAACAAAAGAAGACAAAACAAAGCTTTTCTCTTGGTGCGCCATTGACAGTGTGACTCATTTCACAGGCAAAATAGTCATGAAATAATACACAGAGAAAGAAAGTAACTTGACCAAAATGACAACGGATATGGGATGCTAGGATTTGAACCCCGGCACTCTGACTGTGGAACCTACTCTTACGCTTGTGGATTTAATGTTTCTGACCTCCTGATTGTCACTGCTCATCATCCCTGCAGCCTGAAATTTTGGCTTGACAAACTAGATGAACATGTTGAAATTAGAAACAGAAACAGCTTTCCCTCTGTCTCAGTCATTAACTTGAGCACAGGCGGTAAGAAATGCCTCCCAGTGTGTGTGTCAGAGGGATCCCACATGCTGGTCTTCAGTGTAGAAGGTGACCGCTGTCCAACATGTTCTGGATTAGTCATGGTCGCCGTAGCATCCTCGGCATCCAGCCCTGCTTACAGGAGTTGACACCGTGTCGGCGTGACCGTGCCTTATTTAACGCCTGTGAAATGAAGATGAAACTTCATCTAGATGACACCCCTAGCTGAAGTTCGGTGCTGGTGAGACCAGGAGTGGGGATCCTACAGGCACCTTCTGCTCCGAGAATCACCAGGCAGGTCTGCAGGACTTGATAAATCATTGAGAAGAAATATCATTAGTTCCTCAAAGGACTCTCTGGGTAGTTGTTTGATTGACGGACATCTGGAGAAGTCTGGGATGTTGGTGCGTGGGGAAACCTGTTGTCATCTTGCCGCGGTGGGATCCAGTACAGAGCAAAATGCCTGTGTTTGGCACTCTCTGCCTTCCAATCATTCCCATTTGTGTTGCCACAAATGCTTAGGTAACTAGCCCCCACCAATTAGAAATGCAAGGGAACAACACCCCTCCCTCTGCCTGCACCAGCCTGGCAGGATGGAACGAATGCTTTCAGTTCTTAGGGACTTATTGGGAGGCAACTGTTAAAATCAAAGCAGCCTGCTTAGAAGCAAATACAAACAAAACATTGCCATTGCAACACCTCTGGAGACTCTTTTCGTCTGGTTTGTGCTTTCTTTGGTGTATGTGGAATCCCAGTCATCCACCCATAATTCAACAGGATGGGGAATACAAGATAACCCTGCTTTCCTGGCATGCCTTCTGACCTCCAAAGCATATCTTCTGTCTTCAAAGATGCAATAAAAATAATAATCGGGGTAAACATATATTAAACATTTTACTATGTGTCAAAAATAAATAAAGAGAGAGAGAGAAATGAGACTGGGACCCAGCAATCACATATTGGCTCTGGTGTCACGAGTCACCAGCCCTGGTTTTGCTGCATTTAGGAGCCATGATGCAAGGATAATATTTTTGAAAGAAAATTAAGCAGACCACAATCGAGAGACCACAAGATCAGCATGAGAGATTGGATGCTGCTGCCTAGTAATTGAAGCACATTGTAAAATTTTATTTCTTCCTGAGTTGTTTGCATTGAAAGAATTATCTGATAAGCATCAGAACAGACTTTCAGACATGGAAGGCACTGTGGGCTGATGTAGCATAACCTCTGTCCCACCAACGCCACCACTATTTTACTAACGTGGAAATTAAAGCAGAGAGGCAAGAAGACATTTCTAAGGTTAACCATCTAATGAATGGCAAAGTAGAACTTGATCAAGAACTCATGCTAAAGGAAGAAATCCAGGCTGTACCAAATGTACTGATGAAAGACAATGACCTTGGAATTGATGGGATGCCAAGTGAAATGTTTCAACAAATGGATGCTGTGTTGCATTCACTGGTTTGTGCCAAGAATTTCAGAAGACAGCTGATCTAATGACTGGATGGGATCCGTATTTGTGCTCATTCCAAAATAAAAGGAAAGAGTTCTTTGTGGAATAGTGATGCTTAATCAAGTAAGAACACTTTCCCATTCATAGTCTGTATAAGGTAATGTATAAGAGGAATAAATAGGATGCTTGGTGCCATAGGACTAATGTGTTGAGCTACTGACTACAGGCTCAGCAGTTGGAAATCACCAGCCAGTCCATGGGAGGAAGACCAGGCTTTCTGCTGCTGGAAAGAGTTACAGTCTCAGAAACTCAGGGGCCACTTCTACCCTGTCTTCTAGGGTTGCTATGAGTTGGCATCAGCTCTTCTAGTAAGTGTGATTTTATGGTTTATGGAGAATACAAATTGTTTTCATACTCAGTATGAAAAAAAGGTCTTGCCAAGCAAATGCATACAGGAGAGAATACCAGTTAAAACACTTGTTCTTTAAAGAGGATAATCTTTTCCTTTAGAGCATCTTCCAGTTGGTCCGGATTCATGGTGACAGTAGGAGACAAAGTAAAAGGTCCTATAGGTATTCTGAGCTGTGACCCTTCCAGGAAGATTTTCTCCTGCTGAATGGCTGCTGTGTCACACATGCTGACCCTCTGCTTAGTAGCTGAGCATTACACCAAAGCACTCCCAGGGATTCTTTCATCAATGAGTTTCACATTACGCACACACTATAGTCCTGCTGCTTCTCAGGGGAACTAGGATGAGCTTACCCCACTGAAAGAAGGCTAATATTGGAACTCAATGTTGGTGAGGTGCATTCTAAGCCCTCCCTGACTTCTCCCAATTCTCCTGAACTCTTCTAGTTCCTCCTAACCATTTGTTAATCTCTCTAGCCTGCCCCCAGGCCCTACAGTTGGGCACCATAAATAGTTGGCTTTCCTGGTTCTCTGCTAGCACATGATTTGGTCAAAAACAGGAAACAAGTTGCTAATATAAATTTTCCTTAGACAATTGAGTCAAAACGGAATGATTTCCAACTTACAAAAGAAAAAAAACAACAACCAAAAAAATCCCCAAAAAATGAATATCAAATGACTGACTTCTTTATTGAAAATAACTATTTTTCAAGATAAACAGTAGCTATCCACATGGACATGGCCAGATGGAATATACAGGAATCAATTGAAATAAATCTGTGGAACAATGAATAGCTGGAACAATTCTGGATAGACTATAAATCACTCATGAGAGATCAGCTTGAAGCTAAAGAAAATTAAACAAGTTCACAAAAGTTATAATAAAACCTTGAGTACAAGGTGGAACCCTCCCCAACCCCCCAAAAAAACAAAAAGCCGGAATTGTGTTGGCTGGAGTGAGCTTTTGTAGTACACATTTTCCCCACCAGGCAAGCATTGTGCACCTCACTCAGTTAGCGCACCCAGTGATGTTGCCCAGGAAGGTTCTTTCTGGTCACAGTGATTTTCTTTGTAAAAGGAGTTTCGCTTGATCCTTATTTGTTGTGTGATGGTCACACGAAGAGAACAGCATACTGCTATGAAATTTTATGTCCTGCTTGGGAAAAATGCCATAGAAACTTTGGTGATGTCCACCACAAATGACAGCGAGAGCACTCTGTGAAAAACTCCAGGGTGTGGTTTTCTTCTTTCAAAAAAGGCGAAAGGTTGTTGGATGGCAAACCTCATTCTGGACATCCAGCAACTTTCCAAATGGATGAAAATCCCAACCTGTAGTGCATCTGTAGTTTCTTCCACCAGGTCAGACTATGAATCAAAGTGTTCTATGTAGAGGTTCTGAAAAGATTGCGTAACTGTGTGCGACAAAAGAGGGTCTGATTTGTGGCAGATGGGGGCGGGTTTTGCCACCATGACAACGTGCCTGCTCATGTAGCTATCTCAGTGTGCCGGTTTGGGGCAACAAATAAGATGTCTCTCTTGCCCCACTTCGCTCTGCGTGACTTCTTTTTGTTTCCATGAATGAAAGGGGACAAGAAAGGTCAGTGATTTGACGATGCAGGAGTGGTGAAGAAAAAAGCCAGGAAGGTGCTGTCAGCCATCCCAACAGATGAGTTTGAAAAATATTTCCAAGAATAGAATCGCAGATTTGCCAGATGTACTTAGTATAATTGAGAGTAATTTGTAGATGATAAGGTCATTTTATAAAAGCATTTAAATATATTGCTTTGAAAAAAATTCTCTTTTTTGGTTTTGTTTTTTAGATACCCCTGGTCTACCCAATCTGACTTTAAAGACCATATGAAGAAGAGATTTAACAATTTAAACTGTGAGCGTGGTCCAGGAAGAATTACAGGGTAGCATCAAGTATATCTGTATGAAGAAAGTAAAAGACCATTCAAAAGAAAAAATGAAACTGCTGTCAGACTTTGAAATTTATCTTGAATGTAGATTAGCTAAAGAGAATGGAAGAAATGATGAGGTAAAGTAACTCTTTGAAAAGGCACATTGAAAAGGCACATTATAATAAAACGTGCAAAGAACTGGTGTGAGAAAAAGCCAAAATGGCTGAGCACGATCAGCATAGCTCATGCTGGGAAAAAAGGAACTTTTTTTCCAAATCTTGGAATACAGATGTAAGTAAAATTTGATGAAGTTAATTCAAACACTGTTGCTATGGTTCATAGATAAGCAATTGGTATAGATGGACACTTTGCAGACATTCAGTGTTCTAACTATATGTGAATCTTAGGCGAAAGTTAAAATACCAGAAATGGTCAGTATGTGTTTGGCTATACAAAGGCATTCAACTGTGTGGGTTATAAAACCCCAAAAGGAACACTATGAATAACTTTATGAAGACTGAGAATTCCAGAACAATTCATTGTGTTCATACAGAACCTAGACATAGCCTAAGAGAGCCGTTCAAACCCAACCAGGGGATACGGATTACATGACTGAAAATTAGGAAGCGTCTCCACCAGGGTCCTGTCCTCTCTCCATACTTATTCCATCTGTATGCTGGGAAAATAATTTGAGAAGCTGGATTGTATGAAGAAGAACACTTCAAAATTGAAGGAGGAAGGGCTCATTAGCAATCTGGGGTGAAGAGAGGACAGCCTGGCTTATTGCTAATGAGAGAACTTGAAACACTTACTGATGAAGAGCAAAGACTAATCCCTCAATATAGATTATAACTCAATGTAAAGAAAACAAAAATCTGTACAACTAGACCAATAGTCAAGATCATGACAAATGGAGAAAATATCGGTGTTATCAAAGATTTCATGTTACTTATATCTACAAACAAAGCTGAAAAAGAAACAGCCCTTCAGAAACCAGAAGATATATGGCACCGGGAAGATTTATTACACAAGGCCTCCTGAAAGTATAGAGCGCAAAGATGTCAATTTGAGGACAAAGATGCACCTGATCCAAGATTTTGGATTTTCCATAGCCTCATATACATGTGAACACAAATGGATGTGAAAATAAACAAAGAATCCTGGAGAAGAATTGATGTATTTAAACATGATCCAACAGAATATAAAAATTATTAAATAAGATCATTAATATGTCACACATGACATTTTGCTGAAGGTAATTATTTAAAAAGTTGCATCTGTAGACCTTCAGAGAAGTGCCAGATAAGCAACCTAGATCCAGAAGAGGACGTGTAACAGGAAATAACATTGCTAACATTAGATGGATCGTGACTGAAAGCAAAGAATAAAAGATAAAAGGTTTACCTGTATTTTGCAGAATGTGCAAAGGCACTCCACTACTTGAATCATAGAAAATTATGGGAAATATTGCAAGTAATGGGAACCCATTCTATTTTTATTCCTTGTGCTCTTGTAAAACTTGTGCAGAGATCAAGAGAAAGTAATTAGAACACTTGATACTGACTAATTTTTTTAAACATTTTATTAGGGGCTCATACAACTCTTATCACAATCCATACATATACATACATCTATTGTATAAAGCACATCGTACATTCTTTGCCCTAATCATTTTCAAAGCATTTGCTCTCCACTTAAGCCCTTGGCATCAGGTCCTCTTTTTTTTCCCCTCCCTCCCCGCTCCCCCTTCCCTCATGAGCCCTTGATAATTTAAAAGCAGTAAATGTATGGGACAACGTACTACCCTTTCACCACACTTATGTAACCTGCATGTTCAGCTAAATATCTTGAACTATACACAGAAGAACATGGCGTCAGAACTGAGTGAAGATGCATTAACAACTTGCAATGTGCACTTACTGATGAAAATTTGAAACAAAAAAACAAAACAGCTTTCAAATGCTGTCTGCTTTCAGCAAGCAAAGTTTCATTACCTGCACATGGCAGGATAGAACCTTGACCCACAGATTTCCTGCCTCTACATTATTCACTAGCAGCCTTCTCACAACTTCTTGGTCTATCTATGTCCAGGTACCACACCAGCAATACAATCTCTTGTTACATGTCATTTCTTTACGAAGGACTCATGTTCCAGCTGTTTGTGTTTGCTTGTTTGTGATGAACTTGTTTGTCACTTAAAACTCCGAGTTTATTTTAAGTTTACATTTCCTTCTTTTTTTATTTTCTTAAGTCAAGCCACTCAAATCCCTATTCTGCTTTGAGTGATGAGGAATCTGGAGGGATTTTTATTTTTTAAAAAGAAACAGACCATCTGTAGATGGCTGGACATCCCTGAAAGAGGGGTAGTGGGGAGGAGATCAGTCACTCAGGGTTCAGTGTAGCAATAATGAAACTCACAACCTTCCTCTAGTTCTGAAACACTTCCTCCCCACCAACTATCATGACCCCAATTCTACTTTGCAAGCCTGGTTAGACCAGAGAATGCACAGTGGTACAGTTGGGATCTGGAAACACAGGGAATCTAGGACAGATGAACCCCTCAGGACCAAGAGTGAGAGTGGCGATACAGGGAGGGGAAGGGTATAGAAAGGGGGAACCAATATCGGGGATCTACATATAACCTCCTCTCTGGGGGATGGGAAACAGGAAAGTAGGGAAAGGGAGACGCCGGACAGTGTAAGATAAAACAATAATTTATAAATTATTAAGGGTTCATGAGGGAGGGGGTAGCAGGGAGGGAGGGGGAAGGAAAAAATGAAAATGAGCTGATTCCAGGAACCCAAGTGGAAGGCGAATTTTGAGAACGACGAGGGCAACGAATGTATAAGAATGCTTTACTCAATTGTTGTATGTATGGATTGTAATGAGTTGTATGAGCCCCAATAAAATGATTTTAGAAAAAGAAAAAGACCATATATATTTACATGGCCCATCTCAAGAATTGAGATTAATAACATACCATTAAACCATATGTCCAGATGGATTGGCTTTTCCATCCCCTCACCTCCTTCATTGGGTTTGTCTGTCCCTGCCCCCTGACCTCCTCAAAATCATCAAAGGGTTTTCCCACTACTGAGTCTTCTTCAATTCCAAATTTCGTATTCCCATCATCAGTAGTTATCAATAAGTCTTGGTTGCTTTTTTTAGTCAATTTTCAACTGCAGAATGTGATAAACATGTTCAGTTTCTCATCCTAAACATTAATGTTTGGTGTCTAAATTCAAATTATTGTTATCTCAATCTCTCCTTCTGTATATCGTGCATCGATCTTATGCTATCACTGATAGTGTTAGACTTCAGTGTAAGTCTTGAAATGTTATTTTTGACCATGAATGTGTTCCCAACTCCTTTGAAATGTGTCATTCCCAGCACAGCAGAACCTATAATTATCTGATTCAAAATAGCCCCGATCGTTCCAATCCAGCTAACTTATGCCGAGGATATTGATGTGTATATGTTGCATTTTATTTCAGATGACTTCTAAGTTTCCTAGATTCATACTTACATAGCTTTAATGAATACTGCAATTATTAATGTGTGCCTGCAGCTGTTTCTTCTCATTCTGAATCAGGCTGCATTAGTAGACTTTCTGAAAGTCTTTCTACATCTACATTAAGGTTGACTCCACTTTTGGCAGGCAGCTTTTCCACACTTCTATTTTCAGTGCTTTCCAAACTCAAGACATCTTACTTTGTACCAGACAGTGTTCCACAGAAATGCATAATTGTTCCTAAGCAAGACTGCCTTACATTTCTTCTTAGTCTGTCTTAGGAGAAGCTAAATTTGTCCACAATAGTTAACATTGCTTGTATTTGAAATATTGGGGGCATAACTTCCATCACCACAACAAAACCTAAGCCTCTAAAATTTACAGACTGGAAGATGAGAGGCACATCGAGAGATTGGGAACTTCCTTTCCTAAGTCCTTTCACTTTGTCCCATCCATTTGTTAGACGTGGTTTGCAAAAACATAGGGATTCTAAGGACAGGAATGAGGGAGGACTTAATCATAAAACTATAACTACCGCCTACCCTAAATCTAAGCCAATCATCTTTTTTTTTGGCTTTATTAAACTGCTAAATTTCAGAGGTATTTTGTTATATAAGAGCAAATGCCAAGAAAACATAAAAAATGTATTTGTGAGAGTTATACTTCATAAAGGAATAAAAATTAGCTTTCCTCTTCTCTTGCTTTACCACTCCCAATTATGCTTCAAATGGGTAATGAATGAGTATAATATTAAATAAAACCGTGATCCTTGGGTTTCATGTGAAGACTTTATGCAAAAATTAGGACAGAAAAACATGAGAAAATTTTAAAATACAATAACAATACTCAAAAATTAAATTGAGGATTTGATCTTGAAGTCTTTTATTGGCATCTAATTCACATATGATATCATTCAATAGCTCAATCATATTAAGGAGTTGTACAATCATCAGCTGGTCATTGGATAAATCAGTGGCATTGATTTTTTGCACCAGCGCTAGCCTTCTAAAGACTACAGGTTTAACTTTTGAAGTCAGGGAAAGGCACAACTTTAAACGCAGAATCATTTTGCATCCAAATCAAGCTGACAAATATTTCAGGCTGAATATTTTCATTTTGAGGTTAAAAATAAATACCCATTGGATCCAGGAGGTTTAGTGGTTAAGCTTTGGGCTACTAAGTGTGAGGGCGACCTTTGGAAACCACCAACTACTCTAAAGCAGAAAGCTATGGTTTTCTATTCCCATGAAAAGTTAGTCTTGGAAACCGAAGGGGCAGTTCCACCCTGCTCCCCAAGGTCTCCATGAGTCAGGATTGACTCAATGACAGTAATTTTTCCTTTGGAATCTAAAGTCTTCTCTGTAACAAATGGGGTGAAATAATTTCCAATAAGATGTTACATATTACCTTTTCTTACTATTTAGTGCTAATGGTAATTGAGAATAGTGAGATTAACAGGTTTATGTAAAAATATCATTTCATTGTATAAGAAACAAAGAAAATGAACATAACTCTAACCTGTAAATTCTCAAATAAATTCCTTTGTTAACCAAATATATAGTTGATTTTACTGGGGCTGAACTTTTTTAAAATTGTAGTTTAGTTATTTATCCTGTTTTGTTTTATTGTTAGCGATTAGTATTTTGTTGTTTTTATAAATATCTGCCACCAATTCCCATGCAAAATTAAATTAAATATTTCTCTGCCCAACACTCTCCCCATAATTGACTGGGGAACAAACTTGCAATTTGTAAGGTTTTTAGATGACTGATTTTTCTATCATAAATTATCAGCTCTTTTTACCTATGACACCTTAGTCTGGAAGCTCTATTGACATGTACTCCAGCCACTCCACTAACAGGCGGATAGTGTGTGGGCATGGGGTGCATTGGATGGGAAGTGAGCTAGAGTACTCAACATGGAAGAAAGAAATTTTACCACTACCTCAATTTATTGCTCCCCTTTTCGGTCATATATTATCTCCAAATCATGAATTAAGTAGCTCATCTTTCTTTCTAACTCTTTCTTTGTAACTTATTCTGCTTTTGATGTCATTTGTCTAAGTATAAAAAATAAATATTTTAGTAGAATTATCATTTTAAAAAATAGTTGTTATTTCTGTACCAGGGAATAAAAACAAAAATCTAGAGAAGACAAAACTACTTTGTGAAATCTTACACATCAATTAAACAGATAATGGAATTTATATTGTGTATTTAAAAAAACCAGATCTTACTAGAAACTGAGAAATATAGGTACTGAATTTATTGGAGCTTACTTTGATTATCCTGTGTAATTCCCAATATAGATGATATAGTTTTTGTAATATAAGTATAAATTTACTTTAGAAGTCAAATATAATTTTAGACTTTATTTTTTGCATATTACGTTATTATTTTTCCATCATTGAGAAGAGTTAAGAATTTAACAACCTTACATTTTAAAATCATGACCAGCAGCACAGCTTCAAAATAGAAATGATAAAACCAACAGGAGAACAGGTGGAAATAGTAAATAATGGAAATTATTTTCCTGAGGAAAAGTAGACCTCTGATATCTAACTGGTGATAAAGCCACTTCTGAATACAAGAATTCCAGAAAGCAATTATATGATATTGCCTGAATAATAGTTAAGCTCTAGAAATAGTTTCAGGGCAGTGTTGCATGACAGAATAAACAGTGGAAATGTACTCCCATAGGCATAATTCCATTTTACCTTTACGGGTGCCCTGTGAGTGACAGGAAACAAACTGAGTCTCAAAAGCACTAAGGTATTGGCCCCATGTTTCATAGCTATTAAATGGTAAAGATAAGAATAGTATTCTGAAGCTCTTTCTACTAAGAAAAGGTACTTTGACTCATCCATATGAAATATTTAAAATTTTAATCTCCATGAACTAATAAGACGCAAAGAATTTTCATTTTAGAATGAGAATGATAAAATTACATAATCTCAGATATATAGTAATCATCCTATGGAATAAAAATAATTTACCAATGTCCTACAGCAGCCTTGTTAAATAGTTGTGTAGTAGAGGTTTTACAAAGTGACTGGTAAATAATCTATGTAATATTAACTAGCCAATGAGCCTCCATCTCACGCACTTTCTGCGGTCTAGTGCAACTCAAGGATATCCTGGTCCATTGTCCCTAAATTGTGATGTTTCTGCCTCAGAACTGTCAGGTGAGGGTGTCTATTTAACTGCTGCACAACCTGGGTAGGATCTTCCAGAGCATCCATTTTACTCCACACTGAGCGCTCTGATATAGTGTTCTTTTACAATCACAAAAATAACATACACTGCAAAAATAAAATAAATTACTAATTTAAAAGCTATTACTCAAAAACAGTTCTCCCTTTGGTGGCTCCTCGAATCCATCTGTAAGCTCTGTGGCTGTGTCCTTACTTTCCTCCGAGGTTGGGGGGCTCCCTGGGCAAGGTGCGAAAGCCTGGCCGTGGGACAGAGAGAGAGCCTGTTCCTTTCCTCCCACTCTGCAGCATTAGCACAGCGCTGTCCCAGCTGTCTACGATTTAGGGATTTGGAAGTCATTTTAAAATGCATACACTGACATCAGCTTACCTGGGTGGTCCGCCATTTCTCTTCCACTGCAGCAACTGCTTTTCCTTCTCATCCAGTCTGTTTTTCATCTATGAGTCTTTCCTTTGGACACCTGGTACCCAGTGCACACTCGGCTTGTTTATTGGGGAATCTCTCGCTGCCTCTCTTGACTTTGGGTATTCAATTTGCTTAGTTCTTTTGGTGAACTAATGACTTTAAAATTCTCTCTCTCTCTTATTAACAAAGATGGTAATGAGGCTACCTTTCATGTTTAAGTTATCTCCTGGTTCAGACAGAATTAAAAGAGGTAGGAAAGAGAGGTGCTGATTGTTGTTCATTCTCAGGTTTCAAATAACACACATGAAATCTAAAATTGTGTGTATTGATAGCTTATGATATATGGAATTATTATCTTACTTGACTTGCTTTTCTTCTGAATTTCATAATGGAATTGCACTGACTTGCCTCCATCCCTGTATCACAAACCTCTTTTCCCACCATAATATTCCGCTTCCCCATGTCTCCCTTAAATACCCACTGAGACCTCCTATGCTGCTTAGAGATTTCGGCACAGATGATGCCATGAATACATGGAAAGAACAGGGCGTGTAGGAGGGAAGATATTGTAGTAAAACATGAGCAGTCTCTGCCTATGAAATGTTTACTGCGTGTCAGACACTTGGTTATTTATGTAAATTATCTACTCTATATATCCTATCTGCTCTCTATATTGCACTAGCCTCAGAAAACACCCACTTGATCAATGAGAAAAGTAAGGATAGGGAAAATTAATCAACCTAAAACTACAAGTTTAACAAAAGGCTCATTTGTCCAAACTTTGATGTCACTTTTGTTGCTGCTATGGTTTCCCTTAATCGAGTGCTCGTCAGTCCTTGCCTTGCGGCGTTAGGACTTTTCCCATATATGTTCTCACAGAAGTAATGATCATTCCTTTTATTTTGAAAATCATTTTATCGGGGGCTCATATAACTCTTATCACAATCCATACATACACCCATTGTGCCAAGCACACCTGTACATGTTGCCATCATCATTCTCAGAACATTTGCTTTCTATTTGAGCCCTTGGTATCAGCTCCTCATTTTTCCTCTCCCTCCCCACTCCCCCTCCCTCATGAACCCTTGATAAATTATAAGTTATTATTATTTTTTCATATTTTACACTGTCCAACATCTCCTCTCACCCACTTTTCTGTTGTCTGTCTGACAGAGAGGAAGTTTTATATATGTCCTTATAACCAGTTCCCCCTTTTACCCCACCTTCCCTCCACCCTCTCAGTATCGCCACTCTCACCACTGGTCCTGAGAGGTTCATCTGGCCTGGATTCCCTGTGTTTTCAGTTCCTATCTGTACCAGTGTACATTCTCTGGTCTAGCCAGATTTGTAAGGTAGAATTGGAATCATGATAGTGTGTGGGGGCGGGGAGGGCATTTAGGAACTAGAGGAAAGTTGTAGGTTTCATCGTTGCTGCACTGCACCCTGACTGCCTCGTCTCCTCTGTGCAACCCTTCTGTAAGGGGATGTCACTCCCCATCATTCACAATGACATGATTTTTTGTTCCTTGATGCCTGGTACCTGATCTCTTCGACACCGTGTGATCACACTGACTGGTGTGCTGCTTCCATATGGGTTTTGTTGCTTCTGAGCCAAATGGCCACTTGTTTACTGTCAAGTCTTCAAGATCCCAGATGCTATATTTTTTGATAGCCGGGCACACAGATTATATGTCTATATGTACATCCTCTATCACAATTCCTAAAATGTTAGAGTATAGAAAAACTATTCAAAATTTGGTTGTGGTTTGAGATATTGAAATGGTAATTATGAACATTTAGTGAATCCTATGAGGAACTACATAAACAGGAAAATAACATCACACAAAATAACATAAATAAAATGAAGAGAGAAGTTTTTGATGACTTTAATGTGAGAGACCCAACTTCTCTGAGATTTAATTATCCTGTTTCAAATAGATAATAATAAGTTGGGAAAATTGGTAATTGCAATAATAGGCCTCTATAAATTACACTATTTGATAGCATATATAGCTGCACATATATGTTAATGTGATATATGATTTAGTGCAAAATAATCATGTTAGTATACATGAAATTATAGAATATAGCCCACTCATGGCGATCACATTAATTCCAACTTATGGTGACCTTCTAGGGCAGAATACAACTGAATCCACTCCACAGGGCCTCTGAGGCTATACATCTTTATGGGAGCAGAAACCTCATCTGTCTCCTATGAAACAGTTCGTAGGTTTGAACCATTGACCTGTGGTTAGCTGGGCAATGCCTAACTCACAGTGTCATCAGTGTCCCTCAATATATACTATTTATCATATTAAGATATAATATGAGAATATCATTTAATAATTTCTGTTGACTTTTTTATCACAGTTCATGATGAATTCTCAATCAATATTAAGTTTTGTATACTAAGCAGATACGAAAGTTGCTGGTTTTACACTGTGATGCTCTGATTCCCTGGTTTTACACTGTGATGCTTTGACTCCCTGGTTTTACCCTGTGATGCTCTGATTCCCTGGTTTTACACTGTGATGCTCTGACTCCCTGGTTTTACACTGTGATGCTCTGACTCCCTGGTTTTACACTCGACCTGTCACTTCTTTCCGGAGGCACCTGTCCTCCAAGAACCATGAAATATTCATCAAGACCCTGAGAGAAGTCTTTCCTTCAGGCTTTTCTTCCTCCTGATTATCCAAGTTTCAGTGATTGCTTCCTTCATTATATTCTAAGGACGCTCCAGTTCGTCTTGCCAAATTGCTGGCTCAGTAGAGTTCATAATAGGCTATGTTCATGTTCCTGCAAATGCACGCAGAGTACAGGCTTGGCATTTGACAGGCCTTGAACATGGTTATTGTTTACACTCTAACTCTGTCTTTCAACAAACGCAGATGCATTATCTTTTTCGCTGGCCTTTCAGGAGACTGGCGCTCATGTTCTTGTGACTTCCAAAGGCAAATGCCCAAATGGGGACATTTCCCCCACAAAAAAAAAACACTTTACTGGGTGCTAACACAGATATTATATCATTCCATAGTTCAATCACATCACATAGTCTTTTACAATTGCTACCACAACCAGTTTCCAAGCATTCTTGAACTCCCTGGTATCTGCTCCTCTTCCTCCCCTCCCCCACGGTACCCCACAGAACCTTGATTCTACTTGCTATCTCTATAAGGTTATCGATCCTGGGTTTCTTATATCAAAAAACAGAAAAACATATACTAAAAATTCAAAAGGGTTACCCCCAAATGGCAAAATACAACCGTGACAAACCCCAGTATGAAAAACAAAACAAAGCAAACCAAAGAAAGATTGAAACCCAGATAGCCCCAATGTGCATCAGAGGGGGCAATCAACTGAACAGGTTTTAAATAAGTTAAGATATATTATTTAGAACCCTATAGTCATCTCTCCAATGCACTCTGTCTGGCAACCAGTGCTCCTGTATTACAGGTAGAGGGGAATCACTGGCTGCTAATTCCCTATGTAGATCTCACAAATGTATCTCGAACTTCCACTGTCATTCATTGCCTTCTGTAAATCAGAATCTCACAGTTTAGGCTCTCTTATTATTCCCTCCTTCAGCTTCGGATTATATGATTTATCATCCTTCAGTCACTAATGTTGGTAGGCTTCTTCCATATGGACTTTTTGACATCTGACTTAGGTGGCTCCTTTTATTGGAAACAGTCCTTTAAGATGCCAGAAACTATTTTATTTGATAGCCTGGTACCACCAAATTTCTTCATTACACTTTGCTCTAACACCCATATCTTCTCTGTTCCCTTCCTGGGGGTGAGTATCACGCAGGGTCATGATATAAGAACTCATTGTTCTTAAATTGGAGCTAGGATTTAATGCAAGTCCCAAACCCATTCCTGGTTTGGATTTTGTTTGTTTGGTTGGTTTTTGCCTTTGGCTTCTTTAGAAACCTCCTTGTTAATTGAGAGTAGAGAGTCTTATAGATCATCTCTCTGATCGACGTGTGGCTTTGAGCATAAATATCCTCTGTTAATATTTTCACTCATTAGTCTCGAACTAATTTTTTAAACACTGTTAAGAGAAGGATATAAGGCCAATGTAAACTAACTACATATTGCAATGCCTGAATTATTTACTTGTATAGAATAAATCTTTCGTAGCTGGATGGTATTTACACAAGCAATGGGAGTTATTTGGCAGGGAAAATTTCCAGTAATATTCAACAAGAATTTCAGTCACAAGATTGCCAGAATAATTTATATTCACCATGAATTTTAAGTCTTAGAACAAAATTTAACCTGATTTTTTAAATTGAATGACACATAGATCATTTAATTTTATTAACAAAAATAATTGTTTTGGTAGTTAGATGATTCCATGTAAATTTGAATATGTATGAAAGGGTATGGATGGAATACAACCTGTCAATCATGATGCTTCCTTGCCGGTGTGACCATCTAAGAAAAGAAAGCTGGGAACCTCCTCTCACTCTGCCCCTCTGCCTGCTGAAATTCTATCTGCCTCCAGAGGTGACCTCAGGTGGGCTGCCCAACCCTGATGGCTACCAGCACCCTACCATATTCCCACTGTCCTTGAATCCATTTGACTGCATCCACAGGCCTGTGATAAGCCCGCTTCCCAGTTCACCTTTCTGCATCACTGGTCAGCATCTCTATGAGTCTGAAGGGGGATTTATGGACAAGCATCAGACTTATGAACTTGAGTTGGACTGGTTGGGGATGACTTCTTGATATGCAATTACTTCTTGATATAAATCTCTTACTTATACACAGGTGTCATTGGATTTGTTTCTCTAGACAATCTGGCCAAACCCAGTAATATTTATTTATAGATTTTAATACTCAAATAAATGGATGGATAGATAGATAGATAGATTAAAAAACACAACCTGGTACCAACAAGTCACTTCCAACTCGTGACCACCCTATATAGCATTTCTGAGCCGATAAATCTTTACAGGAGCAGGTACCCTCATCTTTTGTCCCACAGCCAATTGGTGGGTTTGAACCACCAACTGTGGAGTTAGCAGATGGATAGATGATGGGAAATAAAAGGCAATAGAATAATAAGGATATCTAAGATCCACTTTTACTTAAAATTGATAGAAATAATGGTATCAATTGTTATGTATCATTCCAGAAAATAGCTACCTAAACATATCCCATATCACAGTCTTATGACTTATCACAGTCCTACACACTTTATGTCGGCTATTTGTTGTTACCATTGGTGCTCAGTGCTGCACGAAGCAAAATTATATATCAATTGCTATTGAATACAATTCTGGCTCACAGCAATTCTTACAGGACACAGTAAAACTCTCCCATAGAATGTCCAAGGCTGTACAATTTTATGGAAGCTGACTGCCACACTAAGTCCCATCTGATGGGTTCAAACAGCCGACCTCCCTGGTTAGCAGTCAAACTCTTAATCATTGCTCCACCAGGGCTGTACAAGCGTGACTCTGCGTCTGTTATTTCAAACGTGAGTTGGTATTACTATAGTCATAGATTACATATGGGAAAGAGGCTGGTTTCAAACAAGACTATGAGCCTTTGTATTTTGATACATAAAGAACTGGCAGGGGAGCCACGCCTGTCCTTCTTTGGTTACACAGGGAGTGAAAGCCCAGTGTTTTGTGCAATGAAAAAGCTTTGTTAAAACTGTGGAGAGTAGCTCTATGAGGGGGTACCCAAAGAAAACCGGATTTGTTTTCAAAGCTAAGTATTTTTTTTATATCACCTTCAAAGTACTCTCCGTGATACTTACTACATTGATCAAATCTGCTATTCCATTTTTGGAACCCAAGCAGGAAAAATACATACTACGAAAGCTCAGTCCAGCGAAGCATTTTTCTGTTTGGGGTGGGGGTTATCCCCTCATATATTCTGTGAAATTTGAAGGATGTATTAACTCATATGTACAAGATCTAGAGCTGTATGCCCGGCTAGAGTGCTTTCTACTGCTGGGCTAACCAAATGCACAGCAATAAGAATAGCCTGCACTTCAGGATTTGGGCAGGGCATTTTCCCTTAAGCAAGTGAAGGGACTGTGTCAGGCATTTCGACCTGAAGCATTTTTATAAGATTAAAGATGCCTGCCCATTTAAGAGCACTACCTTGCAGAGTGGAGGAAAGTGGGGTGGGAGCAACAGAACCTGGGCAGAGATGCGTTATAAAGAGACACGAGACTGGACGTCCTGATTGCCTGAAGTGGAATATCATCCGTGACAGGTCTAAGAAGCACTCACTCAATTCCTCTGAAGAGAAAAAGTCACCATGTTAACATCGACCCCTTCCAAGAACTACCAGAGCAAGAAATAACCGTATAATGTCTCTTGAAGCGTATTCCCACTGTGACCTTGTACTCTCATCCTGAAGATTCTTGAAGAAGCTCAATGATTTAGACAGGGTAATACAGGGAAATGGAGACGTTGACCCCATCCGTCCTTAGTTTCTTGGGGAGTGTTTTGTTTTTTCTGCTGTTTTAGAATAAATACTGAGTTACTTTATCTTTCAGTTTTTGTTGGCTAATAATTAAGGTACTTCATTAAAGTTCTGAGTACTCTTTTAATTACTTTTTCAAAAGAGGTTTGTGCTTTTGTGTTGCTTTAAAGGTTATCAAGGAGAGCATTTTTCAACTAGTATCTATAACCTCTAAATTAGATTTAAAACGCATTTCTAATGTTATCAGACTTTTAACAGAGAATACTGTTGGAGTTGCAGGGAGTTTATAAATAACAGAACCTCATCTCTTCCATTTCGAATGAGAACCCGTTGGGATATATAACCAGGAGATAAACATGTGGAAATGAACATTTCAGCACCGGTAAAGGCTTAATCCAATTCCAAAGAATGGCAGCCAAATGAGTGTTCTGTCCTGCGCCTCTGCTTTAGTAAGATTTACCAACCCAGCCTCAGGATAGGTTGAACTACACACAGGGAAATGCTCCCACCTCAAAGTGCACCACCCAGAGAGGCCTAGATTTTCTTGGTTTAGCTCTAAAACTGAACTCTTCAGGGGGCCTCAAGTACATTCAGTTCTTTCCAAACTAACAAAACAGCTCATTCATTCTTCTTCCCTTAGGAAGAAGTGAACAACTTGTGGAAGAAAAGCTAGGAATATGTTCTATCAGAAGCCCCTGTGGTGACATGCATGACATAAGAGAAGAAAACTTTTCCCTTTGATAGTGATGGGTTGTATAGGCCTACTTGTATTGTTTGTATGTGTTACGGATGATGCATTTTTTAAAAATTTCACTGGCTACAAGAGGGAAGATGGCGATTCTTGCAGGGTCTTGGGTGCCACCTTATACAAAAAATCAAGATGTTTTGAAATTATATTTCTTTCAATTCCACTATGTCCATCTTCCTTATTATTTTCTGCTGTTGTTGTGTACTGTAGAATGGATTCTTATTCAAAATGACATCATAATGGTATGCCAACAGAGTAGAACTGACCCATAATGTTTCCTAGGATGAAATAATTATGTGCATCAGACCTTCCTCCTGTAAAGAGATCTGCTAGATCTCTTCAATTGTAGGAGAAACATATTCAATTTTCCATGAAGGTGATCATTTTTCTTGTGTTCCCCTTATTTTATTGATTTCTAGCCAGTGTGGTTGGCTATACATTAGGTTGCTCATCATAAAGCCAGTGGTTCAAACCTATCAGCTTCTCCAAGGGAGAAAGGTGAGGGTCTCTACTCATAACAGCTAAGAGTCTTGGAAACCCAAAGGGGCAGCTCAACTCTGTTCTATGGCTCTACTTTGGGTTTCAATAAGCTTGATTGCACTGAATTTGTTAGTTTCATTTTATTGTGGTAAGAGAATATACTTTGCTTATTTTTCAAAATTGATTGAGAATTCTTTCATGGACTAACATATACACTCTCCTAAAGAATGTCCCATGCGCACTTTGGATGAGTGTGTTTTGTGTTTTTGTTAAGTGGGGTTTTCTGTATATTCTAATAATCATTACATCTAAGAAATTTGTACTGGGGTAAGTAAAATTTATTGCTGCATGGGCTCTAGTTCTTATGTCTACAGCCTTATTCAAGTCAAATGTATTTAAACATGTCTGTGTACAGTGGATGGCTACATACATGTTCACTCAGTCATATACTTGTCTTAGTCTTGTTCAGATACATCCAAAAATTGGACCTTTGTTTAAAGGTATTTTTAAAACAGTGCTTTCTGAAGGTATTGTCTAAGCCAGTTAAAGTCAAGGTACTGAGATCAGCTCAGAACACCACGGCAACTGGTTTGGGGGCTACCAATGGGGAAATCTTGTTAGATTTGCTTAAACAGCACCGGGCAATCAGTGGGCTTTTTGATAGGGAAGTTTGAAGAAAATTGAAAACTGGTAATAAGACAGCCAAGAAATTTGTAGCAAGAGTGTTCCCCCATGCCCCCTCATGACAACATACTGACCCATCCTTTGAAGGAAGATATTGGAATTATATTGAAAACTCTTACACTGTCCACCCTACAGTTTGGGTCTTGCACCTTGCGGTGTCTTTATAATGCTGAAACTCAGCACCTAGTAAATAGGAACATCAACACTGGGTCTCTCACAGATTCCAAACCTGCTATTTGAGGCAGAACAAATTAGAATACAGCATTCTTACATGTTGGCTAGACGTCGAGAGATCTAGATGGCTGAGAAACAGTTCATCACTTTTATATTTTTATGTAAGAAAGGTTCTAATGATTGCATAGAAATTCTTTTTACTTACCCTCATGTAATATGGCTGTAATATGACAAAATATTAGCATTTACTTAACTTCATTGAAGATACTTAGATGTTTTATTATTGTATGTTTATTTCTATATGCTTTGAGTGATTCATAATTAAAAATCTTAAGTTAAAATGCTTTTTAAATTTTTTTTAAGTTTCAAAACAGAACAAATGCTGGAGAAGGTGTGGTGAGATTGGAACTCAGTCACTGGTGGTGGGCTTGTAAAAATGTACAGCCACTGTGGGAAGCAATAGGGTGATTCCTAAAGCAGGTGGCAATTGAACTACCATATGACCCAGCAAAACCATTACTGGGTACATACAGGAACAGACGTATGCACCCCCATGTTCATTGAATCACAGTTCACAATAGCCAGAAGCTGGAAACAGCATAAATTCCCATCAGGAGAAAGTTAGATTAAAAACCCTCTGGTATGTACACACATTGGAGTACTACAAATCCCTAAAAAACATTGATGAAGCCACGACACACCTCATGACACGGGGGACCTGAAAGACATTATGCTGAGTGAAGTCAGTCAATCACAAAAGGACAAACGCTGTAGTGTCCGCTGTTGCAGGAACAAGTAGCAGGCACAAGCTCAGGCTTGTAGGGCATTCGGCCTGCTGGCCAGGGGGATGTGAGAGTCTGGCAGAGAGCCTGACTGATGCCAAGAAGGCAGACAAATCCTCTCTAGGTGAGAGGTGTATAATACACCAATATGTATTCAGACAGGAAGAAAGAAGCTTTTCACTAACACGTAAGATGGACTGTCCACAAATACTGTGTGACTTAAAGGTGATTTAAAGGTCATCCACTGATAAAGTAACCATTCTTCATGGCAAAGAGGGGTGACTCATTCTGTAAGTACTTTCCTTATAGACAATCACAAAATTTAATTCATCTCTTCCAAGTACTCAAAAAGTGAGAAAACTATGAATTCTGTAACCATCGAGAAAATCCAAAAGAAATAAATTATGTGAAAACAACAACTACAAAAGCAAACTAGACACAACTTAAGCATCTAACCACGGGGAGATTGTTGATTAAACTACTATATACCAGCAGAGTAGAGTAATATGCATGCATGAAAATTATATGATGTGATAGTGCTTTATAACATTAAAAATGTTCACAATAAACACTGTAATAAAAGTAGATTCAAAGTATTAAGTACCACGCGAGAAAACTTGGTTGCACAACGGCTAGGTCCTTGGCAGCTGGTTAAAAGTTGGTGGTATGGTTCTGCTCAGCAGTTCCCGAGGAGAAAAGACCTGAGATTCAACATCTACAAAGATGTCAGCATAAGAAATACTATTGAGCATCTCTACTCTACTCTATCATAGAGGGTCCCTCAGGATTCAATTTTCCTTTACGGAATACAAGAACAAACACCATGGCATACATGTATGTATGTATAGCAACACATGCACACAATCACAAAAAAGGTCTGGAAGGAGAATGACTGATGATCTTGGTCTTTCTGAGAGTATGGATTTTAGCAGGACATAGATTTCTTACTATTAAAATTGTGAAAGTCCTGGACAACCAAGATCTCTGATCACTGAAACCGGAAGAAGTCATATACCTAAAGAAAGAAGTGAGAAAACTTAATTTTTGAATAAAAGATATGGAACAAAATGCAGTTAGATATTATGTGTGGTATGTGGGGGAATTGGCTTTAGATTCTAAAAGACGAGGAGCCAATAGAAGAGAAATTCTGGTATAAGAACAGATATATTTCTACCATCTGATAATTATATGTCTATGCAAACTCATATGTGCAACCAAACAAGTCAGAGGATATTAGAGTAGGGAGGAACACAGCAAACTGTATCTCTTTTTGTTACAGATTAAGAAACTAAGATACCAAATGTTTAAGGCAATACTTTCCAACTGGTGACCATTTTCTCCTTGGAGACCATCAGGCAATATATGAAGAGGGTTTTGACTCTCATAATCGAGGGTGAGAGGTGCTACTAGCATTTAATGGGCAGAGGCCACAGATACTGCCCAACATCCAATGATGCACAGGATAGCTGCTAACTGCAAGGACTTGCTCTGTCCAAAATGTTCATTGGACCAAGAGATTAAGTATTTCTCCCTAACAACACAACTAGATACAGACAAGTTTATTTTGATTGCCTCAACCTTTTAACTATCAATCCAGTACTTTTACGTGTAACACTAAATGGCTGTTCTCTAAGTGCCAGGCATGAAATCACATATTTTTATAGCTGTATTACTTGCTATGTTCATATACAATTCTTCCCAGGCCTACCTCTTCATGCTTTTGAGTAGATTTGTATCACCCTCTGGTTTAATCTATGCCATATATCATTGTTAAAAATGTGTCCAGACATGAACTCTGAGAAAAATAACACCTCATCTGACAAACAAAGTTGTTGCAATTACAGCGGCATTGGGCCCCTTGGGAGGCATAAGTAATGCTGATTTGGTACTTCTTGTGTGTCCCCCAGTGCATCTCTTTAGCATCTTTAGAAATAATGGCTGGAAACACTGGCTCTTTGCAGGTCCAATAGCCATAGTGATAGATAAACCAAATTTATTGCTCGGACATTTGGAAGTCCACATATCTAATTGATAGATTTCTGTTATATGACATGTTGAAAGGTATTGACAAAGAGGCATACCATTAAACAGAATTTTGTTGTCTTTTTTCACCCCGAAGTTTTACTGAAGCTGCAATTAATGCAGAGATGTAATTAAACAGCTGCTAAGAGAAACTGCCTCAGAGAGCTGATATATTTGTGCAGTGCTACAGAACTATTTTCCTGCTACAGATCTTTATTTCGACATGGTTATTTGGGCTAAACATTTGTGTGAGCAACATGCTTTTACATTTCATCTATCTGTTAGTCAAGGGAGGAAACATCATAGCTTTCGATTAAAAGGAAGGACAGCCAGGAGGCGATCAAGGAAACGACCTTGAAGTACTTTGTTTATGCAGCGAGATTTGGTTCACACATAAGTATGATAAGGGTCTAATCAAGATAGCTGTTTCTGTTCTCCCTGACATTGAGTGTTTTCCCCCCAAACAACTATATTGAAGACATTATGAGGGAGATAGACAAGAAAATGAGCCATCGACATCCAGTAAGATGCCTATCTAGAGAGACACACTGTGCGTGCCTACTACAACCAAGCCGTCAGAGGGTACACTTGGACGAGAGACCTGGGGCCCAGGATCTCTGAGGAAGGATGGTTGGGGGAGCCTAACACACTGATGGGGAAGACAAGGAGCAAAGTCTATAACAGACATTGAGCTGGAGGGTGAATTCTCTCAGAGCCAAACTGCCAATAATAGTGCCAATAATCAGAAAGGTGAATAGTGAATTCTCCACTGGCCAACCAGAAGCCAGGTCCTTCCACAGCACACAACCCTCCCCCCTCAGCTCCCCACAAGCCTGGGTGAATGGAGGGGTGACAGCAGCTGGTCAGATGCCTCTTTCCACAGCTGCTCCCCTGCAGCTGCAAGTGCAATCTGAATGTGGATCCGGTGGGAATGCTAGGGAGCACGCATCCAGTACACGGGGTCTGCATCCTCCTGGGTTCCTCACAACTTTCGGGTTCAGGGAGGGTTTGCTAGTCCAACAGTCAGGCTGAGATCACCCACTCAGCTCCAGTGGAGGTTCAGACCCCTTGAAGTGCCCTGGGGCTAAATCAGTTGCTGGGTTAGCTGGAACTTGCCTTCCACTGCGGTAAAAAGTCTTGGTATGGGGTTCTACCCTAGGGCCTAGGGTCCCTACGATTTGGCATTGACTCGATGGCAGTGAGTTTGATTTGGGGTTGGGTTATTCTGCTTTAAGAAATTACCAGCGTAATGAAGGCACCACCCACACTGGCACGCGCATCTCTTGATGAACGTAGGCATCTGCCATGGGATGGGGATGTCGAGAAAGAGCAGCAACCCATTCAAGCCTTGGGTTTCCTTGCTGTTTTCGTTTGTTTGCTTTTGTGTTTCTTTTTGTTGTTTTTTTGACAACCAGTGGGAAGTCACAGGACACAAGGTTGGGGAATAAACCCTAATTTCACATAATTTACTTTTCACCAGTAAAATCACCTCCTTTCACCCTCATGCACTTGTGGTAACACTCCTGACTTCCACACCCGGGGCAAGATCTTCATAAGCACACAGTGGGGAGTGACAAAGAGAAAGCACCTTCTGGATTCAGCTTGGCCGTTTATCTCTCTCTCTCTCTCTCTCTCTCTCTCTCTCTCTCAGTGTGTGTGTGTGTGTATGTGTGTGTGTGTGTGTGTGTGTGTAAGAGAGAGAGTGTGTGATTTCACTTTGCTTGATTTGTGTATATTTTTGTATTCTTATGTTTTATGTTTCATCATTCCTTTCTCACTCTATCAGATGCAATAAGTGTACCCACATAAGTCAGCCACACTCATAGTAAACTAGTGAACAAGGACATCATTCACTCCATCAGAACTAGATCATCAAAGAAAAACAAATAAAACATCACCATATGCCTTGAAGGCAATAGGCAATCACCATTCGTAAAATGATGCTAGAGAGAACAGGGAAAATAAATGACCAATACATGGAGCCAAAGAAAAATAAATGAACATTTTAAAACCATATAAAAAAGCTACTGGAAATCCAGAAAATTAATACTGAGATATTAGAAACAGACAACACTTTGAAAGAGCTAAGGATAGAATTTAAGCAAATAGAAGGCCATATTAGTGAGCTTGAAAACAAATCTCAATGTAAATCTATAAGAAAAACAATCCATAAAAAGGACAACAAAAGAAAACAATGAAGTAAGTCTTATAAATATGTGGGGCAATGTCAAGAGGAAAACCCTCTCAAACAGCCATTTCATCTTTGCTTTTCATCAATTAAACGCTTGAGGTTAAACAAGCAGCCATGCAAAAGTGAAGCAAGAAGCCCACATGGAAGAAGCACACCAGCCAGTAGGATCATGAGGTGTCATCAGGACTGGGCAACAGGCATCAGAAGATTCATAACAATAAACAAGCAAACAAAAATTCTTTGGTGAGAATAGAGGGAGTTTGGAGAGGAGACCCAAATCCCATCTGTGGACAATGGAATATCCCCCCACAGAGGGGTCGCAGAGAAGGAATGAGTCAATCAGAGTGCAGTAGAGCACCAATGGGTCACAAATATACCTCTGATCCCTTGAGGCCTCCTCTCACTGTCAGGACCCCAAGTGCTGCTTCCCACTCTGGACTAGACAGGAACATGTACATAGGTATAGGCAAGAGATAAAACTCACAACACATGGAAGCCAGGAACAGCAATGGGGATAGATATAACAAAAGGGTAGGGGGGATGGGGGGAGTGGTGGGGAGGGAGGTGGGCACCAATTGCAATGAATGGCATATAACTATACACCCCCATCCAAGGGGGATAACAACAGAAACCAGAGGGGAAGGGAGACAGCTGTCAGTGTGAAATTGAAAATAATTAACAATCTACAATCTATCAAGGGAACATGAACATTTGGGGGTGGAAGGAAAAAGAGAGGAGCTGATCTCATGGGCTCAATGGAAAGTAAATGTCTAAAAAAGAACGAAGGAATATATGTACTAATATGTTGGATACAATTGATGTATGAGAGTTGTAAGAGCCCCCAATAAAATGATGTAATTAATTAATTAAATAAAAATAAAGAGGTCTTGTGCAGATTTACCTGATGCAATATACCACTTGACTATTGCATCCATGAGCATTGATTGTGAATCGAGGCAAGACAAAATCCCTGCAAACTTCACTCTTTCCTCCATCAGCAAGTTAGTTATTGGACCAGGTGTGAAAATATTTATTTTCCTTACATCAAGATGCAATCCTTGCTCTTCATCAGTAACGACTTCAAGTCCTCCCCTATTTCAGAAAGCAAGTGCGCACAGCTGCATCTCAAATGCTGTTAATAAGCCTTCCTCCAAACCGGATGCCAAATTCCTCTTCAAATAAGCCTCCTTCTCTGATTATTTGCTCAGCACACAGATGGAATAAGCATGTTGAGAGGATGAAACATTGATGTACACCTCTCTTGATTTTAAATCATGTCGTAATCCTTTCTTTGTTCAGTACACACAACTAACTCTTGATCCATGTGCAGGTATTGCATTAGCAAAATTAAGTGTTTGGGAATTCCCATTCTCCTCAACACTATCCCATTTGTTATGATCCACTGAGCTGAATGCATTTGCATAGTCAATGAAACACATTTCTGTTAGTCTCTGATTTCAGCCATGATCCAATTGACGTTTACAATATCCCTTGTTCCACTTCTGCTTTCACATATCTCCTGAATTTCTGGTAGCTCCTTGTTAATGTGTTATATATTCCTAATATATCTTTATATGTTCAGCTTTAACCATGGTTGAGTGATCTTCAGCAACATTTTACTGGAATATGATATCAAAGGTATTGTTTATAATTTATACATCACCTTTCTTTGGAATGAGGGTCAATATAGATCTCTTCCAACAGGTTGACCAAGTAGGTGTATTCCAAATTTCTTGGCATAGATGAGTGTCTCCAGTGGGTCATTAGTTTGCTGAAACTTTTCAATTGGTACATCAATTTGGGGAACATTATTTTTGGCTAATGTTTACAGTGTAGCTTGACTTTCTTCTTTCAGGAGCATTGATCATTCTTCATATGCTACTTGTTGATATGGTTGAGCATCAACTGTTTTTTTGGTAAAATGGTGTGTATCATTTCCATGTTCTTTTGATATTTCCCGTATCATTCAATACTTTGCTCATAAATACAGCTCGAGGCTAGAATTTTCTTCTTTAATTATTTCCATTTAAATATGTTGAGCATGTCCTTCTTTTTAGGTTTTCTAATGCTAGGTCTTTGCATATTTTATTGTAATATATTTCACTTTGTCTTCTCTAGCTGTATTTTATCATTTTCTGTTCAGTTGTTGATGTCATCATTTCCTCCCTTTGCATTTGCTACTCTATGATTAAGAAAAAATTTCCAAGTCTCTTCTGACATCCACTTTAATCTTTTCTTTCTTTCCTATCTTTTTAGTGAGCTTTGGTTTTTGTGTAAGATGTTCTTACTGTCATACCACAGCTCTTAAGGTCTCCTGTTTTTAGTGTTCAGAGTTAATCAAATCTATTATTTAGATGTTCTCAAAATTCAGGTGGGATAGACTCAAGTTTGTTTTGTGGCTTGTTTTAATTTTTTTCAGCTTCATCCTGAACTTACATATGAGAAATTGATGGTTTGGTTCACAGTCACCTCCTGGCCTCGTTTCAGTTGTTCACATGGACCTTCTCCATCCACACTTCCCACAGTTCTAGTCCATTTGATTTCTGTGTATTCCACTTGGAGATGCCCATGTGTTTGGTCGTCTTTTGTGTTATTGGAAGGGGAAATAAAGGTATTTCCTATGCATAATTCATTGGTCTTGCAAAATTCTATCATATAATCTTCAGCATTGATTCTGTCACTAATCCCTTTTTCCCAACGATTGTTCCTTCCTGATTGCTTCTAACTTTTGCATTCCAACTGCCAATGAATGCAAATGATTTTTGACATAAGACATGGGTAGAATTCCTCAATTTACTTGCTAATAGCTTTACTGGGAGGAAGCCCTGGTAGTGTGGTAGGTTATATCTTAGACTGATAACTAGAAAGTCAATCACTTGAAACCAGCAGCTGCTCCTCAGGAGAAAGATCGGGCTTACTACTCCTGTACAGGTTTATAGTCTTGGAAAGGACAGTTCTATTCTGTCAGAATTGACTGGATGGTTATGAGCCTTTTAGAGGTATTAGGCTTAATGAATGGTGCATAAATTTGAATAATAATTGCATTCACTGGATTTCCTTGTGTACAGATAGATATTATCCTATCACAGACAGCATTGTACTTCAAGATAGATAGTAAAGTCTTCTCTTTGCTGATAAAGGCAATGCTATTTCTCTTGAGTTTGTTATTCTTTGCCACTGATGTCTACAATATTGACCTTTATTTGGTCTACTTAATTTTTGATGACTTCTCATTTTACTATATAATTTATACATTCAAAATTCTCATTATTAATAGATCCTTGCAGCTGTTGTTTCTAATTATGTGTTAGGACTTACCAGGAAATGAAGGAATAGAATATTTACTCCCTCCAAGTCATTACTGTCAATTCCACTTTGAGAAGGCAGCTCTTCCTGAGTCGTAGTTTAAATTCCTGCCAACCGAGGTGCTCATCTTCTGGCCATGTATCTTACAATGCTCTGCTGCTACTCATGAGATTTTCTAGGTTTGACAATGTTTCTCTGCTACTCATAAGGTTTTCAGTGGCTAATGCCTCAGAAGTGGGCAGCCAATGCTGAAGTCCACTCTGTTCTTAGTCTGGACGTTCTGTTGAAACCTATTCATTGTGGGTGACCCTGGTGGGATTTGTAATATCAGTGAAATAGGTTTTAGCATCACAATAACACACAGGCCACCACAGTACAACAGACAAGTGGTGGCAGAAAGACCTAGTAAATATTGAACTAAGAAATAATAAAATGAGAAGAAAATACACACACACACAGCACAGAGTAGACAGTATTATAATAATAATTGGAAATTAGAATATACTATTCTCAAGAAATATTAGAACTAGAAAGAAATTAATAAAAATATTAGAAGAACCAAAGAACACATGTAGTCAACTTGACCTCTTAGCCATGTACAGAAAAATCCACCTAAGAACAACACAACATACATTATTTTCCCCAGAATACATGGAATGTTCTCCAGAACTGACCACATCTCAGGAAACAAAGCATGACTTACTAAATTTTAAAATATTGAGATATTTTTCAGAATATAATGTTGTAAAATTGGAATTCGGCAATAGGAAGATCAATTTTAAAAAATCAAATGCATTGAAATGGAACATATCCTGCTTAAAAACTACTAGGTAATTTATGAAACAAGAAACTAAAATTTTAAATTCCCTGAAATTAATTAGAACAAAAATAGAGCATATCAAAACCTTTGGGACACAGCAAAAGTGGTACTCAGATGACAACTTATAGAAATAAGCACACATATCAAGAAAGAAGAAAAGACCTTAGTCAATACTTTAAAATAACATCTTCAATTCTTATTAGAATAAGAAGAGGATAATAAACCATCGGCCACCAGAAGAAACGCAATAATAAAAATCAGAACGTAAATTAATTAACTAGGCAACAGGCAAAAGCAAGAAGACCAAAAGTTGCTTCATTAGAAGGACTAATAAAAATTAACAAACCACTGGCAAAC
The DNA here is from genome assembly GCF_050624435.1 of Tenrec ecaudatus. NCBI lineage: Eukaryota > Metazoa > Chordata > Mammalia > Afrosoricida > Tenrecidae > Tenrec > Tenrec ecaudatus. The sequence continues at coordinate 37,707,787 of NC_134535.1, forward strand.
TTAGCAAAGGAAAATGACAAGATACAAATATGAATACAAAATTAAATAGGAAACATTAAAATACTATCATCTGAAATTTTAAAAATTATAACACAATTCTAAGGAAGACTATACTGTCCAAATTTGAAAACATAGCATAAAGCTAAAATTTTCTGCAAACACAGTAATTACCTAAACTAACATAATTTGATGTAAAAAATATCGAAAGACCTATAATAAATAAATAAAGCCACTAAAAATTACCAACAAAAAGGAGTCTGGGACAAGATGGGTTTCTTGGGGAATTCTACCAAACATTCAGAGAACTGTTGACACCAATGTTGTTCCAACTATCTAGTAAAAGATGGCCAACTTCCAAATTCATTTTATGAAGTCAGAATAGCCACAATCCCAAAAGTAGGCAAAATAATCACCAGTAGTTATATGAGCCCCCAATAAAATGATTATAAATTAATTAATTAAATTTAAAAAATTATAGACCAACATCCCTTATGAACATAGATGCAAAAATGTCAACAAAATCCTAACCAGTGGTATTGAACATTTCAAAAAAATACATTATGATCAAGTAGAATTCATATCAGGTATCCAACATTAGAAAAACTATCACTGTAATCCACTATATATATAAATTAAAGAGGAAAAACTATGAAGCTATCACTTGATGCAGAAAAATTTGACAAAATCCAACACCCATTTCTAATAAAAGCATTAAAAAATAAGAATGAAATGGACATTCTTCAACATAATGGACGCCATATATGCAGACCGTAATGCCAGCAACTCATTCAATAAAGCAACGGAAAACATTCCCCCTGTGAACAGGAAGCAGAAAAGGAAGCCCTTTAAAACAATGCTTATTCAACATTGTGCTAGAAGTCAGCTAGAGCTATTGGACAGCAAAAGGGAGTCAAAGGCATCCAAATTGACAACCAAAAGAAGTTAAAAGAACAAAAGTGAAAATATTTTCAGATCGTATGATTCTACATATAGGAAACCCCCCAAAATCCAACAAGACTATTGCTTGCAATAATTAAAAGATTCAGTAACATGGCAGGGCACAAGATCCACCTACAGAAATCAATCTGACTCTTGTATATTAACAAAGATCTCTGAGAGGAAATCAAGAAAATAATACCCTTTATAATCATTCACTCCCTCAGTGTTATGGAGTCAGTGCTGACTTATAGCAGCCCTTTAAGATGGGGTAGAACTGCACTTGTGGGTTCTTGAGATCATAACTCTTTACAAGTGTAGAAAGGCCTCTCTTTCTCCCATGAAGCCATTGGTGATTTTGAAGCACTGACCTTGTGATTAGCAACTCAACATACAATCACCATACCACCACGACTCCTCCAATCATTTATAATAAACCCTCAAAAGATGAAATATTAAAGATAAAGCTGCCCTGACAGGGAGGAAAAAAGACCTACAAAAACAAACAAACTACAAAATACTAGTACAAGAAACCAAAGCATTAATGGGAAAATTTGCCATGTTTATGGATAGGAAGATTTAAGATTGTGAAAATAATACTGCCCAAAGTGATCTTGTAGATATATAAACTTTTAATCCAAATTTCAGCATTATTTTTAAAGAAATGAAAATGCATCACCACCCTTAAATAAAACAAAGACTCACAATTAGTAAAGCACTATTAACAAACAAAAAACAGGGAGAAAGCCACCCACCTCCCAACCACAAAACCTACTACACAGGCATGGTAGGCAAAGCATCCTGGCACTGGTACAATGATAAATATACATAGCAATATACACAGAAAGAACCCCATCCAACTACAGACAATTGACTTTTGATTTTTTTAAAAGTGGGGAAAAGAGAGTGCATTCACAAATGGTGCCAGGAAAATTGGCTGTAATTTGCGTAAGAATTAAGATATCCGAACCTCACAAAAATATTCATAAATGAATGCAGGATGAATTAAGGAAAAATAGATTACTGTACTCCTAAAACAAAAACAACTTATGCTTATCAAAATACTGCCAAAAAAGTAAAAAAGGAACCCACAGGCTTGAAAAGAAAATGGCAGTCATATATTAGACGACAAGTAACTCGTCTCTAAAACTCTATAAAATATTTAAATACCTCAACAAGAAAATGGTTAATCATCCAATTTCTTAAATGGCTAAAGTAAATGAATAGTCATTGCACCAAAGAGCACATCTACCCGGACTACATGTAATGTGAAGATATGCCTACAATTAGTAGACTTTCAAGAGATGTCATTGATGGCCAGGTGCACAAACTAAGGAATGCTGGGCAAGGTGTGGTGTGATTAAAACATTGATACACTGCTGGTGGGACTACAAAACAGTACCACTACTTTGGAAAATAGTCCAGGGCATCCATAGACAATTGGGAATGAAGATACCATAGGACCCATCAATCTCTCTACAGATTATATGCTCTCAAGAAATAAGGAAGAGAGCAAGTGCAGACAGATGCTCACCCATGTTCATTGAAGCACTCTTCACAAGAGCAAGGAAAATAGAAACAATCTAATTGTCCCTTGCTGGAAAAAGAATAAAGAAACTTCTGTACATATATAGTGGAGAAATACTCATCACTCAAGAATAATGATGGGGCTGTGAAACAGCTCGTGACATAGATGGATTTGAAGGACATTAAAATAAGTGGTTAGTCTGTCACAGAAGGACAAACACTGTATGGGTCTGTTGTTGTTATGAGGTGTCATTGAGTCAATTCTGATCCATAGTGACCCTGCTCACAACAGAAGGGAATATTGCCCCGTCCTGCGCCATCCCAACAGTTGTCCCTGTGGCAGCCATGGTGTCAACCCACCTCCCAGAGGGCCTTCCTCTCTTTTGTTGCCCCCTCACCCCGCCCCCCCCCCACTGTACCGAACATGACTGGTCTCTCCTGACACCATGGCCAAAGTATTTAAGACAAAGTCTTGCTATCCTTGCCTTTAAGGATCATAGCGGTCTATGATACTTTCAATATTCTCTTCCAGCACCAAAATTCGAGTGCTTTGATTTGTCTTCAGTCTTCTTTATTCAATGTCCAATTTTCACATATATACGAGGCAATGGAAAAATACCATGACTTGGTTCAAGTATACTTCAACCTCAAAGCAACATCCTTGCTTTTGAATCCTTGAAAGTGGTCTTGTGGAGTAGATTTACCTAACATAATAAGTCTTTAATCACTTGACGGCTGCTTCCATGAGCAATGAATGTGGATCTAAGTAAGACAAAATCCTTTTCTCTATTTATCATGTCATCTGTGGTCCAGTTGTGAAGATTTGATCTTCTTTACATTGAGTTGTAATGCATACTGCAGGCTGCAATTCTTGATCTTCATCTGCAAGTGCTTCAAGTCTTCCTCACTTTCAGCATGAAAGATTTGTCATCTGCACATTACAGGTTTTTAATAAGCCTTCCTCCAATCCTGATGCCATATTCTTCTTCATATAAGATGCAACTATTATTATGAAAAAATATATCAAGATAAGGATTTTATCACTAAAAGGAATAGATTTGATGCTTACCAGGAGTGGGAGGAGAAGGAAAGAAAGAGAAGGGAGTCAGCTACAGACAGGCGCAAACTTGTGTAAATGGAAAGGACATTCTGCCAGAGAAAAATGAGCAAAGACACAACCCAGGTGGCTGGCAGGGAAAGCCATTAGGAGGTTTAAGATGTTGTTTGTTTATGTTGTTGAATGGAAAAATGATGTTCTGATATGTAAACACCCACCTAATTCACAACAGAAAGTTGTTAAAAATTGGTTCAATTAATTACCCTTCAAACACTGATTTTTAAAGCATAAGGACGGGAGCCTATAAATAAATTCATAAAAGATTTTTTTTAATTTAGCAGCCCATCTCATAGAAAATAATTTTCCTTTTGAGAGGTAAGTGAGGGATTGATACTAGTTATTTGTGGGATTGTATGTTAAAAAAGCATATTTTATGAAAGGTCTTCGATTTTCAAGATAGTTTTTTTAATAAAAATGATTTTACAATAAGCTTATACAACACACAGGCTTCAAGCACTTTTTAAATATTGCATGATGTGAAAGCACTCCAAGGTTTGTTGGAATTTAGAGGAAAAAAATCAACAGTTGGTAAGTGGGTAATAAAAACTCTTGGCTTAAGTGACAAAGAAAGAAATAAAAAATAGCAGCTCATGAGTTTGGCAAAATAAAGGCCTTTAATCTTATCTTGATACTGAGAAAGTATCTGGCACAAAGTCAAGTCAATCATTCTGTTTACAGGAAGATGATGTATTAAGTACAAGAGAAATTTCCCCCTTCTTAATAAAAAGCAAGATAAGAGAACAATATCTCCTTTGTGTTGCAGGGGAATGATTAGACGAAGGAAATGTGTATACTCACTGAAAAAAATCTGACTTTCATTTTATGAGAAGGAAAAACAGAAACAGAGCCACCAGCCCACCAAATTATTTGATGATTTGAAATTTCAATGTGTACTAGAAAAAGTTTACTATGGCTAGGATTCTAGCTAACATTCAGATTGTTCCCTACTTTCTGAAATCTCATGAAAGAATAAAAGCTAAAATGAGTATTAAGTGTGTTCCCACTTTACTATTGTAGGAATATCAAATAATTACTTATTACTTAACTGTTCATTGTTTTCCAGAGGCAGATATTGCTGATTATAAAGAACCACTCAGAAACAAGTAGTCACACATGTAGACACAAAGCAGATTTGTCATAGCAAGAACAATGTTTACCCTACAACATCTTATTTTTACTTTCAAATGACCTATAAGAACATTGATGAATATATATTAATATAGCCATGATGAGCTTTGCTATCTTATCTGGGGAGACTATTAAGAACAAAATATGGAGAGAGAGAATAGAACAGAATATGGAGAACTCTATGCCTAAAGCACTGTGTTGAAATCAATTGATGTGTAAATAGAAAGCAACTGAGAGAGACATATTGCTGTTATTTGCTATGAATTTGAAGTCATGTGACTTCATGTTACCAGGGTAGAAATGCTATGTGCTATTTTTAAGGGTGATGATGCAGTCTATTACACATTGGGATTTTAACCAAAAAGTCAGAGCTCGGAACCTAGCAGTCGCTCCTTTGGAGAAAGGTGAGGCTTTCTGCTCCCAGAGGGATTTGCAGCCTTGAAAGACCCAGGGTCCACTTACTCTGCCTATTGTGTTGTTGTGAGTCCGAATCTCGTGTGGGTTGAGTTAACTTTCAGAAGCAGATCCTATGTTCTGGATCACTGCTTCTGGAGACCCCTTTCAATGGGGCTGAATCATCAGCTACTTAGGTAGAAGCTGAGAGACCCTGGGACTCTAGAGGTAGCTCCGTGAGGTTGGTATCAACAGAAGCTTGGCAGAGAAACTAGAATTTATCACAGAGAGCCAGGGAAAAAGACAATTAAGGAGCACTCTCGTGGGTTCAAGGCAAACCCTTGAGTCTGAGAAAACTATGTACATGTATTATTGATGCCTTTTAAAAAATATGTTCATTATCTTCCTTTTTTTCTAGTGATTTTTCTCCAAGAAAAGTTTTCTTACCCTTTTTATCCTCTTTATAATATCTTTACATAAATCCAATTTATCTTCATTTTTAAAATTAGTTTTCATCTTTGAGTAAAAATTTCAAATAATAGGTCAGTCATGTTCCAAATCTGGGAAACCTTTCCCTGGTCAAAAAAAGTATTTTGTAACAGAAGTTTCTAATACGAAATGCCTTTATTTATTCCTAGCTCAAAATGATTGATGTTTCCAGGATGTCTCACCTCTTTCCTTCATTCTCTTTGGTTCTTGGCTATAGGTTGTATGCTGGCTTCTTGGCTTGCCAAGACCTTCCTTTCATCCAGGAGTGCTGGGGGTATGGTAGCTGCACGTTGGCCGGTTATCCCCATGGTCCTCAGTTGGAAATCCTCAGCACCTCCTCAGGAGGAAGACTGGGCTCTGGACTGCGGTACAGAGTTACAGTCTTGGATATGCACAGGAGGTCTGGGAGTCAACACTGACTCCATGGCAGAGTTTTTCTTTCTACTTGGAGCCCTGGTGGTGTAGCAGATAAGTATGGGTCTGCTGACTGCCCGGTTCTGCAGTTCTAAAGCACCACCTGTGACAGCAAAAAAGCTAGATTTTCTCCTCCTATACAGTGTTACAATCTCATAAACTCATAGGAGCAGTTCAATAATGTCCTGTCAGACAATATTCTTAAAATTTATAATGCATTTAGAAGACAGAATGCCAAGTAATATGAGTAAAATATTTCCTCATGTAATATCAAACATAATTATAGATTATGACCAAAGTTTTATTTTCATTTTTAACTATAGGAATCAGTATAATGGAAAGCATTGTCAGAATTCCCCATAGAAACAAGGGCAAGATGTTCTCTCATTGGACAAGTGATCGGGAGGAACGGGCCCTGAAGAAGAGCATCATGGCAAGTAGAGGAACAGCGAAAAAGGGCAAGACTCTCAAGGAGCCAGATTGACCCAGTAGCTGCAACAATGGAATCAAACAACAATTATGGTGGGATGGGGGGAGGGAGCAGGATCAAATAACGTTTCATTCTATTGTAGATAGGGCTATGCTGACTAGATGGCAACTCACAACAGCATAGCTCATAGAAGATTTACAATATAACTTGAGAGTTATATATTTTTATTTATTATAAAACAGATTTTTTAAAAGGCATCAATAATAGATGTAATTGTCTTTTTCCCTGGCTCTCTGTGATAAATTCTAGTTTCTCTGCCACGCTTCTGTTGATACCAACCTCACGGAGCTACCTCTAGAGTCCCAGGGTCTCTCAGCTTCTACCTAAGTAGCTGATGATTCAGCCCCATTGAAAGGGGTCTCCAGAAGCAGTGATCCAGAACATAGGATCTGCTTCTGAAAGTTAACTCAACCCACACGAGATTCGGACTCACAACAACACTATAGGCAAAGTAAGTGGACCCTGGGTCTTTTGAGGCTGCAAATCCCTCTAGGAGCAGAAAGCCTCATCTTTCTCCAAAGGAGTGAAACATAATATTCTGCCTCATGTAAAGATTATTATAAAAAATAACTCCACTAAGATAATTGTTTATAAAGTTCTTCTTCTTATAAAAATAGCCATATGATAATTAGAACATTTCCTGTTATATAGAAATTGTGACTAATATCAGAAGTTAAGGATGAGAGTTACTAGTTGCTACAGACTAAGTAAAGCAATAGTAAATCAATAGAACTGGTGCTTTCCATGTTGAGATCAGGCTTAATTCCCAATAAATGTTCCCCATGCACAACCACTATCTGAAAGTGAAAAATCATCTCTTACTAAGGAGCCCTGTTAGTGCTGTCAGGTAAACGATAGACTGCTAATCACAAGGTCTGAGGTTCACATCCACTGGGGACTCTGAGAACACAAAGCTATCTGCTCCTGTAAAAACATAAAATGTCAGAAATACTGTGGAGAGGTGCGATGATTCAGAATCAACTCAATAGAAAAGGGCTTGGTTTGTGGCTTTATGATGCTGAACAAGTTTCAGTGAAGCTTCCTAATTAAGAGAAAGCAAAATCCTGGCAATTTAACTCCAAATATCAGCCAGTGAATTTCCTACAGGTGACACTCTGACCTCCAGCCAACCATGAGACAACTAGCATTCCAGTTGCTTGTGCATATGGTCACCATGAATGCTCTGGATGATAGTTAACACCAGCAAAAACCCTAAGAGGACTAACAGAGCTCTCAGTGAGCCATCGACGAATGGAAACTGCTAAGTCATGAGGTGGCAGAACATGGAATACTTACGCATCACACTCACAAGCATTAGATGTGCGTATATAAGAACAGGAAACATATCTTCAAATATATGAACAAGATAAATAACCTTTCCAACATAAGGACAGGACAAGAAAGGCTTGTAGTGGAGCTTTCAAGGAGAGAGACTCAGTCATTCTCTTCTCCTTTGAGGATTTGAGAAAGGTCCTACTTGCACAGTTAGGCCAAGTAGGGGGCCAATTCCAGGAAAGTCATATATTGGTAATTCTGGATAAAAGGTAGAGGAAAGGCTCATTCTTCAACCAGCTACTTACTGCCCAATAGCACTAGGAATTGCCTTCATTGAACCTGCTTGAGGGGAACGGGTCATGGAGAAGTGGTTGTGAAGAATCGTGATGTGTGTTCATCTTTTTTCAGGGGGGTATGTTAACAGAAGGAAGAAAACAAGTTTTGATATTTCTGAAGAAGGAGTTATTGGAGAATCTTGTGATGATAAAGCTTGAAACCATCTAGGTAAATGATCCCAGTGCTGGAGCACTTAAGTCCTCAAAGAATGTAGAAGATGACTTAATCATTCTGTAGGTCAATCTAAATGAAAAAGCAAAGAGGGATTACAATTGGAGCGAGAGTTATCATAGGATTCCCTAGCAAGTACAAGACATTTCCACTAGCACAGCTGAAGACAGATGAGGTTGTCATTCTGAGTGAGTTCTCATCCACAGTTGAGAGCAGAATAAAGCTGAACGCTGTCCCCAGGGAAATCATGTTCATTGTCAATTAAGAAACCAGCACAAAACCAAATAGGATCAAATGAAATTGCAGCAGGACCAAAATTAGCTTCAAGTAAGTGACTATTAACATAAAACCACATCTATATTCTCTTACTCCCCTCTTTGTCCAGAAGGGCTGTGCTAGCCTCTTCTGCTCCAGTTCCAAACTCCTTGATTCATAAAGCCAGCAGAGCTGAGTTGGGAAGAAGTAGACCCCGAATCAACTCACAAAACTGATTATTTGCATAGAACTGTGCTTAATAAGGCAAAGTCTTTAAAAAGGGTTGGTGCTCAAGATATTGTTGAAGGGCATTAACTTGACTTTGTTGAAATCAGTTGCTAAAATGTAAATTGAAAATCCATTGCCAGCTAATCAACTCTGTTCCCTATGCTTTCCAAGGCTATAATCTTTACAGAAGAGGATGGCCAGACCTTCTCCTACAAAGTTGTTGACGGGATCCGGCTACCAATCATGAATGCTTTCACTTCACGGTAATAGATCCAAAGAGATGGAACTCCCCTGTGACTCAATTGTATAAATGGCGTGGAAGCCTTTGATCCATATAGCTTGCAACATTTTCTCGCATGAAATTTTAATGATTTCTTTAGGATAGATTCCCAGAAGTAGAATCACTGTGCTTAGTGGGATGCTTTATGTCATCAGAAACAGAAACTCACTTGAACAAGCTTGCATTAAAGAAGTAGAAGTCTTTATTACGATAAAAGCACCAAAGTGTGTCATGAAATCCAAGGACGGGATGTGATTGGGCCTCGGGCTTGGACGGGTTCTGAACCCTGTGTCCCTCCCCTCCATACTTTCTTCCCATCTGCACTTCAACTTATCGTTCTTTTTCTTGGCAAATCAGATTTCTACTATTCTACTAGCATGGATGTTAAAATACTCTGCAATCAATGTTATTGTTTTACATGAGAAAGTTTTGCTTTTCCCCCCAAACACCTAACCATTTGTCCCAGCTCTTTCTATTGAATAATTCATCTTTGTCTCACTGATTAATGTTTTGCACTTTATTACACATTAAATTATGTAATGGGGTTTATTTATACCCAGACTAATTTTCTTTTGTGCTCAAGTTCTGTACTGATTTAAAAATTATAATTTCAAAACATGTTTTAGTATTTGGTAAAGCTAATCTCTCCCAGCATTGTTCTTTTGCATTGGTGGTAGTTTGTCCCCCTCTGTTTTTCATCTGGATGAAATTTGGGGCAGATTGCCAAAATTTAAAAGGATAATTTATATCTTAACTGGATTGGGCTGGGGTATATAAATGAAGTATTAAGTAGTTTTTCTCATCTAGCACAATGTATTTCTCTACATTTACGTATTTATGTTGTATCTATCTGAGCACTATTTTTGTGCCTTGATTGGTTGGTTTTGTTTTATTTTTAAGTACAATTCAGCCAGCCTTCTTTTCCAGATCATAGAGGTAGGTTCTGTTGCTATCATTAATATCACTAATAAGCTACTCCTTCTCATTTCTATTCTACCTTATTTTGCTAGTGTGAGAATTGTACTAGTTCATTTTCTGTTTTAACTCAGCTAATGCAGCATCTCAGAACAGTATTTCTAAGACAAAGGTCAGGAACAAAAGAAGTGCTGCTGACAAAAATCCCAGAGGGTGACTTTGCTAAACAATGAGTTCTAGGCCCAGAAGGCCCAGGACCCTGGTTCCTCTTGAGGACTGCTGGCATTCGAAATACCAATGAGATAGCTCCCAGCAACACACAGCTAGCAAAGAACAACCAACTGACAGACAAGCAGTGCGTTGCAGTTGCATCCTTTCACTGCACTTATTTAATCTGTATGCTGAGCCAGCCATCAGAGGAGCTGGCTTATCTGAACAAGAGTGTGGCACCAGGATTGGAGGAAGACTTATTAACAACCTGCAAAATGCCAATGACACAACCTTGCTTACTGAAAGTGAAGAGGACTTAAGGCACTGGCTGATGAAGATCAAGGATTATAGTCTTCAGTGTGGATTACTACTCAGTGTAAAGAACAAAATCCTCACAACTAGAACAATAGATGAGGTAGTTAGTTTATTGTGCCAACCTGGCCAATAAACACATGCGGGGTTAATTGAGGAGGAGAGAGCTAAATGGCTTGCTGAGCCTCGCCCTTCTAGTTCCCAGGTCTCTTGCTTTCTGATGGTCGGACCAGGGTGCAGCGAAAAGCTCACTTCCTGCAAGATATCCCTGAGAAGAAGCCGCATGGACCTACCCCGTTGTAGCCCTAGGTGCTGGAGCAGCCGTGTGGAGACTCCTGCCAGTGCTGAGATGCTTACACCCTCACTGACTCAGCTTCCCTCCTGCAGTTGGCATCTTGCGTGCATTTTGTGAGTTGGAGGAGGACTTTGTGTTGGACATACGGGTTAATGGTAGACTTGTGGGTTTGGGCAACACTGGGTTGGGATGTTTTCTTTCATGTGCACTTAACCTTTATATAAAACTCTTCTACATGAACGTTTGTGGATTTGTTTCTTCAAAGTACCCAGACTAACACAAGAGGTAATAGCTTGATAAGTGCAGAAAAGGTAGACGTGGTCAAGAATGTTGTCCACCTTCGTTCACAATCAATGTTCATGGAAGCGTAGTTGGGAGATTAAAGATATATGGCATTAGGTAAATCTGCTACACACGATCTCTTTAGAGTGTTTGAAAGCAATGATGTCACTTTGAGGACCAAGGTAGTCTGACCTAAGCCATGATATTTTCCATTGCCTCATATGAATGTGGAAGTTGGACACTGATGTCTTAGAGGCTTGAAGAGAAACAAGTGGCCATCTAGATCAGAAGCAGCAAAGCCCACATGGAAGAAACACACCAGCCTGTGTGACCATGAGCTGTCGAAGAGATCAAGTATCAAGCATCAAGGAACAAAAAATCAAATAGTTGTAAAGGTGTGAGTGCAGAGTGGAAACTCAAAGCCCATCGGAAGCCAACCGGGCACACCCTTACTGAAGAGTTGTGGGGAGGAGATGAGCCAGTCAGGGTGCAGGATAGCAATGATGAAACATATAACTTTCCTATAGTTCTTAAATACTTCCTTCCCTCCCCCACTATCATGATCCCAATTCTACCTTACAAAACTGGCTAGACCAGAGGATGTGCATTGGTACCAATAGCAACTGGAAACACAGCGAATCCAGGACAGATGACTCCTCCAGGACCTGTGGTGAGAGTGGTGATGCCCGGAGGGTAGAGGGAATTGGGATAGAAAGGGTGAACTGATTATAAGAATCTACATATAGCCTCCTCCCTGGGGGATGGACAGCAGAGAAGAGGGCAGGGGAAGATGTCAGACAGTGTAACATATGACAAAATAATAATAATTTATGAATGATGAAGGGTTCATGAGGTTCATGAGGTAGGGGAGTATGGGGAGGGAGGGGGAAAATGAGCAGCCAATAGTAAGGGCTCAAGTGGAAGGCAAATATTTTGAGAATGATGATGTCAACAAATGTACATATGCGCTTGGCACAGTGGATGGATGTATGGATAGTGATAATAATTGTATGAGCCCCAATAACATGATTTTAAATAAAAGGAAGATGTAAGAAAAGTTGATGCATTGGAACGGTGGTGCTGGAGAAGAATACTGAAAGTACTGAGGACTGCTCAAAGGACGAGCCAGTGTGTCCTGGAAGAAGTATGGACAAAATGCGCCCTACAGCAAGCATGCTCAGACTTGGTCTTACATACTTTGGCTATATTGTCAGAAACCCATCTCTGGAGAAGGACATCATGTTTCTTAAAGTGGAGGGGCAGTAAAAGAGGGGAAGCCTTCAAGGAGATGGATGGACCCAGTGACTACAAGGTTGGCGCGAGATCTTGCCGTGCTTTGTTCTGTTGTGCATTGAGTCTCTGTGGGTCAGAACTGACTCAATGACACCTAGCAGCAACAACAATAACATTAGTTATATCCCCTCAGTTGTTCGTGCAGCCCATTTATAGAACTATGGTCACAAGTGACAGTTTTATTAGTTGATCATCTGGATTTTCCGTTGCGTCTTATGGAATCCTGGTGGTGGAGTAGCTATGCACTGGGCTGCCATCAGTATGGTCGGCATTCTGAAACCATCGGGAGCTACATGGGGAAGAGATTGGATTTTCTACTCCCATAAAATTATATTCTCAGAGATCCACACAGAGGTCATATGAGCCAGCATGGACTTGATAGTGAGATTGAGTTTTGGATTTTATGATTTATTTAAGATACTTCCTGGTTTACACCAGACTTAGCCTGTGACTTTTCATTCCTGGGCACATGAATAAATCAATGTTTCACTTCCTAACTACTTTAATGATATGGTACGCTTTGTTGTTGTTGATTTGCAGTTGTTATACTTTCCTCTGTGGGAAAGCGGGGAATGGGAAGAGGGTGTTTGTAGTCAAATTCTTTATTCTCATATTTAAGGAGCTTGGGAGACCAGCATACTGGGTGGAGGGAGGCCTTCACATTCATGAGTTAGAGATGAGTCCCAGTCGCATTCTCATAATTAAGATTATTCCCCACTATATCCTCCCATAATAGTGCTATCTTAAAGTTACCTCTTAGAAACACATTGATTGCTATCTGGCTGACAGCTTTATAGGAGCAATACTTTATAGGAGCTTTATAGCAGCAATTACTCCCTGCTCAGGGACCTTCACCCCCCTTACCTGCCCCAGCACTGGTGTTAGGTTACTCCCCCGGTGAACTCAGGGACCTTTAGGTTTAAGGGACAGACCACTTTGTTACATATGTGGTTACCTGTAATTAGGGAGGTTTGCATGCCTTGAGACAATATTTGTGGATGTAAGAATGTGTTTTTATCTCACTCTCCCAGACCTGGTTCCAGGTACCATCGAGGTGAGAACCGCAAAATTTTGTCTGTCTCTTAATTTCTACTCTTCAATTACACAACCATCCCTTAGTACCCATCTGGATGTGGGCTGGGTGCCACATTTTTCTATACTGGACCAATGTAGCTTGAATTGTGCCCTCCCCCCAAAATTGTCATTTTGGCCAGGCTTTAATTCCTAGTATTATGTAATTATTCTGTTTTTAAATCTGATGCAATTATCTTATGTTTTGCAAATACTAACCTCTATGATATAAATGAGGCAGGATTAGAGGTCATCAATCACATTAATGAGATAGGATGGAATCTACAAGATTTGGTTCTATTTTGGATTGATCACTTATAAAAGAGTTGAAGCAAGGCGAACAGAAATAGACCACAGAGGGAAAAGAGGAAACATTGCTGGGAGTGGAGCACCTTTTTTGCATCTGGGCTTTCTGAGACTCCCTCAAACTCGGGGAAGATAAAAACCAAAGCACAAGAAGATCTCCGAGGAAGGGCAGGTTGTAATGTTGGAAGGCTGCAAGCACTTGCCTCGTAGTCCTCAGAGAAAGGGAATCTTTCTCCGAACAGGCACCCTGAAATCATATGTCTAGCTGTGTAAACTGTGAAAGCCACCCACTTAGAGCAGTCGTTCTCAACCTTCTTAATGACGCTACCCTTTAATATTGCATGTAGTGGTGACCCCCAATCGTAAAATTATTTTTGTTGCTAATTCTGACAAACCAAGGCATGTTGCATTTGGTCCTTGCAATGATAAATTTAACTCATTCAAGATGGCAAAGATGTCAGCCAAGTAAGATATTTTCTGCAGTTCACTTTTACCCCTGAAAAGTGCTTCAAACTGCAGTCTTGCTTTCTGATTAAAAAACATCTTGAGTTTATCATGAAGCTCAAAAACATGTTTTAAAACTTTTCTTCTCAACAACCATCTCACTTCAGAGTGAAATAGCAGAGCATTATTCAGCACATCCAACTCATTTCACAGTTGTGAAAACAGTCGACTATTTAAAGTGCTCACCTTTACAAAATTGACAGAACTTCTTGTAAGTCTGGGGCAGCATCTTCATTGCTAATATTCACTGATGAATCATACAGTAAGTTTCAATGACTTTTGGTCACTCATTCAGTACCAAACATTGAAATCCAGATCGACATCCTAGCATAGCTGGAGTACCATCTGTGCAAACATCACAAACCTTTTTCACAAGAGAACTTATGCTCTTTCAGAAATGAACCAACTGTGTCAAATATTTCATGTGCACTAGTTATCATTTGAAGAGATTTTCAAAAAGGAAAGTTATCTTTAAAGTCACTATTATTAATAGACCTCATGTAAACCAGTAGCTGTGAACAGTTTGCATATCTGTAGATTCATCAAGCTGGATGCTAAATATTGGAAGTGGAGCAGATTTAATTTCCTGAATTATCTGATCAAGAATATCAGCAGACATGTCATCTATTCTTCTGCGCACAGTGTCGTTAGATAAGGAAATTGCACTCATTTTTGTAACAAATTCATCTCCAATCATAACTTAAACAATATCTTTGGCCACTGGCAGCAGTAACCCTCCGCAATGGTGTGAGGTTTCATAGTTCTGGTGTCTCTAAATGCCACAAAATATGAGGCTTCAATGGCTGCGATGTTTTGTTTGTGGTACTTGCCACCAAAGTCAAGTCTGGCTTTCTTGAGTCCATCAGCTTTGCTTCTAAAATAGTTGGATCCTTGCTGGCAATGCTTGGATAGTTGCTATCAAAATGGTGTTTTAGTTTGTTCGGCTTCCTAGATTCAGCTGATAGAACTTCACAACAAATAACACATTGTAGTTTCTCAATTCCTGCTGTAATTATTGAGGTAAAACCATACTGTAAAAAATTCTTCCCTACATTTTCTTTTCTTAATGTTTGTCTCTACACTATCCATTGTCATGGGATGGTTTGCTAATGAAAATAATAACAAAAGCTTTAATAATACAAAAGATGATATATGGCATAGTTCAGTCAATACAGTTCATTAGTTTCCTGTGATTTACCATTCTCTGTGTTGTTTTTTTTTTTTTACATAACTGTTACTGTCACAAGGAGGCAGTATTCACAACAACTACAGCTTAATATTAAAAGACTGATCAGCATCCAGATTAAGTTCCCATGGTACAAAGATATATATATATATATATATAATCAGTAGTTGATTATTTCACTGCACATGAGTTTATATTTACCCAGTAATTATAATTCATGAAGTGTAGTTTTACCTCTGTCAGATAAGGATATTGCACTCAATTTTGTAACAAATTAATCTCTGATTGTAACTTCAACAATGTCGATGTCTTTGTGTCTACTGCTCTTTTCAACATAGTATCTGCTTTCAACAGAGTAGCTGCTTTCAACATAGTAGCTGCTCTCTACACATGTGTGACTGGTCTGGATAAGAACATTATGGTGCCAACCCAGTCACATATACCTGTATTTGTACGGGTGTATGTGATGGGGTTGGCATGATGATGCCATCAGCTGGTTACTCATATATGGGCATATCTGCATATGGGCAGACCCTCCTGGAGAAAATAGAGGAGTGGTGTCTCAGTTCCTAAGACCATCAGAAATATGGTCTTAGGCAACCCCTTTGAAAGGGTTGTTCAAACCCCAATGGGGTAGCGACCCACAGGTTGAGAACCACTGACTTAGAGTACCTCTCTTAGAGTAGCACAAGTTAACGGTGACAAATCCCAAGAATTATAATGTGCATTGGAATAAAACAAGCTATGCCATACATATACAACATGTATAGCATATTGAGTCACAATATCTGTGTACACGAAAATCAATTGACTATGATTACTTAGCAGTTTTCACACAGTATAATCTGCCAACCATAATTTCTGACATACAGTGCAAGTGATAAAATGCACAATCTAGTGCCCTAATGAAATGAGCTAATACTTCTGAGAGATCAGCCATTGTTGTGGTATAGAAACTGAAGATACTGGATAGTCCTTAAAAGTAAACTGAGGCATAGGTTAGCTGGGTGACCTTGGATAATGAGGAAGGATCCAGTCCATATCTCCTTATTTGGATCTACACAAGTGGGAGTAAGAGCCCCTGAATGGTATAACTGAATATTGATCATTGTTAACCAGAGCATTGGTGGTCCAAGTCTACCTAGAAGGAACGTCCTGGCAATCTAGTTATGAAAAATACATCACTGAGAACCCTGCCAATCCCGTTTCTCTTGTGACAAATGCAGGATCACCATTAGTTGGACTAGACTCCATGGCAGCAGTCCTTTTGCTTTGCGTGTGGAGGGAAGGGGTGGGGATGTGTTGTTTGAATGGACATAGGTACATAGGAAGAACTTAATCCATTTTAAGGAAAAAGTATTCGTCTGAACTCAAAAACAACAAACACACTTCGCTGGAGAAAGATTCCATCAGTTTGAACAGTTGAATGAATGTGGAGCACAGACCACTCATAACAACAAGATGAAGGGTCATGGGATCCTTTTCTTTGTACGGGTGTGATGGAATCAGAGAACAGAGATCCATCCAATGTGGGTTTGCTCTGGTCTGTACCTCACAGGGAAATTGGGAGCCTGGACCTTCTGTTGCTGTGGCCATACCCAGGACTCTCATTACTAGCAAAGTTGCCCCACAGACTTGTCAGACATACTTTGTTCTTCCACCTGTCTCAGAGCCACTGACCTGATGCTCCTTGAGCTGTGATAAAATAATGCTCTCTGTAGATATTCATGCTGTCTGAGTGGGAGGCTTCACATCACAGTCCTCAGGAAAGGATAAAAAGGTGCAGCCAGTAAACAGCAATGCACAAAAGCTGCACCTTTGTTTGGACGTGCTATAGTTGACAACAAAGGAAACCGCGTGACTCATCTGGTTTCTATTGTACTGAAGTGACAGGGTTATTTTAGTATGCGTCCTTGCTATTCCTTCCAGAGTGACAAATAGAAATGCATTGGTCCAAGTCCTAGTGAATGCATTAGGCTCATAATATAGTTTGCATTTAAATCAAATTTATAGTTGCCTAAAATAGATTCCCCAACTGTGCAGAAGTCATATAAGTAGCAGTCAGAATGATGAGGGTGTTTTTGCCATTCATTCAAAAGCACATAGGTTGCTAAAGATAAACTTTTCAATTGTTATCTGTCCTACTGAGACTATCGCAAGGGTTCAGTTTCTCCTCAATTACACTGAAATGATGCACTTTCGTCTGATGTTGTTTTAAATTGCTATTATCTCTAAAAGTGTTTCCCTGCAGTCCTAAAAGGTACCAAGTTAAATGCTACCTGGGAACTCAAATAGTTGCTCTTTCTTTCCTTCTTTTTCTAGCCCTCCCTCCCCTCTGTTCCCTTTTTAGTAGGAGGATTTGTAGGTAGAGTTTAGCTTGATTTTTTATAGCAGAGGCTACTAACCGTTGATGATTTTGCTCCCTGGGAGGCAGCTGGCATGGTTGGAAGACATTTTTAGTTGTCGAAGTTGTGCAGAGTGGGAGAGGTAGAGAGTAGCTACAGTACAAACAGCCTGCATTGCACAGGACAGTCTCCATAGCAAAAATTAATCTAGCTCCAAGGTCAAATGGGGGAAATAGAGAACCTCTTATTTATTTCAATAAGATGGCTCAGGTTTAATTTTATAGCTGACTGACATGTGTTAGCTGGGTGATTTTGCCTTTAGATATAGGATCCGTTTCAGGCAGGGCTTCTGTATATTGAGCTTCCTACAAAGTCAGTAATGCACCGCTAAAGTTCTTATTTTTTATCAGTAATTAGGCTTCATCATTTGTAACAAGTTTTTTCAAAATAAAATAAATTTTCCCTGTACAAGATAGAAAAGTTGTAGGCAAATAACAGTTCAGATGAACGCTCTATTCAAGTGCAACGTGGTCAAGGCCAGACAATAAAAATCTCATGCATAGACAGAATCCCTGAAGTCAATCATTATGCAACTCAGGAATAAATTGAAGTACATGTCTTGCAGTACATGCGCCTCACCTAGTTTGAAATTCTAGATTAAAAAAATATACGCACAGACGATTCTATCCCTTTCTTAAAGATCATTGGCTCTCAACCTTCCTCATGCCGTGACTCTTTCATAGAGTTCCTCAAGTTGTGGTGACCCCCAACCATAAAAGTATTTTCATTGCTACTTCATAACTGTCATTTTGCTACTGTTATGAATCAGGCGACTCCTGTGAAAGGGTCCTTCAAACTCCAAAGGGGTCGCTACCCACATGTGGAGAAACGCTGTTATAGATTCTCACACTCCAAGAATCACTGGTGCATTGAAATGATTATGATTTTGTTGTACTGCTGTTAGAGGCCCTTGGGTGGATTTCTTTCTTGAGAGTGGCCCCTGCAGAACAAACAGGCCTGCTCTACAGGTCTTCTAGGTGCAAGGTGTATGGCAGAAGACTCTAGGTTTTCTGTCTAGCAGGTTTTATTTTCAAATTTATCTACAGGGAGAAAAACAATATTTAAAGTAGCTATTTTTAGCTTCGATTGATTCTCCTACTCAGGGGACTTTTGGAAATGTCCAGAGACATTTTTTGGGGGTTCAGAACTTGAGGAAGAGGTGTTTCTGACTTCTAGTGAAAGTTGGGGTCAAGGATTCTGCTAGGTACTCTACAATGCACAGAATAATCTCCTACATCAAAGAATTGGCCAGCCTAAAATATCAAATGTCACAGTTCAGAAACCCAAATTTAAAAGATCAGTCTCAATTCATCCGGTGTTTCTAAATTAATGATGCTTCTTCTACCTTCCAGAGACTTTTAATTTGGTGCTCACAGACATTAATGTAGATGCTCAGCAACTTTATAAACAAATAAGTGGTTGGATTGTGCTTCTTATTCTCATTTTCTCCGTATGGTTAAACATCATCCCACAGGGCCAACTAGCCTCTCAGGTATGGAGAAAGTGGACCACGTCACATCTAAGTCAGGGTTTCTCCAAAACCATCCCCCGAGCCTGACTTTAACTTAATCGTGCCCCCAAGAGCACCTGCCCCTCCGATGCATCTGTTATTTGATAAATACAGCACCAAGATCTCAACCTCAAATTCTATTCGGTGGTGGAGCCATAAACTTAAGTAAGACATACTTAAAATAAATAAAAATAACTAATTTTATAATTAATTGTGTCAGAAATCCATGGATTTTTTTCCCTCCCGTTGTGACATAGATGTGCTGTGATCAGCAAGGTTCAAAAGGCCTTTCTGCTGAGAGAAAAGCCTTTCTGCGAGAGAAGATGAAGACTCTCTACTCTCGCGAGAGGAGATGAAGACTCTCTACTCTCTCAGTGCGTTACAGTCTCAGAAACCCACGGGGTCAGCTCTACCCTGCCCAACAGGTCTCCGTGAGTCAGAATCAACTCAATGGCTGTGATTATGGTTTTTGGTAAAGCAGTGAACTAAACCAAATTCATTGCTATCAATTTTATTTCAACCCATAGGAATCCTATAGGAGAAATAGAATTGTCCCCTAAAGATTTTTAAGACTGCAGGAGCCCCTGGTGGTAATGCCAACCTTTTGACTAGCAGCTGAGCACTTAAGCACTGTGTCCACATAGCTCCATACATAGTAAAAATATCCATAATTTTGAATAGAAGCTAACCAGTTGTCCTCAACTTGACTGCCTTTGGTGACCCCCAAAGTGCCAGAGTTAGGTGTGCGCCACAGGCTGATTTTGTCAGAAGCAAATCTCCAGGCCCTTCTTTTAAGGTACCTCTGGGTGGACTTGACTTCCAAACTTTTAGTTGACAGCTGAGCATATTAATGATTTACACCACCCAGAGATTCCAATAAGATTTCAGACAATTAAAAATAGATAAACTAAATAAAAAGAGGATTAAAGGAGATTGAGATGATGACTGTTAAGCAAAACTAAATATCCAGGTCATCTTCTTGACATTGGCCATCAACAAGGACCCTGGTGAGCACATTTACATGACAATTTCCTGTTGTGTTCTGGTGCTGGGTTAGGACAATATGAGATTCAAGGAGTCATGGGTCTGAATAATACAGTAAGTGATATTTCAACTTAAACACATAGGAATTGTGAGGCTGTGAAGAGTGTGTGCAATCTTGAAGCCATGTAAACTACTCATATTCATTGTGCTCAGCTCACAGTTGGTGCGTATGTAAGCCTTGCCAACACTCTATGTAAAACATTTACAATCCATAGGTTTTGTTTTGTTTTTTACACAAAGGAACTGAAGCACCAGGATTTAAATACTTTGCTCAAAGGTACAGGATCTGACCCCAGGTCTGTAAACCATGTTATGTTAATCAAAATAGAAAAGCACAGAAGAGAATCATCAATAAACTAGCCTTGGTATTTTTTAAGCTCTCATGGACACAAATACCTTGTTCCTGGACTTTTCTGCACAAATAGGAGTCTTTCCCCCTTTTTTTTGCAAGTATTCATATCATCTTATCAATTTCATGTATCATTAAATAGTACTCCAAATAATTTGTACATTAGTGTCTGACTGGTAATCTGTAGACTCATAGTCCATATGTGTTAACAGTGATGCTATGGCGGGGGTGGGGAGAGAAAAGGAAAAGGAAGGAAATGAACAAAATAAAAGACTTTTTTTCACACAAAGTTATTTGAAAAATATTCAGTAAACTCATTAAAAAGTAATGTATAACTATAGGAATTTTCAGATTTCTTGGCATACTATAGATGTTCTGGAGTCACAAGGGTAAAGGATTCAGCCGTTACTCTCAAGGTACATGGATCTAATAACCCATCGTTGTACAAAATACCTGGGAAATCAGTCTGGGAAATCTGTCAGGGCCTATTAGGGCCTTTCTGTCGTAGGCCATAAACACTTTGATAGATAATTCAAAATCAATTTGAGGTTCTGTAACAACAACAGTATACTACTGAGCCTGGGACAATCCAATAAGGAATATGCATTGCAACGTTTTTTTAAATTATGGAAACATATATGCATTTATATAATTCTGCTTTAAAATTGAGACACCAATCTTAAACAGCTGAAGCAAAATAGAGCAATGATATCCAAGATTTTGAATTCACACCTCATTAGAAAAAAATCAATT
Source organism: Tenrec ecaudatus (assembly GCF_050624435.1). Classification (NCBI taxonomy): domain Eukaryota; kingdom Metazoa; phylum Chordata; class Mammalia; order Afrosoricida; family Tenrecidae; genus Tenrec; species Tenrec ecaudatus. The sequence goes on from NC_134535.1 coordinate 37,729,261, forward strand.
TGAGCACATGTCAGCATTTTATGTATAGTTACTTATTTGTAGGTTATATACATATTCCTTTGAGCCACTCTACAAACTGTGTTGTGAATTATTCAACACAAAAAAGAGAAAAATGGTGACTAAAAGATGAAATAAGCCATATGCCTTAATATTTTTGCTAGTATTTTTGCTATTCCCATTAAATTGTTGCTAATATCAGTAACCATCAATGTAAAGCACATAATTTAAGAGTAAAACTAATGTTAATGTTAGTTTCTATAAATCCATATTTAAAATAAACAATGAGTTCATTTTTTAAGCTCACCACTTCTTAGGTACTACTAGATTGCTATGTTTGAGCTCAGACTATGCCTAGAGCTCATACAAGGACTAGACAGTTCAGATTTTAGACTACACACTGCCTTAGATAGCAAATAAGTTGAACTGAGACAGGGAAACACCACAGCCTAAGCATCTCACTCATCATTCAAGATCTGGCATTGGCAGCAACGGGAGATGTTCCCACATGGGTCTGGTGAGATCTAAATGACAGTGAAAGTATGCTACTATCACTCAATAGGAAGTCATAAAATGTAAAGAAGTATTAGAATATTTATTACATCACATTTAATCATCTTGAAAACTATGGCCTTAGAGCATTGTGTGTGTGTGTGTGTGTGTGTGAAGTATTCAAGGCATTGAAACACAACTGGAGGAAAGCTGCCTCTTCTAAACAGAGGAAGTCTTGATCACATGAATGAGGTAAAATTTTGAGGTCTTTCCTTCACTGATGTGGTTTGACACACATTATAAGAAAGCTTCAAACATACACCAATGCCAGGAAAATTGGGTTTAAAATACAAGTAGGGTGCATAAATATCAATATCTTGGCAGTCTTTTTGTTAGGTGCCATCGCATCAACTCCAGGTCATTTGAACCACAGCGAACCCCAAAACTTCCCAGTCCTGTGCCAAGCTTACTTTTGGACATAATGGGCTACCATGGACTGGTATTGTGTATTTTGGACTGGACAATCATATGGTAGAGTCTGCCAGGAATGGCAATTGAGGGAAAAGGACATGACCTTCATTGTCAGAAAAACACTTTTAAATCTACCCTGAAATGCAATACTAGCAGTGGTGGGTTAATATTCATATTTCTACAAAGAAATAATTTTATGCAGAAATTATTCAAATGTGCATACAAACCATTATATCAAAGATGAAGCAATATACCTTATATTTTTACAAACTTTTCAGTCTGAAATTGATCAAGTATACAATCAAAATGCATTGAAATTTACTGGTGATAGGAATGTAAAAGATTAATACAAAGGAAAATCTGTCGTTGCAATAAATTATGTAAGTAATAGACAGGAGTCAGCAATCCAATGATATAATTTTGCAAGACTAACAACTTAATAATAGCAAATACTTTTTTCAGCAATATAAGTGGTAACTGTACATGTGGTCCTCACCAAATGAAACTCACAGGAATCAAATTGATGTCATCTGTAGAAAGAGATGATGGAGATTCTCAAGGCCATCAATCTGATCAGTACTGGGGCAACTGCAGAACAAAGCATCAATTTGCTCACCTGTATGTTCAGGTTGAAGCCGAAGAAAAATAAAACAAGGGCACAAGAGCCAAAGTGCAACATTGAGTATATCCCACTTTTGTTAGTCCAGGTACACTAGAGAAACAAATTGACGGACACTCATATAAGAAAGAGCTTTATACAAAAGAACAATTGAATATTGAGGAAAACATCCCAAGTCCAGATCAAGTCCATAAATCTGATATTAGCCCATATGTCTGATACCAATCTATAAAATCCTCTTTAGACTCATCAAGCACATACAATGACACTGAATACAGGAAGATCACAGACCAGTAGGTGGGAAGTCTTGTGGAGCCATGGCATTGGAAGCATCTCAGCACTGTCAGGGGTCCCCATGTGGCTTCTCCAGCTTCTAGGAATCTGGGTGCATCAGAGTAGGTCCATGGGGCTTCTCCTCAGGGTTATGTCTCAGGGAATCAGTCAGTGTCCCACCTCCAGAGAGCTATTTATCTCCTTCGCGCCTCCAAATGAGGTCATCAATCTGCGACCTGACTGCCAAGCTAAACTCCACCCCTTCACTCATAAGTCACAAATTGAGAACAGATTATAGAACTACCACAGACCACCCTTGTCAATTTGACACTTTCACACAACCCTTTAAGCATATGAAAATTTTCAAACAAACAAAAACCCATCTATACCAACAGAATAAAACTAAAACACATACTATTCAATTTGTGCCACCCTCATTTAAACATAGCATTCTATACTTGAACAACACAACAATATTTTATAGTCATGTGAACACTTCTACCTTAATCCTACAATCCTATGACTATATATATATATATATATCATCTTTTCCTCTAGTTCCTGTAAACCTGGCTTATGGGTGTCAGTGGCCGGATTCAACCCATCTCTCTATTTCTGTTTTGATCCCACTTCCACTCAACAAGTGGATCCAGGTGGCCACCTAGCAAGCAATTCAGGCTGCCACAGGCTCCCTTAATGTTCCGTCCTAGAGAGGACTTCTCTTCATGGTTCCAGATTTTTTTCCAGCTTTTGACAAAAACCATTAGTTCAAATTTCAAAAACCCAGAGTTTCTTTTTCCTTCAATCTGTCAACAATTTCCTAGGCAGGTCTCTAAGAATGCAAACATCCTGAGTACTCCAAAGCACTGGGTGGGGCTTAACTTTTCAGAGCCTTCTTTGCAGGGATGTCCTAAACCTATTTGAAGATCAAATTTTAATGACTCAAGGATAGAGGGCTTACAAATCTCTATTTCCATACTTCCCAATAACCATTTCTATAAATTCTGATATCAACAATAATAAGCAGAAGGCATCAGTATAAACAAAGTAGAATCAGATACTAAACTCAATTCTTAAAACAGTCAAGTTCAATATTTATCTTAATCCTTATCTAAATTATTCTATTGATAAAAAATATGGGATTAGGCCTGTGAAAGCCTCAAGCCAGATCCAGGCTTTCTGTGAGCCATTTTCACTTAGTAGAATCTCTGAGAAGTTCAAGAGGCAATTTCTTTACCTGAGCTCAAAATATGCATTAACAACATTCATTTTTGCCATTTCACACAGGAATAACCAAAAACAAGAACCAAACAAAATAATCAAAAGTTTAACTTCCCATATTCTACCCAGGAAACAACCCAGCAAATTGCATGGATATTTGTGACCTCTGGCTAGCCAAATAAGGAAAGCTACCATGAGGCAGAGGTCAAACAAACAAACACTCACTCTCTATCTTTATGATTTGCTTCTCTAGTACCCCACTCCTGGTACCATAATGTGTTAGCTGGGTAGACTAGAGAATCAAATTCATGAATACTCATTTGTGTATAAGAAAGAGCTTTATATACAAGAGCAAGTTGAATATTGAGAAAATACCCCAGCCCAGTCCAGATCAAGTCCATAAGTTTGAGATTAGCCCATATGTCCAATATCAATCTATAAAGTCCTCTTCAGACTCGTGAAACACATGTAATGATGCTGAATGCAGAAAGATCACAGACTGGTAGGTGAGAATTTTAATGAATCCAGTGACTTTGGAAACATCTTATTGCTGGCAGGGGTCTCCGCATGGCTTCCCCAGCTTCCAGGAGTCTAGCTGCAACAGGGTAGGTCCATGGGGCTTCTCCTCAGGGATGTCTCATAGGGAGTCAGTCAGTGTCCCACCTCCAGCAAGTCACCTCCACATAAATAAAACAAAAATCCTCACAACTTGACGAATAAGCAACATTATGATAACCAGAATAAAGATTGAAATTGTCAAGGACTTTATTTACTTAGATTCCTAATCAATGCCTTTGGTAGGGTGATGGGGATAGAAAAAAAAACACTAAAGGATATATTGTATGGGGAAAATCAACTACAAAAGATGCAAAAACGGCAAAATACCTGATCCAATCCATGGTATTTCAAATTTTCTCATATGTCTAGGAAAGCTAGAAATGAATAAATGTATAAGGAAGAATTATGCCTTGAATTTAGTATTTACAAAGAGTATTGAATGTACTGTGGACTATCTGAAGAATGAACAAATCTATCTTGGAAGAATTATCATCTGATTAATCCCTGGCCGTAAGGATGGCAAGACTAACGCGTCACGTACTTTGGACATAAATTTCAAAGTGTTGCAGAGTTAGGTACAAAGTTTGTATTTTTTGTTTGTTTGCTTCGTTTTGTTTAATGTAATAACTGAGAATACACATTGTGGAGGTGAAAAGAACAGGTGTGGGAAAGCAAAATGAAATGATGACATATCAGATAATAAATATGAATGTTTCATCATGAGCTCAGCCGAGCTTCTGGAGGAACCTTTAGTATGCCAGCTGAGGCTGAGAGTGCGCCAGCCTTCAGGAACATGGGGGAGGGAGGGAGAGAAGCTTTGGGTTCCCAGTGTATTGTTTGTGATTGATTCAGTGGGCAAAAGCAACTCCATTACTCATGTGTCCGGCAAGGGATAGTAATTTAGACGGTCTGTGCCTGGTTTTGTCACAGGTAAACAAGGGTTCTCCCTGAGTAGTATCTAAGTCATACGGAAGAGCAAGCTCTTCTCCTAAACACACATAATTGATACATTTTTAACCTTTGTTGTTTTCTTGAACCAAAGAGTTCAGGTAAAATTCAACACCTTCAGAGGCAGATTCTCTGACATCCTGGGATGCATGCAGGCTGTGGGAGATCTTTGTCCCATGCCACGGTTCAACCCATGCACACAGGAGATGTTCCTACAGCTGTATGTATGCAATGACTTCTCTGATGTGATAATTTTAGAAATGCAAAGTTGGACTAAAACAATAGTTTGTCAGAAAACAGTACTATAAAAAGAAATCTAATTTTCAAACAGAATGACCCAAAATTTGTCTCTGGATGCTAAATTTAAGTCCCTGCATGAGTCCATGTTTAATAAATCTAAATGTTATCTTGCCAAAAAAGAACCGTTTCTTTCACAATATATGGACATAGACATCAAGATGGATTTGTCATTCTACTACATTCAGGGGAATCCTGATTTACTTTTCCCAGCTGACATGATGATGCCAAGTATTGTTACACCTAGTTATTTTTATAGCATGGTGTCTATTTATTTGTGTGTTTATTTATTTATTTACTGTGGTAATAAATTATTCCTGAAATACCAGTCACTTGAGACAACAAAGCTTTATTTCTAATTCCCAACACATGTTCAATGTGAACCAACAGCAGAATGGTTCTGCATAAAGAAAGGTTTATGGGAAGAATGGAACTCTTCTTGGGGGGTCTCCAAGACCTAGCATCTTGATGGAAGCAGCTATCTCATACTTCTCCCTGGGCGTGGCTAGTGTCAACATTTCGGTCCACAGCCCAATACTTAACCCTCTAGAGCACCTGGGATCCTTCTTAAATGTGACAGTGGTGCAAATCGGAGAAACAGGTCATTAACCTAACAGAAGTCCTCTTCAAAGTGTTAAACAGCAAAGATGATAGTTTGAGAACTCAGGCACCCCTAAGCGAAAACATGATATTTTCAATCTCCCCATACACATGTGAAATCTAAACAATAAATAACACAAAGACTCAATCCATGAGAATTATGATGTTGATGATAAATATTGAAAGTACCATCGACTACCTTAGGAACAAGCACATCTCTCTTGGAGGAAGTACAGGCAGATGTTCATTAGAAGCAAGGACAGTGAGACTTCATCTTACTTACCTTGGGTTGTTGTTGTCAAGCAAGATCAGTCCCTGGAAATCATGTGTAGTAAAAAGGAGTCTCAGTGAATAAAGGAAGACTCTCAAAGAGAGGAATCAGCACGGTAGCTGTGGTATCTATCAGCGGCTCCAACATACCAACAATTGTGAGGATGACACACGACAAGGCTGGGTACGTTCAGTCACTATGAGTCGGAGATGACTGAATGGCTCCTAAAACCCAAAAGAATGATTAAAGTCCAGGGAAGGACTCCTTGATGGCAATCAATGTTCCTTCAACTTGTCAGGTTGAAGGAAAAGACTTAGGAAAAGCAAGACTAATTATGATGGGCGTAATTTTTTTTCCTTTCTTGGTCACGGGGGAGAAAGCAAAGACATAGAGACTCACAGAGGCAAACAAGGAAGCTACTCAGCCAAAAAACAAAAACAGAAAAATCAAGCAAACTGTTAAAATTTACTGAGCTTTGAATCTGCGTGGTTTGGTCTAGACTCCGGATTTGGCAGGTTTCATTTTCAGACTGAGACAAAGCAAATGAGTCAGAATGGGGACTTTTAGGCAGACTTAACTCCATTTGCATTTTAATGCAGACCAGAGAACCTATTATTAGTATTACTTTCAAGAATTTGTCTAGCTTTTAATCATCTCTATATTTGGGATTTGGGAAGTATCTTCTATTTCTTTGTAAACGTGTAGCTAAATTGCTAACAACCCCAAATGAGGCTCTTTGTTGCAGCAGTTACAGCTGTAGCTGGTTAAAAAATAAAGATAAATAAAAAATCTAGACTGAAAAGCAGGTGGTAACAAACAGGGATAAGAGTAAATAATCGCGATGCTTTAGTCCTCTAGATGCATGCAGACACTAAAGGAATCATTTTAAGATTTGGTTGGAGCCTCCTGAGAGGGCTTTAGGCTTTAAAATGATGCGTTCAATCTGATTAATCTTAAGTAACTGACAAAGTCAAAAGTGATGGGGCCTTGTATGTATGCACATGAAATTATCCACATCTTCTCATTGCCAGGGTCAGATTATCCAAGTAGCAAGAGCAACCCAAGCAATGGATTCAATCCCAAGATGAACTCCAATGCTCACCATAGACTCCCTACGTGTGCTGTCTCTTCCAGTGCTCAAATCACTGACTAAGCTAACTGGCCCAAGAAGCACCCCCCCAAGGATGGGCGTCAGTTATATGTCTCCCCAGGCTGACAGTGAACCATTGACAGTGTTTGTCAGATGGTGGCACTTCAACCAACGGTCTCTTCTCGTAACACATGCACAGTTGCTGGTGGAGAATGAAGACTATACCAGCTGGGACATTACGGATGGGGCCCACTGTTCAGCAAGAAGAATCAAGATCATTTTAGAAAGACTGATTTTGGTGAATACAATTTAATTTGAAAAGGACTGACTTCAGGTTAAGATTTATGGACAGCATTTTAAATGATAATACAGTAAAGTCGTAGGATAGTTGAGCACGGATTTTCAATCAAAATGTACACGATTGAAATAAAAATTTAAGTGATTATCGTAGAATTGATGGCAGGATCCCTGGTGGCAGAATAGATTACACATGAGGCCAGTAGTGTGAAACCATCAGCCACTCTACTGGTAAAAAATGAAGTTCTACTCTTGTTATGATTTACAGACTCAGAAACCTGCAGGTGGACTTCTACTCGGTCTCGTAAGATGGCTGGAATGGCAGTGAGTATTTCTGTTTTGGGGGCTGTTTGGAAAATCAAATCTTAAATGAGATTTTTCTAGGATTCAGAAGAGTGTGTGATAGACAAACAGTTTCCCTATATAATTTTATTTCCTAGAAAAAAAGGAATACTAACAAGGAAAAAAAAACATGCATTCTTTCATGACCTCAGTGAAACTGCTGAAAATGACTGGGGGGTTTTGACATTAACAGAATGCTTTTCTTTTCCAGCTTCCTGGAAGTGTATTTTCTGTGATTGGAACACATGTTCGGTTGGCCCTTTCTTCTTCAACTTTCAGAAGTCCCGTTATTCTGATCAGGCAATGAAGTTATTCAAATGAATCTGCCTTTGAGATTTGCACAGGAAGATGAAGCTTCTGATACTTTGAATTGTGAGTCTAATCCTGGCACCATGCATGGTTTAGGTCAAAGATGATAAACTAAACTAAAAAGATCTTGATAATGTTCAGAAGTCAGTCAAACTTTTTTCTTCTGTGAGGGAACGAGAACAGGAGGGGGGAGTTCCAATTAGCGGGTGTTGTGAGCACACTGAATATTTAGACTTTTGTTAGTGAACAGCACAACCCTAATGATGAAGAAAGAAATCCACGGGGAACGGAGACAAAACTCCCGGTTTTCAGACAACGATGCTTCTATGGACTTCAACAAGAAATTGTGGACCCCAACAGGCTTGCTGAGAGACCTAGCAATTGTGCTTTCTGATGTCGCCCTTTCTGAGGTAAGTGCGAAGAAGACTCAAAGGACAGGTCTGAACAGCCACTAGCCTGTTTGGTTAAAGAAACATTCATGACATGTGTCTATAGACCAGGTGTGTTTCTACTCCAAAACTGTACTTAATTAATTCTTTGTGCAAAAATCTGATCATAGAATTTATCTTTCATAAGGTACATTTCATCTCACTATTTTAAACTGGTGTTTCATGTGTGCTTTTGCTTAGTACATTAAAACACTAGATAACATAAGATAATAACTATATGTGCATACATGTTTATTTTTAATTGATATTGATAGAGGCACATACAGTAGAACATGCTAGGGACCCTGTTCTCAATGATCTCCTTCCTCTAGTCAAGTGTTCCTAAGACGACAGGGAAGAATGGAAGCCATCCCTGTCATAGTAACTCTAGAAGTCACTCGGAGCACACGTCTTAGGTGACGTGAGGTGCGAGGAGTCCATTCTGATTCACAGCGACCCTGTGTACAGCAGACTGAACCACAGCTGCGTCCTTGACCATCTTCCCCATTGTTCTTACGTTTGCATTGTTGCAGCCACTGTGTCAGGGATCTTCCTCTTGTTCTGCTGCCCCTCCACAAGTAAGATGTCCTTCTCCAAGGGCAGATCTCTTTGACAAGTACAAAGTAGGTAAGTGGGACAGGTAGGTTTGTTGTGCCACCAAGGCCAATGAACACATGTGAGATTAGTTGAAGGGCGGAGAGATAAATGGCTCAGCAAGTCTCATCTCTCTCTTGCTCGTTGATCATCAGACCAGTGTGCGGCTGCCTTGCTTGTTCTGTGCCTCCCTTTGCAAGCCATGCTACCTGTGGCCCGCCTACCCGTGCACTGTGTCGCTGTCAATTGAGGTTCCTTCAAGACCTGCTTCCCGACGCCACTGGAAGATACATCTCTTGAGCTGGGGACTGTCGGACCCTGTCATCTGGCTGACTCTTGATGACCTGCCTTGCTGTTTGCTGCCTGTGCTGGGATAGCCTGAATTGCTCTACAGAGGACTACCTGGTGACCCTCAAGACTTGAAGGACTGCCAGTGTCTCATAACTGTCTCATGGGAGTGAGTTGCACTGAGCCATTTGTACTGCTTTATAATTTAATTAACTGTATATTTCTTATGTTATCTAGCTATATAAAATATACAAAATTATGAGTGTCCTGGTTTTGTCTCTCTAGAGAACCCTGTCTAACACAGAGAGACAAAGTCTCACCATCCTGGCTTCTAAGGAGCATTCTGGCTGTTGGGCTTTTTGGCGGTCCCAGTCCATTGCACTTTCCATATTCTCCACCAGCACCATGATTAAAATGTATTTACTGTATGGACTCATATATCAGCCGAGTTTTCTCAGCACATTTAATGCCATTTTTAGGGTAAAATTAGGTGCCTCAGCTGATATTCAGGTCAGCTTATACCTGAGTTTATGTGGTGGTCTTTGGTCTTCCGTATTCAGTGCCCAACTTTCACATGGCAATTGATAATAGGATGGCTTGAGTCAGGGGACCTGAGCCCTCCAAGTAATATCCTTGCTCTCAGCACTTTAGAAGGGTCTGGTGAAGCAGATTTATCCTATGCAATGTGTCATTTTATCTCTTCACATCGGCATCCATGAGAATAGATGGTGGATCTAAACATGACAAATTCTTTGAAAACTTCAAGCTTTTCTCCATTTATCCTGATGTTACCTATGAGTCCAGTAGGGAAGATTGGGGATTTGTTTATGTTCAGTTGTATTCAAAGGTTGCAAATGCTTCAAGCCTTCCTCACTTTCGACAGGAAAAGTTGTGTCATTTGCATATCAAAGGTTATTAATAAGCTTTTCTCAAATCCTGATACCACGTTTTTCTTCATCTAGGCAGCTGCTCTAATTGTGCTCTAATTTTTTGCCCTGCAGACAGACTGAATAAAGGCTATAACTCTGATGTATATTTTTCTTGAATTTAAACTTCAGATAGTACAGATTAAGTTTATTATAAGGAAGAGAAAAGGGGGGGGAGGAGCTGAAAATCTGTTTCTTTAGGTGACATCTATCTTCACTAACATTTAGGGAAAAGATTCTGACTTCACACTCGCCTCATCCTACATTCTGTTGCATACCCCATCTACTTTGGTGTACACCTGGGTACTCTCTTGCTAATAATCTGTTAATTCCAAGAACTAAAATCCTCAACTGTGGTAGTCACATAATCTCGCGGCAATGTGAGGCTATAGAGAGTGACTGGGTGGAGTCTAGCCTGTCAATTAGGTCACAGTGTCTGATGATGCCTCCTTGTTGGCATGGCCTTCTCCTGAGGATTCTGGGAACTTCCTCTCTCTCTTTGCTTCACCTTCTTTTTGAGGAGCTACACGCAGAACTGGAAGAGACACGTAGAGACCCACGCCAGGACTTACATGCTTCTACCAGCACTGGATACACATGACGTTTTACCCACTGGCCTGAGATCTGCATTCTAGGTCATTGAGTGTGCTGCATGAGTCTGAAGAGAAATTTATGGACTAGTATCAGACACTTGGGCTGATATCGGATTTGTGGACTTGATATGGACTGGACAGGGATATTTTCTCAATATACAATTATTCTTTGATATAAAGCTCTTTCCTCTACATATATGAATGCCCCTGCATTTGTTTCCCTAGTCAACCTGGTCTAACATATCAGCCAAAGATATCGTGTAGGGGAGGGTATTTGATAGCAACAGAGCATCTCAGTGTCATCTCATCCCTTCCAGGATGACTTCTTGCACATGTGCTACTTGTCACTGCTATGAATGTATAGCTGTGACAGCAACAGAGGGAAACTAGAAAGGATAAAATAAACCATGAATTAGCTCCGTGTCTACCCCCTCTTTCATTCCTCATTGTCTACTGAGGAACTTGTATTGTGTACGTCATTGTTCTGGGAACTGGTGAGAGGAAAGTAAACACAAAGGATGAGGAAACTATTCTTATTGAACGTATACTTTAGTTGAAAAAAAAGACAATGAATCCATAAATAGTAACAATGACAATAATAATTGTCTCTAAAACATTTGGAATGCTTTTAAAGATCTTTTATAAACATGATTCCCACAAAAACCACATGGAGATCTTTGTATTCCGTTTTTCAAATAGGAAATTCAGTCATGGAGATAAGTAATGTGTATATTGTTACACAGCTAATATGTAGAGAAGCAACAGCAGATCCAAACAGTCAGAAAGACTTCTAAGGCAACATTTAAAACCGTGGCTTCCCATGAAGTGCTAAATCTGATTTGAGCAGTTAAAACTTCGTTAGTTGATCCCCACCTCTGATACATGCTGGACCTGATCTGGTTTTCAACATTTTCTATTTTGTTTATATTTGTTTGCATTAGGGTATGTGGTAGATATATAATCGCTTGTCAATTTGAGGATTAAGAGTGTAGGGGTGGGGTCTACCTTGTCAAACAGATCATAGCCAATGAGGCTTCTTTGTGGGCATGTCCTCCTCCTGAGGAGTCTGGTAAATCTGGTACTTCCTCTTCGGAGGTGAGAGACTCTCTACTCACACCCTGGGAGACATAGCAGCTGACAAGACACATGGGCCCACCCTGATGCAGAGACTCCTGCCAGCACTGAGATGTTTTCAATGACACTGGATCCAGACTTTCCACCCACTGGTCTGTGATCTTCTACATTTGGCATCATTACATGTGTTTCATGAGTCTGAAGAGGACTTTATAGATTAGGATCTGACATATGGGCTAATATTGGACTTATGGTTTGATCTGGACTGGACTGGGATGTTTTTCAATGCTCAATTGCTCTTGTATATAAATTTCTTTCTTCAAAGTTCTTGTCAGCTGCTATGACTCCCAGAGTGTGAGCAGAGTCTCTCACCTTCAAGAAGGAAATATCAGATTTCCCAGAATTCTCAGGGGAAGGCCATGCCCACACAGAGTCCTCACTGGCTATTATCTGCTTGACAAGCTAGACCCCACCCCTACATTATTAATCCTCAAATTGGTACACCATTATGTATCTACCACAGAGGTGTTATTTCATAAGAGGTTACCCTCTTGAAGTTGTGTTATATGCTTTCTGTTTTTCAGTATATGACACGCAGGACTGATGAACTATAGGGATGGGCACGACAAGAAGAATAAGCGTGCCTGGGCACGGGCTGGGGGATGGATACGGTGGAGCGTTAGGTAAAACAGGGAGATGAGGTCAAGGAGTCCAGGGAGAAAAAGAATGTTTGGAGACTGATTGTAGTAGTTTTTGTGCAATTCTGCTTAATATGATTCAATTATGGAATGATATGATATGTGTGTTAATTCCCAATTACTAATAATTTTATTAAATAAGCCAATTTGATAGAGAGGAACTGGCCAGCTATTTTAGAGTTAGTGGTCTAGATAAAGGGAAGTGACATTTAGGTTTCAATCTGAAGGACTGCAGCTCATGATATATAAATACAGATATGTATATATGTAAATATATAAAAAGATGGGTATATTTGTCTATGTATGTATATATATGAAAATACAACAAGGAAGCAGATAGACTGTGGGCCTCTACTTAAATCTTACAACACTATAAGGATTGTTTGTTCTAAAAATGTGGTGCTTTATGATACTTATCTTCCTGACATGATTGCTAAAGACAAAGCGGGTGCATAAGCAAATGTGGTGAAGAAAGCTGATGTTGCCTGCCTATATAAAGATATAGCATCTGGGGTCTTAAAGATTTGAAGTTAAACAATGGGGTCATCTAGCAGGAAAGCAACAAAGCCCACATGGAAGAAACCTACCAGCTTGTATGATTTGGGGGTATTGATGGGAATAGGTATCTAAAGTTCAAAAACAAGCTATCAAATTGACATGAAGAAGCATGGGCAAAGTAGAGACCTAAAATCCACTTGTAAGATAATTGGACAGTCCTTCAAAGATGGGCCACAGGAAAGGGAAGATATATCCAGGGTGTGGCAATTACATAATCTCTTGTTAACTTGAGCTAAGGGATGGAGTCTAGCCTGTCAATCAGGTCACATCTTGATAGCCCCATTTGGAGGCACCGCAGAGTAAAATAGCTCACTGGAGGCCAGACCCAGTCTCTCTCTCCACCTTCCCTTTCCTATTGTTGAGACACTCAGAAAGCTGGAGGAGCCACATGGAGACTGGCGCCTATGTTGAGACGCTTCTACTGCCCTTGGTTCCACAAGACTTTCTACCCACTGGCCTGTGACTTCCGCATTTGGCATCATGTGCTGCATGAGTCTAAGGAGGAATTGATGGGATGGTATAAGACATATAGGCTAGTATTGGTCTTATGTACTTGATCTGGACTGGGCTGAAATGTTTTATCAATATACAATTGCTCTTTTATACTTGTGGCATTTACACAATCTGGTGTCAATTTGCAATTTGAGAGGATTAAGAGTAATGGGGTAAAGTCTAGTCTGTTAATTGGGTCATAATCAATGAGGCCTCTGTGTGGGCATGGCCTTCTCCTTAGGATTCTGGGAACTCTGTTATTCCTCCCTGGAGGTGGGAGACAATCTCTGTCTCAGCTCACTCCCTGGGAGACATCACAGCTGACAAGACACATGGAACTACAATAATGCCCTAAACTGGAGAAGCCATGTGGAGACCCCTGCCAGCACTGAGATGCTTAGAATGCCAGTGGATCCACAAGACTTCCCAGCCACTGGCCTGTGATCTTCTTGCATTCCGCATCATTGCATGTGTTTTATGAGTTAGAAGAGGGTGTTATAGATTGGTATCAGACATATGGGCTCATATTGGACTTATGGATTCAATCTGGACTGGGCTGGGATGTTTTATGAATATTCAATTGCTCTTATATATAAATATCTTTCTTATACACATATGCATCTCAGCACTGGCAGGGGTCACCCCATGGCTGCTCCAGCACTCAGGGCTGCATTGGGGTAGATCTATGCTGCTTCTCCTCAGGCATGTTTTACAGGAAGTGAGCCTTGCCAGCTGAAGCAGGTAACTGGCTAAGGCAACTGCACCCTGGTCCGACCATTACAAAGCAAGAGACCCGAGAACTAAAAAGGAAAGGCTCACGGAGCCATTTATCCCTCCACCCTTCAATTAACCCCACCTGTGTTTATCAGCCAGGTTGGCACAATAAACTTGAACTATCTCAACTTCCATGTGTCAATGAGGCAGAATTGCTTGTCAGGTTGTTAGATGCTATGAGTCTTTCAGATTCTTAAGATGCTGGGTTATGTTAAAACAAACAAACAAACAAACAAAGGACTAGGGTCATGATAGTGGGTGGTGCAAGAAGAATTAAAAGGACCAAAGGAAAGCTGTATGTTTCATCGGTGCTATAAAGCACCCCGACTGGCCTGTCTTCTCCTCATGACCCTTCTGTAAGGGGATGTCCAAAGGCCGACAGATTGACTTTAGGCTTCCACTCTGCCCCCCTTCCCTGCCCCCCTTCACAATGACATGATTTTTTTGCTCTGGGTCTTTGATGGCTGATACTTGATCCTGTCAACACCTTGTGATCACACAGGCTGATGTGCTTCTTCCATGTGGGCTTTGCTGCTTCTCAGCTAGATGGCCGCTTGTTTATCTTCAAGCCTTTAAAACCCGAGATGCTATATCTTTTGATAGCCAGGCACCATCAGTTTTCTTCACCACATTTGCTTATAGACCCATTTTGTCTTCAGCGATCATATCAGGAAGGTGAGAATCATGAAATGTCAGTTTAATAGAACAGTTTTCTTGTGAGGGAGTGCTTGAGAAGAGGCCCAGTGTCCTTCTGCTTCCTTAATACTAAACCTATAAATATATGTACATAGATCTATTTCCCCATCATCATATATAAATATATTTACATAAGTACATGCCTGTATTTAGAACTCTATAAATGCCCTTTGCCTCCTAGTTCTTTCCTCTATTTCCTTGTACATTGCTCTTGTCCCACTATCATTGTTCAGCCTTCATTTGGGTCTCAGTAATTCTTCTCGGTTACATCGCCCTTGATCAAGCCCTACCAGACCTCCTACACCTTCCTCAGCATCAATTTTCAATCACTTGTTGTTCTCTTGTCCCTGGGTTGTTAACACCCACTTTCTTTCCCCTGCCTCCCCCTTTCCCATGTCCCCCTGGAACTGTTGTCCCACAGTTTTCTTCTCCAGCTTATTTATCCCACCTATCTTATGTAGCTAGACATGCAGAAATAATAATGTGTACAAAGTCAAGACCGAGCAAAACAAAGCAACAATAGAAAATAAAATAATAACTACTAATTCTACCTTACAAATCTGGCTAGACCAGAGCATATACATGAATACAGATAAGAGCTGGAAACACGGGGAATACAGGACAGATAAACCTCTCAGACCAATATTGAAAATAGCCATACTAGTATGAGGAGGGGAAGGTGGGGGGAGTAAAGGGGAACCAATCATAATGACCTATCTATAAGCCCCTCCCAGGGGGGTAGAAAACAGACAAGAGGGAAAAGGGAGACATTGGACAGTGCAAGACATGAAAAAATAATAATAATTTATAAATTATCAGGGGTTTGTGGGGGCAGGGAAGGAAGGGAATATTAGGAGCTGATACAAAGGGTTCAAGTAATAAGATAATGTTTTGAAAATGATGATGGCAACAAATGTACAAATGTGCTTGACACAAGAGATGTATGGATGGATTGTGGTAAGAGTTGTGTAAGCCCCCATAAAATGATTTATTAAAAAGAAAAAAGGATTAAGTAATTTGTGATATGTTAGTGAGGCACAATTAGGATAGAATGCAATGTCCCTAATGAGGTCGCAGCCCTCAGGTAAGGCTAGTTTTGCTCTACTTCTGAAAATTAGCCAATGAAAAGTTTATGATCACCACAGCATACTACCCAACCAAATGCTAGAATATGAAATGTTTAGGCTGGAAAGCAGTCACAGTACACACTGATCACCAAAACAGACTCAAGGATACCAGCGTTAATGAAGATGGCTTAGGAGTGGGCCACATTTGCGCCGGGGTCTGTAAGGTAGCCAGGAGTTGGAGTAGACTCAACAGCTACTCAAAACCATGAAAGGGCAAATAGCAGAGTAAAGCATTAGCAGTTAGTTTACATAGAATTTCTTAATGAAAGTAAGAATTTTAAAACTCTACTAACAAAGGTTCTTCTTATTATATTTTACTTCATGTTGGAGATTTTCTAAACTTTTCTTTGGTAGAAATCACAGGAAGTAGTCAACAAAGTCTTAGCGGCTTCCCGTCAATTTTTATTAACTAGAAATATGTGTAATATTCATGCTTAGTAAAATCAGCTTTATCTATTATTAAAACATGGGTTCTGGTGACAGTGCTGTTTTCTCTCTCTGATTGTGTGTATATCTGACCCTTTAAGACCAAAATTTACTATGTCGGGAATGAAGTCAGAGCATATGCCTATGTAAAACTCAACAACTCTATCATTTAAAATATTCATAAACTATGAAAACACCTTTAGAGACAACAGGGGGAAAAATGTGTGGCACAATTCTTGGGAGATTAACAAAAAGTTAGACTTTCATATCAAATCAAAGCACAGGTATTTTATGAATAACTCAGAAATAAAGCAAAACAGGAACATGTAATGATAAGTGCATATGAAATTAAGTTATTGCCTTATTTATCAATCAGAACTCTAGTGCGCTTTGTATTTACATTTAAGAACACAGCACAGTTTTTTCCCCTTTAAAATTTTTTGCTAGTGATTTTAAATCAAAATCTTGCTTAAAAGAGTTGCTCTGACTAGTATGAAAAAAGATACATGCAAATGTTACCTAGACATAATTGCTAGTTTCTTAACAAATTTTGCCAAAAAATCACTAGATATATATTTTAAATCGCCTATCTGATTTGACATTCTATCATTCTTACAAGTGCATGATACGCTAATCAGTATATTTATATGCCCAAACCTTAGAAGAACATTTGCCCCGGTTGGTTGGTTTTCTAACTCAAAGGTTGGCATTGCTCTGTTCTGAATCATCTTGATATACTGATAATACATTTAAAGCAGCTATTGGTTTAGGTTCTGAAAGCTAACATGGGAACTGCAATGTACACTGAGTAGTATATTCAATGTATTTGAAATGCTGAAGTGGTTTAGCATCAGTTTTCAGCAACATAGAGACTGAGCCTAGGACGTGATAGTTATTTCTTCATGGGCATTGTATACCATCTGTTTAAAGAGTCACCAGTACAAGGGTGAGATCAAAGAAATGTTATTCCTAATACATATTTCAGATATCAACAAATTATAAGCCAAACTTTACTTACCTCCAATTCCTAACTCAGAAATTAACCTTAAGAACATTTTTTCTACACATTTCATAGCTCTGACGATAGTACATTTTCAGTTTGGGATATGTGCCATTTAAATTAGTAATCACATTTCTAGACTGGGTTCTGCAAATCATCGATCAGGAAAAGATGTTTACCAAATTGAAAGAACACGTGTAAAAAGTTACGAATGTAAATCCTGCAGGTTGCCAAATACGTGCCTATAAGGTTGAATTATTTTAGTAAATCCCTCACCCCAATTCTTTCACTTGTTTTATTTCCTTTATCATGTAAACTTCTATAAAACCATCTAGAGTCTCTGAAACTTCACACATCCCCTAGGCCAACATTTTCTCAGAGCCGATGACCTTCGCGGAGCTGATTTTAGAGAGGATCTGTTGCTAAATAAGTACTTGTCTCCTGTCCCATGAGCAGCCATCAGAAGGTCACTGGCTCCTTGGTAGAAACCCACATGTGCGAGCACATCTATCGCATAACCCCACCAGGATTACTGAAAAGTGAGGTCTTCCTTCGAAAAATAGATCTATTTTTTACAGTATTGCCTTGATGCTCGGCTGAGACATCAAAGAACTAAAATGATTGATGCTGTTGAAAAAACCCTGTGAATTACGACTGGTAGCTTTTGTACCCAGAAAAGTCCACCAGAGGCCAACAAAAACTGCCTTCTGTGTCCACCCTCCACATAGCTATGCTCAATTTGGCCCTGAGGTGGCACTGAACCTCAGACGGATTTAGCACAGAGGCCGTAATATCGACCACAAGCTTTTGAAGAGGGCCCAGCTGCGCCTGTCACCATGGGTGAACCGGAAAGCCCGCATTGCTGAGAGTTTCCGGTGATTTGACATTTTCTCCTCAGGCTTTCTGGGAGAGGTGGCCACAGTGTGACTCAGCTGTGAGCCATGGCAGGGCCTTCCTCGGTCCTATGGGAAGAATTGAACGGAAAGAATGGAGGGCTTGCTAATGCCATTGCCACCTGCCACTGTTAAGTCTTCTGGTGACAGAGCGCATGATGGTGCCAGGGAGGATGAGAACACACACCATCTGCTCATTGCCCTGAAACAAAATGAAGTAGGTCAGCCGGATTTGGAATCCTGTCTGGAATTGTTGACATCTACTTCCAACCTTGAAGATGGAAATTTTTTCCCGTCTTCCCTCATACAAATGACCCGTAGAAATCGTTTCAACTCTAATCTTCCTAGTGGAGAAAGTACAGTTCATAGAAAATACATCAGTAACAACTTATATGCTAAAATGAATAACAAAATGTTCTAGCCCTCACATTACTGCATTTCTAAACATTACAAATTGCTGTCTAACTGAAACCTTCTAAAGGGAAAAATGTACAATAAGTATAATTTCAAGAAGAATTAAATGGACTCCGGGCTCTGTTGACTAGCTAATGAGATGCAAATCTTGTGATTTCCAGACGAGAAAAGAGCAAGAACAAATTGTAAGATAGTTTACTCATGATAAGTAGTGAAACTACCTGGGCACTGTCAGTTAAATCTAGGATATGGCGAGAGGCGTGGTGAAATTCATTTTTCTAAGAGATGTCCGGGGATGAGCTTTAATTTAAATTTAGCATGGGAAAGGATGCCCCTGATATCCTGACTGCGTGTCTCTCGTGTTCCCACGGCCTTCTCTTCATATGATGCTCTCCTCTCTCCCTGTGTGGTTTAGTCTCAGTCAATATTGGCCTAGTAGTGAATTTAACTTGGAAGGAACAGGTGAAAAAGGAAACAGAATAAATTATTATTTATACTTCTTTGTATCAGCCCTCTCCTGAAATATAGTTCTTCAAAAGAATGCTCTTTAAAACAGTCTATTTCTAAGAATCAATGTAAATTAACTTATGGGAGAAGTTATTGTTCATAAGAGTTTATGGGCATCAATAAAAGGATATGACACAGCTCATTTTGGGAACCTGTAAAATGCTGACTTGAAATACATCCAATCTAGCTAGCCTTAGTTCCTGAGAGATTCACATTTTAAACTGGTGTCCCATGGGTTGGGTGATTAATTATGTACTGTTACTAGTAATTTCTGGGGCAAGAATTTCTGTAGCCTTCCACTTCTGTCTTAAGTTTTTAAGAATTTGAACATAATATATTTTCAGCAAATTATTAAGTATGCAATGAGAGTCTTTCCTATGTTCAATATTGATGTCAGAGCTCTGAAGTAAAGCCAAGAAAGATACAAATAGATTTTTGTGTTCAGATTTAATTAAGTATATAAGCTGTACAGAATATGCATAACATCATGCAAATCTATCAAACTATATGGAATCTGCCACAGCAAAGGTATCCTATGTTAAGTAAAAATACGTTGCTGTCAAATTGATTCTAACTTATAGGGACCTTATAAGACAGAGTAGAAATGCCTAAAAGGATTTACAATACTGTAAACTTTTTAAGGACAAACACTACATCAATGTGTGGGTTCATGCCATTGACGTGTTGGTTATCAGTGGTACACTGAACCATTGTGCTCTCATCTAAAGTATATCCCCCTAATTTTGCCATGTAATATCTATTCTTTTTCTTTGTAAATTTAGTCACTGTTTTACGGTCTTTACCTCTAGGTAAGTTTAATATCCACGTCCCTACTTGATGCAACCCCACGTCTCTGAGCACCATGAAGCTCTATCGTTATTGCAGCCTTAACTCTGAGTCAGCCTCGAAAACAGAATGCATACTCACTAAAAACTCCATTTTTGATAGACGTAATCTCTTAAAGTATTCATAATCTAATGGGAGATCATGAAAAATACACAGATCAAAGTCTTGCAATTTCCTTCATTGACCAATTAATTTATTCAGCAATTGTTTATTGACAACCTATCATACCCACCAAGAGAAAAATAAAGCTATCTGCTGCCATCAAAACTGCTTCTTAGCAATGCGATGCCCCCCAATTCTACTCTGCTTTGTGCCGTCACAATGCGTTCACATGGAGCTGCTGTGAGTGTCTCCTCCGGGAGCACTGCCCACGGGGATTACCATTATGAACACGTTGGCGACTAAAATGTACATAATTACTGACTTGTGTGACTCACATTCCAATGCCAAAGACATTTACTAGATAGTCAAACAACAATATATAATTTTAATTAAACGTATCATTGCAAAATATAATATTATCAAGAGCCCTGACTTGCCCTTGGGGTGAAGGAGTGAAGAAGGACTGGGTGCATGGAAAGTAGCGGGGGACCATATGGTTTTAGAATGAAGATCAGGGAGGCCAACTGGATGATGCAAAAATGTTGCATGTAAATGCAGAGTTGGGGACTCATTCCTCTGCAGCTTTCAAGACTCGGGAGTGAGCACAGGCGCCGGGCAGGGCTGGTCGCTAATGTGCAGATACTGCCCGAATGATGTACTTCTCTGGTATTGTGCTTTTCTCTAATTTGGAAATGAGTTCTTTTTAGTTTTAAATTTCATTACTTTCCTTTGCTCTTCAGAATAAACATATTCACGTGCTGTCTTCTTTAGTTTTACAAACATTAAGTATATCAAAGTATAATGTACTATGTTTAAGAAACATTAAGAATCAAAATTTATTTTTCAATAAATTAACTGGACATAACATAAAGAAACGCCAGAAACAACATAAAAAAACAAAAATAAGTGGGAGGAGGCAAGTACAGTTGCTTGAAGCAATTATTTCCAAACCTCTTAAACATTTCTAGTGGAGAAAACTGCTATTTTTACACAGTATAGAGCCCAACAACAAACAATTGTATTTCCTGGTGTCTTAGGTTTTAGGCCTATTGCTGGGGTTATCTGGGGAAACAATTCAGGAAATTGTACTGGATAGACTACATCAGATTTCGTTTCTTAGTATGATGTTACACTTTATTTTCAGCTATTTAGTTGTACTAATTCTTTAGCTTACCATCCTAATTTTAAATATGAGAAAACTCGAGAATCACACATTAGAGGATAACAGAAAATGCAATAACTCTTCTAAAAGAGTTAGGTATCAAGGGACTTCCGGGGGAAGGCACAGAGATCCATGGTGGCTACTCGGTTACCCACTGAGCTGCTAATCATAGTCAGTGAGTCATACCCACCAGCCACTTTGTGTCTTTCTTCTTTTTTTTAAAATCTTTTTATTGGGGCTCATAAGGCTCTTATCGCAGTCTGTACATACATCAATTGAGCAAAGCACCCTTATACATTCGTTGCACTCGTCATTCTCATAATTCACCTTCTACTTGGGTTCCTGGAATCAGCTCGGTTTCCCGTTTTTTCCCCCATCCCCCTCCCTCCCTGATCCCACCCCTGGTCCCTTGATAGTTTGTAAATAATTATTATATCTTATCTTACACTCCCCGGCGTCTCCCCTCCCCCGCCTCCCCATTGCCCATCTCCCAGAGAGGAGGTTACACATAGATCTCCAAGATCGGTTCTCCCTTTCTACACCCCCTTCCCTCCTGGTGTCGCCACTCCCACCGCTGTGTTGAGAGGTTCGTCTGTCCCAGATTCCCTGTGCCTCCAGATCCCCACTGCACCGCTGTACATCCTCTGGTATAACCAGGTCCGCAAGGTAGAATAGGTTTGGAGGCCCAAATGGGTAGTTCTTCTCTGTCTTCGAGGGTCAGCATTGATTAAATGATAGCCGTTTTCTCTTTACGGCATGAAGGTTGTGCAATCGATACAGAAACTACACGTTGTGCATGGCAAAGCTAGAACCCATTTGAGAGGAGTGGGAAAGAACACTGAGGAGGCACATATATGGAAGCTGAGAAAGCAATTTAGAGTCTGAAATGTAAGACTTCATAGCTATTTTCACAAATATTTTGAGGATCTAAATTTTCCTTCTTTGTATTATCCAATAAACATTTCTGAATATACTTTAATATAAAGGAGTCAATGGCTAATTCATGTTAAATGCTTCAAAAATGAGGTTGACTTCAAGCTTCTTTTTTTGGGGGGGAGAAATTCTTTATCTTTTAAGAATTTCTATCTACAGGTGGAAAAGTTGTGTCATCCTATAACAAGACTGGAACATTTTTGTTTTTAATAAATGGTTTAAACTCTAATAGATCTATGTTGAGTTGTGGAACATTTCGATCTCTATTTGTTGTACCAAACTCACAGTCAGTTGATTATGACTCATAGCGACTTTCTACCCTGGCTGGGGGCCTCTTCTGTGGGTTTCTGAGGCTGTGACTCTTTATGGGAGCAGACGTCTCATCTTTGTCTTCCAGAGTGGCTCGTGGGCTCAAGTAGCCGACCTTGTGATTAGTCAAACAGAGATCCTACTTTCTCACTAGTGCTTCTTATTTATTGTGCAGCAACTTTGATTTCTGGCTCCTTTTTAAGATAGCAAATTGGAACTGCCTACTATTAAGTTTCTAATAATGATGAAGTGATATATGGGGAAATTCCAAGTTCATGTAATTTGCATTGTGGATCAAAGGATACCATGTAAAGTATAAGTTGACCTCAATCCCTAGTACAACACAAACTCTTTTTTAAAAGCCAGTGTGCACTTCCTCTATCTCAGGTTGGCTAACATTACATTAAAATATCTTGATTTCTTAAAGGATGAGCAGAGTAGAGAGTAGTAGGTAGTATATATTCCATATCTCAAGAACTAGAACTGATGAAGGAGAACTGGTTCCATTTTTGCAATCAGCAGAACAAATATACCCAGAAACAAGTCTAACATTGGAAGCAGCAAACTGTGTGTTGGCCTGTGTTATTATGTAGATATAGTTTATGGTATACTCATTACTCCATGAATAATATGTTTTATTAATGAGATCTATTACATATGTAAATTGGGAAAAGTGTTGGTATGTTTATATCTAAAAGTTACTGATTCATAGAATTAATCTTATAATTTAAAAGGGCAGCATGTCATAAATTACTAATACAGTGAAAGACTGGTATGTTTATTTAGAAGTCAGGCCCATACCCTATAAAAGCCAATTTAATTGGGCAATGACTATGAGTTCAATTTCAAAGCTGAAACTCTAAGTCCTTGGGTTGTGGCAGTTATGATTTCCTGAATAAGACTTTTTGCTGGCTCCAACATTCACTCTCTCTGACCTTCAGCCAAGAAAGGAAGTAGCGTGGGTCACCAAGTTTAACACTTGCTCTGGGGATTTCTCTTGAGCCAAAGCTAAAAACAGACTATAATTGGGTAGCCAGGTCCGTCCTTAGCACATTCTGTATTTAGACGTCTTACCTAAGCCCATTAGACAGCAATATGACTGCGCCCTATGCCCCTGCAGACTTCTGAAAGAAAACTCACTGGGAGTGGTGTTAGCAGGACAGTCAGGATAAAGGAGTTGAGGAGGGGAAGTCCAAGAAGAAGCTAAAGGAAGGTGTGTTCATGGACTAAATTGTTAAACAGACAAGAGTTAATATCCCACCACTACCATCTACGAATCAAGTAGTCATTCACTATCAGTTAAATTATACTTGCGATCTAAATCTCAGGTTGTAAAATGGGTATTTATTAGGAATTTTCAGTGCTTGACAGATAGGCGACACCCAAGAAATATCAGGATTTGGGTTTTCCTATTACTATTACTTTTGTTATGCCATATATCAAAGGGTATAAAATGCTAAGTTTAAGGGGGAGTCTCAAAAATTTCTGCTCCTTTCTAAGACCTTCAAACCACCTCTATTCACCTATATTAACTAACTCTAATTTGAATTTTTTCTGTGATAAGGAAAGGAGCCATTCAGCACAGAAATGGTTGATTAACCTGCCCTAAGATTAATCTTCAAAACAAACATTTCCAAGGAAGAACTATTTTAATTCAGATGGTTTCCGGGCACATTCAGAATGTTTTTAAAGCAATTTGAGTAGGTCACTTGGAGGAAGGAAAATAAGCCTTCAGTGAAATTTTGCTCTTCAGTGAGTTCTTTGACAAGTACTTTTCAACTTTCTAACCAGGTAATCAAAGCAAAGATAAGTGCAGCTAAAATATCCCATACTAATATATATATGATTTTTAAAACAGAAAGGAAAAAGTTAACAATATATCATAAAACTGGTTATAACAGTATGTAGAACAGAAAAATAGCCTACCAAGAAAATTGTCTCCACCAAAATTTGAATACTGAGAACAGAATGCTATACTTCTGGGTAATGGGGGAGCTTTATGATTTCCTGTTAAAATGATCAGATAAAAAATGATATCTGTGTTTCTAATATCAGTGTACCAAACTTCTAGGGAAGATTTTAATGGTTTCTTTTCTTTTGTAAAAGAAAAGCACACTATTCTCTAGCAGGTGATAGTAAAATAATGTTCATCTCAATTTCTCAAAAACAAGAAGAAATGTAAATTTTACCAACACAGAATAGGAACTAATTTCATAACAAAGAGGAATGGGGCAAGGGTTAACTCTCCATGTTTCTTTTGACTTTGTCAAAGGAGAAAACAATAGCAACAACTTGGGTTCTTAAAGCTCACTCTCCTGGATTTTCAACATATTTTCTAAAATATTCATTCCATAGCAAAATGGAGGTTTTTTGCTACTCTTTCTAATTGAGGGTTTCTGTTGCTTGTTTTGTTTTACTTTCAGAAGATATTGTTTTTGAGATTCAGAAAGCTCACAGTTTGATATGCCTCACTAAGCCTTGATATTGACCCAAAGAGGCAAGATGCCTCTAACTCTGATATATTCTGTCCTTGGAACTCTCTTCCTATCTCCACAGTTCCATGCACGTAAAGAAAACATCCATCCTTATATCACTCTACTCAACCATGGCTGCATGTAGACAGTTAACAAATTCGCACTTACTTTACGGGGCAGGCTTTGAAATAATCAGCAGTTGATTTTACTTGCAAAAGTAAGAAAACCAAATTAACCATGATATATTTACTGAAGTACCTGTAGGACCTATTTATGAACTTTATGTCCCAATTATGAGTAAGATTAAGCAACAAGACTTCTACTCTTCAGAACTGGATGGTTATCTCATAAACTTTCATGGAAAACACCAGACAATAGTGCTAGTACGCTTTAACCCATTGCTGAAGCCACTGTGTCAATCATCTTTTCAAGGGCTCTCTTGTTTCTGTTCAGCATTGCCAAGGAGAATGGCCATGTCCAAGTCCTAGTCTCTCCATGACTAAAGCATGTGTGACACAGTCTGACCATTCTTACTTCTAAGTAGCATTATGGCTCTACTTCTTCCAAGTCAGATTTGTTTCTTCTTCTGGAAGTCCATTATAGATTCACTATTCTTTGCCAATATCATAATTCAAATACATTAATTACTCTGCAGTGTTCCTTATTCATTGCCCAGCATTGACATGCCTATAAAATGATTGAAAATACCATGCCTTAGATCCTATGCACCTTAGTCTTCAAAGTGATGTCATAATTCCTTAACATTTTAAAAGGTCTTGTTCAACAAAGCTAACTAATGCAGTATATTATTTGCTTTCTTGACTACTGGTTCCACGAGCATCAACTGTGTATACAAGGAAAAAGAGTTCCTTCAGAATGTCAATTCTTTCTCCGTTTACTATGATATTGCCTATTGGTTCTTTCTGACGATTTTTGTTTTATTTCAACGATGCTAAAATCTGTAATGTTTTGTCTTCATCAGTCGAATGGACAGACACATTCACCACAACAATGAATTAAAACAAGGCAGCGATCATTATGAGGCTGGCATGTGACCTGGCAGTGCTGTGTTCTCACGACATCGAGACTGACTTGATGGACCTTAACCGCAGCAGGAGAAGGACGCTGACATCACAGGAAGCATCACAAGGAAAGGAAGGGCTCCACAGTCACTGTACCCAAGCAAGGAGTCCTTCAGCCATCTTACGAGTAGCATACAATCAATCATCAGTGCGACTAAAGGAAGACGCTCAAGCACCTCTGAAGACAATGGCTTAAAAAAAAGCTTCAGGAATTGAACCATACCATTAGTATAGGCAACAAGTAAACTTTTGCTGAAGAAAATTCACAATCAATTGTAGCAGTCCATGGCCAGACATTCAAGCCGAGTTCAGAGGAGGATGTGGAACATTCGATCTCATTGCTACCCTCAAATGAATCTTGACTGAAAGCAACGAATATAACAAAGAGGTTGTAGCTATTGTTGTTAGATGTTATCAACTTGGTTCTGACCCATAGAAACCCTAAGCATAACACAACCAAACACTATGTGGTCCTGCGCCATCCTCACAATTGTTCCTGTGCCTGAATCCATTGTTGTAGCCACTGTGTCAATCCAGCTCATTGAGGCCTTCCTCTTTTGCACTGTCCCTCCACTTTACCAAGCATGATGTCCTTCTCCAGCAACTGTCTCCTGATAATATTTCCACAGTACGTAGGCAAAATCTTGACGTCCTTGCTGCTAAGGAACATGTTGGTTGTACTTATTCCAAGACAGGTTGGCTTTTCCTTTAGCAGGCCATGGTATTATCAAGATTCTGCTCCACCACCACAATTCAAATGTGTTGATTCAAAGAAGAATCAAACCAAAGAAGGTTTTCCATATTCAATGCCCAACTTTCACATGCATATGATGCAATTGAAAATAGCAAAGCTTAGGTCAAGTGCATCCTAGTCCTCAAAGTAACATCCTTGCTTTTACTGTGTGGATCATGCTAAATTATGAATCATCTTGTAAAGAGCTTGAATCCTAGAACACTTAAATGTGTTATGTGGAGGATGTACCTAGTCCAAAAGCCTGTTATTTGAACTGAAAGAGAAGATATTATATGATCAAAAATCAGAAAAGTTGTGAATTGGAATGATATCCTTTTACCATACATATTCAAACTGTAGGCTGGAAAAGCAATTCAAGCAGCCGACAACATGTAGAACACAGCATGCAGGTTGAAGAAAGACTTATTAAAAACCCATGATATGTACATGCATGACACAATCTTCCTTGATGAAAGTGAAGAGGACTTCATGTCGAAAAACTACAAAAATCCTCACAATGGAACCAATAAGCAATATCATGATAAAGGTAGAAAATAATGAAGTTATACATGGAGTCACTATGAATTGGAACTAACGCGATCACATCTAATAACAACAACAGCAAAGGTGGCTGTTAGGTTGCTATACCTATACATTTAATAGGCAATTAAATAAATAAATAAGCAGGTATGGATAGGCCAGAAATACAGAGCTAAATTTGGGTATTAATTACTTACAGATAACAGAGGCCACGAAATGGTATAAAAATCATCCAAATATAGAGTGTCGAGAAAAAAAGAAAGGAAAATCCAGAACTTTCCATCTCCAATGCCACCACCATGATTCAAATGCATCGATTCCTCTTTGGTCTTCCTTTCCCATTGTCCACCTTCCACTAGCATATGAATCAATTGAAAATACTCCGATGTGAGTCAGACACATCGTCGTTCTCAACATGGCAACTGTGTTTTTGAATACATTAAAGAAGTCTTTTGCACCAGATATGCCAATACAATGTGCATCATTTGAGGTCTTGATTGCTGCCCCGGCAGGCTTTGTTTGTGGATCTAAGTCCAGTGAGATCCTTGGCAAGTTCAATCTCTTTACCACTTACACCATCCATCGTCTGCTGCTCATTGCTACCGTTGAGAGGAGTTTTGTTTTCTTGCTGTTGACATGCAATCCATATCGAAAACTATATAGTCTTTGATTTTTCTTCAAGTCCTCCTCACTTTAGGCAAGGTTGAAACATCTGCATGTCGCAGGTTGTTAATGAGTCGTCCTCTGTTATGATGATGTGTTCTTCATACAGTCCTTGCTCTTGAATTATTTACTCAGCATAGAGCTTGAGGAAGTATGGCAAAAGGGTACAACCCTTGCACATGCTTCCCGATTTTAAACCTCGAAGCGCTCCTTTGTCCTATTCAACTGACTGCCTCAATCTATGCACAGGTTCAGCAGGAGCTGAATTTAATATTCTGAAGTTCCTATTCTTCCCACTATTATACAGGTTTTATTTTGATGCACACAAACAAATGCCTTTTGTATATTCAATGAAACACAGATAAATGTCTTTATAGTATTCTCTGCTTTCAGCCAAGTTACACCAAATATCAACAACCATATATCTTTTGTTCCACATCCTCTTCGGAATCTGGCTGAAAATTTCTGGCCATATCATCATGATGAAAGGCAGCAATTGTTCTTCTTCTTCTGTTTTAATTCTCTTTAGTAAAACGTTGAATGTGCAATTAATGATATTGTTTGATAACTTCTGGGTTCTATTGGCTCGCAGTCATTAGTAGGGAAACCACAACAAAATGAAACAATGTTTTTATTCATTTGTCCAGGAAGCTGTCTTCCAAATGTCTTAGCATAGATAAGTGATTCCACTATTGCTTTGTTTGTTGAAACATTTCAGCTGGCATGCCTTCAATTCCTTTCAACTTGTTTTTCTTTAATGCCTTCAGGACAGACTGAACTTTTCCTTCAGTTTCCTTGGCCCTTGATCTTTTGCTTTCTAATGAAAGTCATGAGCAGTGGTGATTTCTTCCTATGTAGTTCCTCCTTCTTCCATTGCTGTTTCCTGAGTCATTCAATGTCTGACCCATAGAATCTTTGGTTATTCTCCTGGAGGCTGGACTTTTTTTTTCTCAGTTCTTGCAGCTTGAGGAATGCTGAGCACATTCTTTTTTGCCTTATTCACTCCAGTTCTTTGCACATTTTATTATTATTTTACTTTATCTTATTGAACCAGCTTTACAATTTTCTCTTCAGCTCTTGCCCATCATTCTTTCCATTAAGTTTTAGAGATTTTCTGACATACCTTTTGGTCCTCCTCCTCATCGTCATCCTCCTTCTCTTCTTCTTCTTCTTCTTCTTCATTTTCTTCTTCTTCTTGCTGTTGACCTTTTGATTTCTCAGGAGTGCTGTTGGCGTAGTGTTTACAAGTTGGACTGCTATTTGCAAGATCAGCAGTTCAAAGCCACCAGCAGCTCCATGGGATAAAGATAGGAATTTCTACTCGCGTAAAGAGTTACAATCTCAGAAACTCACAGGGTCACTGTGAGTTGCTGGAAGCAAGTTATTATTTTCTTCAGGTATGATGTTTTTGACGTTTGTCATCTCACAACTTGTTTCATCCCCTGACATTAGTGTCCAAGATGTCAATTCTAGTATTGAAATTGTCTCCAAATTCAGATGGGATATGCTAAAGGTTGTATTTGACTCTTGTGGACTTTTATAATTTCCTTCAGCTTAAACTTTAATATACTGATCTATTTTGCAATTTGTCTCTGTTTATTTTTTTAATTTAATAAATCTTTTTATTGGGGCTCATACAACTCTTATCACAATCCATACATACATCAATTGAGTAAAGCACCCTTATACATTCATTTGCCCTCGTCATTCTCAAAATTCACCTTCCACTTGGGTTCCTGGAATCAGCTCGTTTTCCTTATTATTTCCCTCCCCCTCCCTCCCCACTCCCCCCTTCCCCCTGAAACCTTAATAGTTTATAAATAATGATTTTATCTTATCTTACACTGCCCAGCATCTCACCTCATCCACCTTCCCATTGCCCATCTCTCAGAGAGGAGGTTGCACATAGATCCCCAAGATCAGTTCTCCCTTTCTACACCCCCTTCCCTCCCAGTGTCACCACTCCCACCGCTGGTACTGAGGGGTTCATCCGTCCTGTGTTCATTCCCTGTGTTCCCAGATCCATACTGCACTGCTGTGCATCCTCTGGTCTAACCAGGTCTGCAAGGTAGACTTGGGATCATGATAATTGGGAGGGGAGGAAGCGTTCAAGAACTAGAGGCAGGTTTGATTTTCATTGTTGTGTCTCTGTTTATTTTTAAACTAATGATATTAAGCTGCTCTATAATTTCTTTCGACAAGGGTAGTCAATTCAATTGCTGAGTGTTGCATTCAGAGAGATCCTGTGTATAGTTACCACTTACGTTGTTTAAATGTATTTTCAATGAACCAGTCATCAGTTTTTCAAAATTCTATAATGTGGTATTTGAAATTATTTCTGTAATCAAGGTCATATTCTCCATTCCCTTAGATTCACATTCTAATCACCAGCTATTTTCAATGTATAATCATTCCATATTCGATCAATTCAGGCTGCATACATATGTAAAAAATCTTCAATTCCTTCATCTTTGGAATTAATTTCTCATGCATATACTTGACTAATCATTGTATTTACATATCTTCCATACATATGATATTATCATATCACTGACAGTATTGTACTTTATGATGTCTTTTTAAGACAATATCTATGTTTATTTTTAATAGAAAATTTAGTGTAGTCTTAAATAGGACAAGAAAAAACCAACCATATGGTCATAATGGTATCCAAGGGTTTTCTGATATACAGAAATTTAGAAAGGACATATGATTCCAAAGAAAACTGTCACACATGCATGATACGTAGCAGATCAAAACACCATAGTTAAAATAAAGGTTCCCAGAGTGAAAAGAGGGCCATGATTGAGACAAGTATATTGCAGAAGACAGAGTAACTTACAAGACTGGCCCAGGGGCCTCCCTCAGTCAGGAAGGGCATGACTCATCTCTACGTAATGCCCGCATGGTGATCTCCATCAAGGATACGTCCAATCAAGCTCCCCTCCCAGGTTTATCACTTGAGTAGAGAAAATTCCCTTTCGATTGCATTCTGTCTGAAGGCAAGATTATCCATAGGCCTAGTCAATGTTCAGAGGAAACTCAATGGATAGCATCAATATGGGAACTCTGGAGGTGGATTTGGGGCTTTATTGTCATCCATTGCCCTCTGCATATCAGGTGCTCAAAATTTAAACTCTAGTATGCTTCACTTGAAGCACTTGCTGATGAAGATCAAGGGTCATAGCCTTCAGGATGGATTACCACTCAATGTAAAGAAGACAAATTAGGTAATGTCATCATAAATAGAGAAAAAAATGGAAGTTGTCAAGGATTTATTCTGCTTGGATATACAATCAATGCTCAAAGAAACAGTAGTCAAGAGATCAAAACATGCATTGCATTGAGTAAATTTGTTACAAAAACCCTCTTCTGGGTGTTGAAAGCAAGGATATTACTTTGAGGCCTAAGGTGAACTTGATCCAAGCTATGATATTTTTCATTGCCACAGATGCAGTGAAAATTGGATGATGAATAAAGAAGGTCAAAGAAGAATTGGTACACTTCAATTGTGGTGTTGGTGATAAATACTGAAAGTCCCATGGACTGCAGAAATGACAAACAAATTTCTCTTGGGAGAAGTAAGGCCAGAGTGCTCCTTAGGGGCAAGGATGGTGAGACTTTGCCTTATATCACTTGAACATATTTTCAGGAGAGTCCAGCCTCTGAGAAGCTCATCATGCTTGGTGAAATGCAAGGGCAGAGACAAAGAGGAACACCCTCAAGGACAGGGATTGACCCAGTCGCTGCAACAGTGGGGTCAAGCATGGGAGCAATTGTGAGGATGACCCAGAACTGAGCAGTGTGTAATTCTGCTGTGCACTAGGTCCCTGTGGGTCAGAGCAGTCTTGGTGACACCTAATAGCTATGTTCTTCCAACCGCTGATCATGGATTTTATTATTTGCAATCCTTGGATTACACAGGCTGGTACAGACTTAACTGATATCTCACAGAGTTGACTTCTTGCTTCAAAACAAGCTTTTAACACCCTGGTGCTATTCTTTTGGATATGGGGAACCAACATATGTGATAGCACCTACTCCTTCACAGCATATGTGATAGCATCTCTATCTTCAGTGATCACTTAATTTGGGCAGGGCTACATCATAAGAATTATTTTTTTTAATCCGGGCATAAAGTTGAATGAGTGCTCAAAACAACACAAGTCTTGGAATGCTCTGTTTTGATGATGAATGTGATATCATTCTTTAATTTATGATTTGGGGCATGAAATATTATATGATTGTCTGATTCAAAGTGGTTACCAGTACATTTTAACTCACTAATGCCTATAATATTGATCTGCATGAGTTCCATTTCATTTTTCATACCGTCCAATTTTCCTAGATCCACATTTTTTACATTCCATGTTCCGATCAATAATTATCACTTTCAGCTGTTTCTCTTCAATGTGAGTCCGGTCACAGCAGATCCTGAAATATTACTTCATCCGTGTCATTAAATTCACTCTAGGAGAACATCTTCCCCAGGATTAAGTGTTTTACAACTGAAAGCAGGGGGTGGGGGAGAATTGCTCATCATAAAGGACTACAAGTATTTTCTAGACATAAAGAAATATAATAGTGCATAGGAATATGAAGGGATTCACTACTTAATATGTCTTGTCTAATCATAATCCTTGTAACTCTAAAACTCTAACGAAATAACTGAGTGTACCAAACAGATTGTGTGTATTTCCTCTTTTCCCGAGAGGTTTGGCTAAAAGCAGATGGAGTAAAGTAGTACTAGGATTTTGTGTTTCAGTTGTGAGTGATTGTTAACAGATTTAATGGTGATTATAAAGAGTTAGAATTCCAGTGTGGGGGTTGGCATATTTTTCCATCCCATTGGATATGATGACCCACCTGCGAAGCAATAATGGAGGACTTCACTCCCATCAAGAGCAAGAGTGAAGTGCGTCCTTTGAATACTGAGGTTCCTGCACGCTGAAACTCCCCAATCCAGGAAACAGAGCTCCAATACCAGTGGAGCAGCAGGGCAGTGACCTGGGTGCAATGACAACAGAGCCAGCAGACGCCAGAGCAGGAGACAGAGCAGGGGAGCTTTCTGACTTACTGGAGAGAGTAAAGCTGAGGGCCTTCAGGCAGGAGGCTCCCTTGCAGAATGGGGTACCTCCAAGCACTGTATCTGATGGACTAGGTTGGCTGACCCATGGAGTTACAACTGACTGCCTTTATACTGAGACTTACTTAAACCAGTGTGCAATGTCTCTTGGGCACTATTACTAGCACTCGCAGAGCTTTATGGCCTTTCCCAAGGCAGACAGAAACCTAGTGGACCACATGGTTAGACCTCTCATGACTGAAGAATTGTGTCCTGAGTATTTCTGATCCTGATTTGTAACCTTTAAAATCCTCTAATAAACCTCAGAATCATATATGTTGTCTATGAGTTCTGTTTGGCCACCAAAAATGAATTTTCAAACCCAGGAGAGACATAGCGAATTCCCTGGAACAGATGGTAGATGTAGGATTTGGCAAACAGGTTGGGGCCTGGAGGCAACCTCTGTCTCGTATGCACTGAAAGATTTGGAAATAGATTGTATCTCAAGGGACAATCTTAGTTAGAGCACCGGCTTGAATAGCCACTCAGAGCAGAAGAGGAGAGCTTTCGTTTTATTTTACTACCAATGTAATAAACATGCCATACAAAGTGTCTTTGAAGAAACAGAAAATACAGTTCTGGAGCAGTTTTAGTCTTTCCTGCCTAATAGATAATGCGCTTCATGTGTACTGCTCTAAGCATCTTCCACAGGGTAAGGGAAGTTTGAGGTCACTGAAACCCTGAATTGTAGATTGGAAATTCATTTAGAAGCAGAGCATTGCCTTCCTCTTTATTTGGAGGAAGACTAAGTAAGAGAAATGTCAACAATTGAATGTCTTCAGCATTGTTATAAAAAAAATTCATTTAAGCAATATTACCTGGAATCATGTCTGGATTCCAGATTCATGCTTTCCTGTTTCTGCCACAGTTGTGTGGCCCAAATGAAACATCTTATATAAAATAAGTCCATTCTAATTTCCTTCCACATTACACCATTGAGTTTACTACACAGAGACCAATGCAGCTGTCCTGGCTACACTCTATCATATCTTTATCTAATAGTTATCATGATGCTCCTAGAAAAGGCTCCAGCAATGTTATGAACTGGAAAATAAATCCACCCTTCTGTAAAAGCTATTTATCACGCCTGGCCTGAGCCCAAAGGAGTTCTCTTTCCTCAGGTGATCTTATAGGCCTTTCTCTGAACGTGAAAGCTGGATGGTTATCTCATCAGCTAGCTTACACCCCAAATCTAAGACGCAATGGTTCCATGTTTTCTGAATGCTTTTAATGCATCATTGAACAATGCCTTCACGTGGCTTTCTGCTTTGCCACCGTTGTCTTACTTGATGACATTTAGATTATAAACTTTTTTTGGCAAAGTAAAGTATGTCCTCAAAGTGAAGAATACATTACCATATTAAAATTAAAATTCTGTAATGGCACCTTTTAAAAAAGATAACACTCACCGTGGGGGTTATGACTGTGGAGTTCGAATGCAAACAGGAGGAACGGGTCGAAAGGGGCCTGACCAGATGCAAACCGTCCATTGCAATGGCTCCCAGCACGCTGGGGAGACACCATGGTTGTCAGAGTTGCTCTGTGAGCTTCGGCATTCCTCTGCGTGCACAAGCTCAGGGCCAAAGCCTGCTTCTTCCTCATTAGCGCAGTTTTAAACCTTATAAGGATACGTTTTAGGGCACGTTTTAGAACAAGGAAGTAAGTGCCCTTTATATACTCACGTGTCCTTTTGAACTGTATTTGGCCCTGTGGTGACGTGTTAGATTGCTAACCACAAGATCAATGGTTCAAATTCACCAGCTGCTCGTTGAAAGAATGGTGAGGTCCTGTTCCTCTAATGATTGACAGCCTTAGCGTCAGAATCAGTGCATGGATGGGTTCAAGGCCCTGTACTCCGGACTTCCCACACTGATGCACAATCCCTTCCTCTTCAAACTTCTCTCCAAAGTGTACTTCTTACTACCTTTATTCTGTTGGTAGGTAGGTATAGGTAGGTAGCTAAATGCTAGATAATAGATAAAATATAGTTCTGTTAAATTGGTCCTTTTTGCCTCATACAAAATAAATGCAGAAATGTAGGAATAAATAGATTCCCCACAAAGAACACGGGAAAGAAACTAATCAGCCATGCCTAGTGGTTTAAAGGAAGAGAAGAAAATTAAGGATACAATGAACAAAATATTTCCTGCAGGTATATATATACACATGCTGTGTATTGGCTGCTGGGAAATGTTTCCCAAAAGGTTTAAAAACAGTGGTAAGCATGATCCATGTTATGCTTTATATTGCTACTCAGGTAACTGCTACTTCTCGTTGTTGGGACAGAGCCACGGAGCCCAGTGCCCTTTCCCAGGGCGTAGTGGTGATTGGACAAAGGTCTGGGCATGCTTGCTTAGATCCACACAGGGAGGGGCTCTTCCATTGCTTGGTGAACTATGGCAAGTGAACAGAATTGTTTGCCACTATTTCTGTTTTCAGTAAAGAATTCTTTTTCCTTTTCTTGTCCTGTGTGTTGCCAACATTCTTCAAATACTGTGCATGGAGAATTTTTCTCGGCTCCCGGCCTTGGAGCCCAGATGTGGAGACAAGCCAGTGCAGCTGCTATCACTTGGCAGCATCTCACAGATAATTCACTGTTTAAATGATCTTCCTTTTTTATATTGTTGTTATTTTGGAAAAATTTTGGAATGAGTGTCTGTGGGTGTGAAAGTTGAGGAACTAGCAGCAATATAGGCTAAAGGTCTTCTAATGCGCTTTCATGTTGGAGCTTCATCAAATTTGACAATTTAAGAAAAATCACAGCTCATCATTCTGCAAACACAATATCAACTTTGCCCCTTCACTAAAGGGACAGTTCTGTGAGGGATATGGAAGAGGGACAATATCTATTTTCCTTTATCATTTCCCCCCAAGGGAATCGATGTCATGAGTGCAAAAATATTTCACTCAATAGTAAAATTTAAAAAGCAAGAGAATGATAGGTGTACGAGAGTACTAATACAGAAATTCCAAAGCAAAACCCTGTGATGTTTAAGGCAATGGCAGAGATTCGACACTACATTTTACTTCTTCCAAATTCTGGCATTGGATTTACTATTTATAAAGCAATTGCGTTTTATAGCTGGAGCAATATTATATGGATAAGGCATGAATATAATCACATTATTCTCTCTGACCTACATTCCAGTGTTCATTCTTTCCTGGACGATAATGATAATAATAGGAACTGTGGTTGAGGGCTTACTGAATTGTGCTATGTATGTCTCATGGATTAACTCATTTCATTCTCTCTACAGAAATATGAAGAAAGTTCCATTATTATGCACATTTTACCGATAAAGAGTCTGCAATTGAAAGAGTCTAAGTAATTTGCCCAAGGACACACAGCTAGTAAGTGGCAAAGCTCGGCTTTGTGCCTGAGCAGTTCATTCCAGAAAGCGACAGGGCAGAACTTCGGAAAAGCAGGCAGCCCTGCTTTTCTTCCTTCCTCTCTTTGATGCCTTCTTCAGGCTGCAGAACTTCACCCACAATCCCCACAGAGGTCTGGTGTTTGTCAGCAGGGTTAATGAGATAGACTTATGAGCTAACAAATCACTCTAAGGAAGTCAGGAGGCACGGTGCTGAAGGAGGTTTGCAACAAGGGTAGAAGATATCCAGTTAGCCATATGGGTTACAGATAGGCGCTCTGATCGCATAGTGAGTGCATTGAGCTGCTACCAGGTTGGACATTTGAATCCTTCAGTCTGCTTCTAAACAGGTGCACAGCATTAAAAGCACTACGAAGCAGTTCTGCCCTGTTCTACAGCGTTGCTGTGAGTTGGAATCCACGCAAGCACAGTGGATTCAGCTGGGACTGTAATGATGTGATCTCTGATTGTCTTGAATAATGCTATCCTGTTTTGCCTATTTTCTGTTACTTGATGCCCTTTAAATTATAAACTTAATGAAGGAAGGTCAAGTCTATTAAATTTATTCGTGAAGTAGAGTGATACACCACCACATTTAAAATAAAAACTTCATAGAAGAATTCATTTTAAATAACATGGTGCATTTCTCTATTAACAACATAAATGTAGATTCATTGTAAATATTTTTTATGAATAATGTTTATTTTCTTTACCTCTTCAGGTCCGGTGTTAGTGGGGCAGGCAAAGTCTTGAGTTTTTAGCCCGCCTAGGTAGATGTCCCTAGCCAGGAGGAGACCAGCAGCAGACCACGTGTCCATCAGTCACTATGCCAGGTGGAGCGCAGGCTTGAAAGAAGGCAGACCCACTGAGACCAATTCCCCAAATAGGAGTGGTCCAGGTGTCCTGTGAGTGGTTTATCAAACCTCTTACCCATGACATAAAATGGGATGTGCATAAAAATGGCATCATCTCTGCCGAGACAGCTTTTGAGACAAGGGGTAGTGCTCATCTGCTGTATGCGAGATCATAAAGCTGCTCCACGTGAGTTCTGGAGAGATGTGATGTTAATGACACAGTCTACGTTCGTTTCAGGGTTAAGAGTGGCCTCCTGGCTTTTGGAAACTGGGTACGACCTGAGGGTGCGTCATAGAAATGTCATGCTGCATCTTAGATTGGTGCAGCAGAGCAGGTTCTGGTGTTTTGTCACTCACCGCCCTGGTTCAGGAACATTGTGTCTGCCATCAATCCAAAGAAAGGGTGGACATGTTATTGAGGTACCAGAAACCATTGCTGCGATACCAGGAAATTCCCATCACCCTAGTAATTCACAGTAGCATTTGCTTGGTTTTGGATATCCATCCAGTAACTCAGAGTAGAAAAATGACTTAAAAACTGATTTCTCAACTCTTCTCTGGATTCCTTTGATCTTCCAGAAAAAGAAAAAAAACCACCTATTTGCTTTGCTCTTTCTCTGCAGATTTTCTGATTTATTAGATAAATAAATATTAGACAAGTGTTAACTATAAAGTGTCTACCTCTGGTGACCATATGGACAACAGAAAATACTGCCCAACCCAGCACTCTCTTCATTGCTGTTGTTAGGGGTGAGCTCATTGTTGTAGCCACTATGTCAATCTGTCTGATTTAATATCGTCCTCATTTTCACTGACTTTGCACTTCACTAAGCATGATGTCCTTTTCCAGAGACTAGTCTCTCCTGAGACCGTGTCCAAACTGTGCAAGAGGGCTCCCTACAGACCCTTACAAGGAGCATGTCGGCTGTGCTGCTGCCCAGACAGATCGCCTGTAACAGAAGCTAGCAGTCGCTTACTGGTCTTCGCCTCCCTGATTTGTGTAGATTTTATCATAAATCATCCTTCCCATAGTCTCAATGACTAAGTGATGTAAGAAATTCTGGTATCTGGATGAATTT
This sequence comes from Tenrec ecaudatus, assembly GCF_050624435.1. Lineage (NCBI taxonomy): Eukaryota > Metazoa > Chordata > Mammalia > Afrosoricida > Tenrecidae > Tenrec > Tenrec ecaudatus. The sequence continues at coordinate 37,767,804 of NC_134535.1, forward strand.
GAAGGCAACTTCTCAGTTGGGAGGTGTTTCCCATTCTTGTAAGCGCCTCCACCTCTCCAAATCATTAGCCAAATCGCCAAAACTTCTTTGAGAGAAATCATTACCACTTCTTTGCAACTGTTATTTTTAGAATTTCCCGATTCTTTTCTGTAATCGATTTACATAGTGGTTAAAGTGGTCAGCTGTCAATGAAGAGGTGGACAGTTCAACCTCACAAACTGCACTGGATGTGTCAGTCTGCTTCCATCAGAATTTGCAGCCTTGCAAAGGAAAGGAGGGAAATTCTATTCATTGCATAGGGTCAGTAGGAGCCCTGGTGGTGTCGTGGTTATGCAGGAGGCTGCTGTCAGCAAAGTCAACATTTCAAAAGCCACCAGCCACTCTGCAGGAGAAATGTGGGGGTTTCTACTCCCGTTAAAAGTTACAGTCCCAGAAATACACAGGGGCAGTTCTAACCTCTCCTATCGGCTTTCCCTGTGTTTACATGGACTCGATGACAGTGAGTCTAATTATTTTTTGGTGGGTGGTGTGGAGGGATTTCTTTTATGAGTCCAAATAGACTCGATGGCAAAGGATGGCAAATATAAAATATTTCTATCAGGAACCTTGAGTTCGAGTAGCATGCTACTTTCACAAATGAAGTTATTTTCCAAATTTAAACATCTATAATCTTCAAATGGAAAAAAATACAAAACTTTAATAGTGGTATCTGTGGGCAAACACTTGATTTAACACAAGCTCGTACCACGTAGAAAGACCAGTACTGTCCCAAGTTTCCCAAATTATATGGAAGCAAAAAGAAAAGCATATGAAGATAGAGTTATCAATGCAAAATAACTTTAATGATCAGAATGATAAGTATGGGCTCAATCTTGAGTATCTTCAAGTTATTATATTTTTAAACAAATGATAAGTACATTATACAGATTTGAAAGACACCCAACCCCCTCTCAGCTCCCATCAGCTTCTTATGCGTGCTACACTAATTATATCTGGGTGCGTGTTGTTGACATGGGGACGTTACATGAAAATGTGCAGTATTTAGATAAATGCGTCATCAGGTCTCTCAAATGGACCAGATTAGACACCATCCGAAGCGGAGCTGCTCTTGAGTATCATGGATGTAGTTTCTCCAGGCACAACATAAAAGGAGAAGGGGAAATGAAGAATTTTGAAAGACAATATTATTAGCCTGTTTGCTACACATGTCCCATCTTCCAACAGAGCCTGTTTTCCCCAGGTCACTATTATAACCATAGTTAAGATTATGGCACTTATTGGTACTTACACCACAGATTAACACTTTGTCACCTGAAATTACCACACTATGTCATGAAATCATTATGATGTGATGCTAAAACATTTGTGAGTACTTTATGAGGCAATTATGATTTGTAACTAATTTTTTTTAAGGAAAGAGTTGGCAAAGTTTGGTTCTGACAGCAGCACCATTTGTCAAAAAGAATCAGGAAATGCATGTGGAGTGTCTTGGGACAATAATTAGAATTCCACTTTATCTTTATGGCTTTTAGTCTGTAACTTTGTGCTCATCTAATACAGAGCATAAGTGGGAAATTTTCACCGTGTTTATAAAAAGCAAATATCTTGAAGCACTTGAAGAACTCTCAGTGCAAGCATATTTCAAAAATATTCACGGAACCAATCCCATTGCTGAGAGCACTGCTGCACTCTGTAATTATGTCTGACAGGTTTTCAGATCTCCGAACCTCCAAATTATCTGAAGTTGAGGGAAATCCAGAAGGCTATCTACAAAATCAATGAAAAAAAGTAATGTAATTTTCTGAGGTATAAAATCTAATGTATCATAAGCCTAAGACTCTAGTAGGCATTTTTGAAACTGTTGAAAGAAAAACTATTTGAAGAATATTTATTCAGAACACATGTGCTCTCATATATAGATAAGATCTAACGAATGAGTAAATTTAAAAATATAACAAGACGAAAAATATATATATAACAAGACAATGATATTCTTAACATGAGAATCACTTACTAGATCAATTCCTCATCTTTCCAGAAAACATTTATATTCAACAAACATTTGAAAAGTTTTCATGAGGCAATTTACAGCGCAGGCCGTACCCAAACCACCCTGCGGCTCAAGAAGCCATTCGAAGAAGTCGGGAAACCCGTGGCACCGAGTGTTCGACTTTGTCGTAGTGAAAGACTGCAGATTCAACTCAACAGCCAACGACGCTGTCTAGACAGGGCAGGACTCGGGAGAGACCAGGCAGGGAGCCCCTGTTTGTCTTCTGCCAGTAGAAGTGTAAAAATAGCACTTGTTTCTTCTGGCAACAATCTCAAAGTATTCACAAGTATCAGGAACCAGAGAAGTACACCTGAGTCTTGTTGCCCAGTGGTGTGTTTGGGAGTTTGGTCCCTTAAACATGACTGGTCACCCACATGGCTAACTGTAACATCGTGTTCTTCCAGAGGCTCAACAATCAAGATTTTACCGCCCAAACACCATAGTCAGGGAATGCCTTCAATTACAGTCCAATGAAGACAGCTACTCTCGCACATAGGACCAACCATGAATCACAGAGTTAGCACATACTATCAGGCATGGATAAATCCTTCACATAAAGAAATGCCCTCCTAAGAAGCAGAATAGTCCCGTGGCTTCGAAGTTACCATGTAGAAGCTAAAAGCAAAAGGCCAAACCTTTCTTTGGTCAAAGAGAAATGTTTTCTGCACAGGCAGGCACTATGTAAAGCACTACAGAACCTTAAAAGATAGTCCTTTGGCCTCATGGAAGCCCCAGACATTTGAAGAAACCAAATGCACCCATTCCAAAAAAAGTCATCCAACAGAACGTGGAAATTATATAATAATATTAATAATATTACATGCAAATAAAATTTTCTTAAGATCATTGAAAACTACTTATAGAAATACATCAACAAGGAGTTACCAAGAATTCAAGCTGAAATCAGAAGAGCAGGCTGAATAAAGTATTGCTTACATCAAATGAATTTTGGCTAGAAGCAGAGACTATCACGAACATTTTTAGTTGTGTTATATTGACTATGTAAAGGCATTATGTATGTATAATAGGAAACTAAGGAAAACATTTCAAAGAAGATTTCTAGAATAATCAATTGCGCTCATATGGAACCTGTACACAGACCAAAAGGCAATCATGGAACAAAACAAAAGTAGAGTGCATGGCTTCAAATAAGGACATGTGTTCCTCAAGACTGTACCCAGTCATGACACTGACTCAATCGTTATGCTGAGAAAATACTCCAAGAAGCTGATACAAACATGGAAAAGAACATGATGTCAGGTTCAAGAAAGGTTCATTAACAAGCTGTGATATACAAATGATACAATCTTGCTGAAAGCTCAGAGGACGTGGTGGACTTATTGATAAAGACCACAGTTCTCAGCATGGATTAATATATACTTTTAATTTTAAAAATTATTACACTTTCTATTTTTATTAATTTCTTATTTTCTTCAGGGATCATTTTCATCTTCTTCTCTTTTTTAAAATCATTTTATTGGGGGCTATTACAGCTCTTATAACAATCCATACATCCATTGTGTCAAGCACCTTTGCACTATGTTGCCATCATCCTTTTCCAAACATTTTATGTCTACTTTAGCCTTTGGTATGAGCTCCTCATTTTTCCTCCTTCCCATCCTGATGAACTCTTGATAAATTATTATTATTATTTTCATGTCTTACACCATCTGCTGTCGCCCTTCACCCATGTTTTTGTTGTTCATCTCCCTGGTGGGGGGGCGGGGTTGTTAATATGTCTATCACTGAGATCAGTTCCCCCTTTCTCCCTACACCTTCCACCTACCCTCATGGGATCTGTACTCCAATTATTGTTCCTTAGGGGTTTATATGTCCAGGATTCTGTGTGCCAAGAGCTTTTAACTGTACCATTGTACATGCTCTGGTCTAGCTGGATTTGTAAGGTCGAACTGGGGTCATGATAGTGGGGGAGGATGTGCTAAAAACCTACAGCAAAGTTGTATGTTTCATCAGTGCTATACGGCACCCTGGCTGGCTCTTCCCTTACTTGTGACCCTTCTGTGAAGGGATGTCCAATTGTCTACAGATGGGCTTTGGTTCTCCACTCTACCTGACCTCATTTGCATTGATATGATTGTTTATTTTGGGTCTTCTGATGCCTGATACCTGGTCCTGTTGCTACCTCATGATCACACAGGCTGGTGTGCTTCTTCCATGTGGGCTTTGTTGCTTCCCAGCTAGATGTTTTTTTTTTTTAATCTTCAAGCCTTTAAGAACCCAGACACAATATGGTTTAATAATGGAGTACCATGAATTTTCTTCACCACATTAGCTTCTGCACCCATTTAGTCTAAAACAATTGTGAAAGGAAGGTGAGCATCACAGAATGCCAGGTTATTAGAACAAAGTGTTCAATCATTGTTGAGGGGGTACTTGAGTAGAGGTCCAATGTCTGTCTGTTACCTTACTACTTAACATATAAATATATGTGCATATATCTATATCCCTATCATTATATATAAATATATTTACATATGTATGTGCCTGTATTTATACCTTTATAAATGTCCTCTGCATCCTAGTTCTTTCCTCTATTTCATCTTACTTTCCTCTTGTCCTACTATCATGTTCAACCTCCACTTGGCTTTCAGTAATTCCTCTCAGCTAATTAATATAAAGAAAAGCTAAATCTTCACAATTGAACCAATTGGAAAATATCATGATAAATGGCATAAGATTGGATTTGTCAAGGATTTCAATTTATTCGACTCTAAAATCAACACTCATTGAAGCAGGATTCAAGAACTCACACTATATACTATGTTGGGTAAAGCTGTTTCACAAGACCTATTTAAAATCTTAAAATGTAAAAATATCACTCTGAGCAGTCAGATATGAATGACCCCAAACATGGTATCTTCAATCATCTCATATACTTGTGAAAGCTGAACAATGAACAAAGAAGACTGAGGAAGAAATGATGAATTGAATTATGATGATAGTAACTAATATTGCTAAAGTGAACAGTTTTCAAAGGAGCTTACAGATTGAAAACAGTGACAAAGGCAGCACAGGCCACTTCAGAAGGATTTGTGAATGAAATCCTCTGGTTTTCAGCATAGAGAATCTGGCAGATACTGCAAACTCAATGAACAGAAGCAGAGATTTGTCAGAGACAGTGCCAGAATATGGCTGAGGAAGAGCTGCCTCCTCAGAGCGCTATCTTCTCATTTGTCCTCCAGACGAAGTGAAGCCTGCAGGAAAATCGCTTTCAGGAATTTGCATATGAGACAAAAATTGATATTCTAGGTTTTCATGATTAGAAATGGACTGGTAGTGGTCATCTTGAATCAGAAAATCATAGTTTACTGTGCTAGGAATGAGACCTCAAAAGGAATGGCATTACGTTGAACATCATAAAGCATCCTTCAAGATCTATCACACAAGATAATGTTGTCTGTGTTTGGATAGTGCCTCTCCACATACAAGGAAATCCAATTAATACAGTCATTTTCCAAATGTTTCCACCTAGTGCCCATTAAGTTGAAAAATGATACCAATGTTTTCCGTATGAAATTGAACATTCAATTTATATACATTGATAATTATTGACCATTGGAATGCAAAAGTGGGAAACACAGAAGCAGGAACATTAGTTGGAAAATGAGGCGTTCCTGTTAGAAACGAAGCTGGAGATCATGATAACATTTTTCAGGGCTTATGATCTCTTCAGAGCAAATCCCTTTTGTCTAAAACACCAAGGCAACTAAACACACGTGGACTCCTCCAGATAAAACACACAGAAACCAAATTGGCTACATCTGTGGGAAGCAATGATAGAGAATCTCAATACAGCAGCCAGAACAAGGCCAGCAGCTGACTGTGGAACAGACCTTCAATTGCTCATATATAATTTCAGGTTGAAGCTGAATACAATGAAAACAAGCCTACAACAACCAAAAGATGACCTTGAGTTTATCCCACCTGAATTTCAGGAAAGGATTTATGCATTCAGCACTAATGAATGACAGAAGGCCCGATGATCTGTGGGAGGACATCAAGAACATCGGACGTGAAGAAAGCAAAAGGACATGAAAATTAAGAAAAGAAAAAAAAAAGGTCAGCATGAATGTCAGAAGAGATTCAGAAACTTGCTCTTAATTGTAGAGTAGCTAAGGCTACTTTAAGAAATGATGAAGTTCAGGAGTTGAACAGAAAATTTCAAAGGGCAGCTCAAGAGGACAAGGGAAAATATTCTAATGAAATGTGCAAACACATAGAATTAGAACACTGAGAAGTACGCAATCGGCATATCTGAAACTAAAAGCACCAAATGTGAGGGTACTGAATGTAGTACCGAGTAATATTCTCTTCCCTGCAAAGACTGGAAGCAGATAAAGAATTCACTGCCTGACAGTTATCCAAATGCGTATGTATGTATTCTACATTACATACACTGTGCATATAGTATATGTATACTATATTATGTATATATTGCTTATAACAACATTGTAAGGGAGATGCATAAATGATGTCTAGTTTGAATGAAATGAAATTAAAGTTTAGAGGGATTGAATTTTTACAAGTCAATAAAACTGGTACGGTTAGGTGTTAAACCGAGATGAGACTTTGTTGCCATTAATCTTAACCTCCATGCTAAATAGCTTTACTGAAATTAATATTAGTGTAACAGTGGCCAAATTATAGATAAAACTAAAGGCATTAAAAAGTATATTTGACTATGTGGATCATAACAAATATAGATAATATTGCCAAGAATGAGAATTTTAGAAAACAACTGTGTTCATGGGAAACATGCACATGGATACCGAGGCAGTCATTTTCACAGAACAAGTCAGTCGAGCATGGTTTGAATTCAGGAGTGCTGTGCTCCAGGGCTGTATTCTTTCACTATATTTTTTCAATCTGTGTGCTGAGCAAATTATCTGAGAAACAGGATGATACATACAAGAGAATGATGCCAGGAGTGGAGGAAGGCTAATTAACAACCTTCAGTAGACAGATGACCCAACGTTGCTTGCAGAGAGAAAAGAGAATTGAAAGCACATATTTATGGAGATAAAATACTACAGTCCTCAATATAGATCATACCTCCAAATAAAGAAAATAAAATTCTCACCAATGGGCAAATGACATCACAATAAAAGGAGAAAACATAAGATTTCATTTTGCTATGATCCACAGTCAATATCCTTGGAAACAACAGTTATTAAATCAAACTACATATTACACTGGGGAAATCTGCTGCTATAGATCTAAATTATTAAAAGACAAATAAGTCACTTTGAAGACTGAGGTGTGCTCACCAATGCCATAGTAATTTCAACTGTCTTGAATGCATGCACCAGTTCTTCAGCTGGACAATTAATAAGGCAGAATGAAGAAAATCGATGCCTTTTCATTATTTTTTAACAAAGTGTATTAAAAATATCATGGATTATCAGAAGAACAAGCAAATATGTTTTGGAAGAAGTACAGCCAAAATACTCGTTTGAAGCAAGAACGGCAAGACTTCCCATGTGCTTCTGATGGTATCAGGAGAGACTGGTCTCCAGAGAGGGACAGCATGCTTGGTAAAGTAGAGAGAAGGATGGCAAAAAAGAAGCGGAGGTCCCTCGGTGAGATGGATGGACATGGTAACTGCAACATGGGGCTCCAACATCGCAGGCATGGCGAAGGTGGTATACAACCTGGCAGTGTCTAATTCTGCTGTGCATGGTACCAGAAACATCAGAAATGACCCAGTCAACTAACCACGCAGACAGAACAAAGAAACAATCATCTGTATACCTGTTTGTTCTGAGCCAATCTTCATAACGTAACAGATAACATTATTAAAGGGGCCTTCACCATAAAGAAGCAGGAATTTTATAAGATAAAACCTGGATATAATTTTATTAGAATAGTTCTTTTTTTCTTGCCTTCTAGGTAAAAACTTATATGCTTGGCTGCTGTCCCTAGATATAAAATTAACAAGTCTAAAAGGAGAACCAATTTTGTAAGTACTAAAGACTTTATCTTACTTACTTTGGACAGGTTATTTGGAAGATATGGTCCATGGTCCCTGGCGAAAGACATCATGCTTAGTAAAGTAGCTGATCGGCAAAAGTGAGAAAGGCCCTTCAATTGATGGATTGGACAAGGAGTCTATAAAATGTGCTGCCACGCAGCACTGGTTGGGGATGGAGTCGGACCAGGCAGCGCTTGTTCTACTGCACACGCGTCACTACGGATCCGACGGGACTCAACATTACCAAACAACAAGAAAGCAGCAGCAGGAAGAATACATAAAATTACCTGTGCTATGTTAAAGTCAGGTAAAGGACAACATGGAAATGGCACATTATTTTTTCAGGAGTGAGTTCTTTCGCCAGTCCCTTTTTCATAAACTGTACACTAACCAAATAACAAGACCTGACTTCACACTGTGACGAGCTCAGGTCCTTACTGTGCCTTTCTTGGCACGAAAGGCAAAGTCCTAGGGCAGCTGCTTAACCCTGAGCAAACAAAAAACGTATTTCACCAAGAATAATTCATTTGAACTATTTTATTAGTCAAAGGAGGCAATGCAATTATATATCTCTTTTATTTTCTACCTACATATTCATCTTAGAAACTCTGTAATATTTTTACCAGATTGTTTTTTTCCTACTTGAGGGAAAAAAATCCCTTCTTTTTTCTACGCCATCCTTCGTTGGTAATTTCTCAATCTCTCGGTAGTCATCTTTAAAAAGAACAGAAGCAAATGAGAAGACAGTTCCTGGGATTCAGATGGAGTCTCAATTTACCTAAGATAATCATCTTTTTTTCTTTGTGGATTTCTTATACCTGGTCACCCTAACTTTGTCTGCCTTAGCACCAAAGGGGAACTGAGTTGGAACAGATGAGAAAGAATCCAAAATCATGCATGAATGTGCTGTAGGAAATGATGCATGGCTAAGAATGATTAAAATAGTCACAGGGAAATTGGCAGAGCATTAGATAACACTATTAAAATAACTGCATCGTATTATGTATTATGTGGCTCTTGTTTTGTGATAAAAATAGTTTTTGGGGAACTTTGTTTATTCACTACCCTTACGACACATCCCTTCTATAATCTTCGGAAACATAGTGTGGAATGTCTTCACTCATGCATGCAATTGCTTAAAATGGATCAAAGACATTGTCAATTATTTTGAATAGCTCAAATAGATTAAGGAATGACACTGCTGTTAAAATATATGAACATTTAAAAATGCATTGCACTGTGAACAATAATTATAATAAAATAATTTTCCCCTGAGCAAGTGCTACATATTATTCTAAATAAATTTCTGAAAATTACCAATGAATTTTGAGGAAATGAGAAAGAAATATGGAAGACATCAATGCCCATAGATGTATTACCCAAATATGTAATACATATTGATCCATATAATTAAATATAAATCTTCTAGAAAAATGGAATCTGATCAGCTAATTTGATAAAGCAGCTTTTAAGTGTTCATGTCATGTCTATACTTAATTATTGTGCTGCTGTCCAATGGACCTGAGACTCCTGATGACCCTACACACAATGGAAGGACACACTGTCAAGTCAGTCTGTAGGTTTTGATTCATTCATCTGAAATGGTAGATTGCTAGGCTTTTCTCCTTAGCCATCTAAGTCTAGAGCAGTATTTCCCAAAGGGAGTAATGTAGGTCCATGGCACGTGCTAGAATGATCCAAGATGGTAACACAAAAACAGATACTGACGCTTTATCCTAGATTATGGGCTATAGTACAAAAGTTTTTAATTGACAGGTGCTGACTAATTGTTCAGCTTCATAGCAACACACAAACCTACACTGAGAGAGGAAATGTATTACTGAGCATGAGAGGTTAATTACTGAGCATGGGATGTATTGTCTGGGAATCAAATCAGGTCTTTCAGACAGAAGGTAAGCATTCGATCATGACGCCATCGTTATAAAGGTCTCTTTCTTTTCGTTAATGCCTTTAGTCCAGCTTGGATGTTTGCCTCCAGTACCCTGGGTTCGAGATCATACGTATAGTACCTCTTGAAATGTTGAATGTTGACTGCTTCCTTTGGTCGAGTGACTGCATAGTCTTTTCATCTTTTGATGGTTCATGATCGTCCAATGTTTTAACCATAGAATCTTTCAATATTGAAACTCTAGGCTTGAGGTTTGTTTGTTTTTGCTTTTATTCCCTAAGTTCTTTCCATTTAAGACATGCTGCGCCTGTTCTTCCTTCGTAGTCTACTGACTTTATTTCCAGTCACATTTCATTATGTTTCATTTTATCCTTTTGAACTACCCTTGGAAATCTTTGTACCACTCTTTGACATAAGTTCTTCCATTTGCTTTCATTTGCATGTGATTAAGAGCAAGTTTCAGAGTTGCTCTTGGCCTGCACTTTGATCTTTTCTCTCTTTCCTTAATGACTTTGTACTTTCTTCATCTGTGGGGTGTTTCTGATGCCATCACACAGCTCACCGGGCCTTCTATACTAAAGATTCAATCTGTCAAATCTGTTCTTGAGACATTCTCAGAACTCAGGGAAGCTATACTCAAGGTAGTGTTTTTGCTCTCATAAATTTATTTGTGTTTTATTGACTATGCACAGGCATTGAACTGTGTAGATCATAACAAACAAATTACTTGAAAATAATAGTAATTCCAGAACACTTAATTGTGCTCATGTGGAACATGAACATAGATCAAGAGGCCGTTGTGCTGACAGAACAAAGGAATGGTGTACAGTGTAAAGTCAGGAATGGCTGTGTCAAGACTCTGTCTCCCACCGTCCTCATTGGATTGCAAAAGTTGGAAGCAAAGCAGAAAGAATCATAGTTGTGAAATACAGCCTTGGTAATGAAAATGAAACTAGAGATGGCTTGATAGAATTTTTCAAGACAAATGACGACTTCACAGCAAATATCTTTTGTCACCAACACACACAGTAGTGGTACATGTAGACTACTCCAGATGCGATACATAGAAATCAAGTTGACTCTATCTGTCTGAAGAGAGACTGGAGAAACTCAAGATCAGCAGTTAAAACCAGGCCAGCAGTCAATTGTGGAGCAGACTGTTAATTGTTAATCTATAAATTTAGGATGAAGCTGAAGAAAATTACTATTGATAATAATTATCAATGCTTCCTGATTGTATGTTTGGTCGATTCCAGACTGAAGATATGGACAGAATTCTTCAATTTCTTCATCACTGGCTTTAGTGGTTGGTGCGTAAATTTGAATAATAGTTGTATTGACTACATTTTCTTGCTTGGGGATAGATACAATCCTATCACAAACAGTATTATACTTCAAGATAAATCTGGAAATGTCCTTTTGAAAGATGAATGTAACAACCTTCCTCTTATATCTATCATTCCAGGTATGGTCCACAATGTGATTATTTGATTCAAAATGGTGAATACCAGTCCATTTCAGCTCACCAATGCCTAGGATATTGGACTTTGTGTCTTCAGTTTCATTTTTTGATGACGTTCCAATTGTCCTAAATTCATACTTTGTATATTCTGTTTCAATTAATAGATATTTGCAGCTGTGTCTTAGTATTTTGAGTGGTGCCTCATCAGCAAATGAAGACTCCAATGGCTTAATTCCACCCATGTCGTTGTGATCCATTCAGGAAAGCAACTCTTCTTTGGTCATATTCTGAGTGCCTTTTACCCTGAGGGGTTCATCTTCCGGCATTCTGTATCTTATAATGTTCTGCTGCTGTGCACGAGGCTTCAGTCCCTAACAAGGTTCTGCCCTTATTCATAACGTTTTCGGTGACTAAGTCCTGAGCAGAGAACGTCTCATAAGTGTTTGTTTTCTTAGTCTGGACTGTGCTGAAACCTGTTCACTTTGGGTGCCCCTGCCAGTATTTGAAATTCCAGTGACATAACTTTGAACATCACAGCAAGATTCAGGCCACTGTAGTATGGTAAACTGACAGACAAGTGAACCTTCTGTCATTAGTGTTCAATGTAACATTTCTGTTCATGCGACATCCTCAAAATTCAGGTGGCACACAGTCAAGATTGTATTTTGGCTCTTATGGACTTGTTTTCATGTTCTTCAGTTTCTTCCTGAACTTCCTCCCAAATGAGCAATTGATGGTCTATTCTACAATTTTCCCCTGGCCTGGTTTCAGCTGATGATATGAAGCTTATCCATCTTCTCGTCCCACAGAGGTAGTCAATTTGATTTCTGTGTATTCCAGCTGGAGAAGTTCATATGTATAGCCACCTTTTGTGTTGTTGAAAAAAATATATTTGCTATGAACAAGTCATTGGTCTTGCAAAATTTTATCACATGATCTCCAGCTTTGTTTCTATTACCAATCCCTATTTTCCAACTACTGTTTCTTCCTCTTTGTATTTCTAAATTTTACATTCCAATCGCCAATAATTACCAACACATTTGATTGCATAGTTGACCAATTTCTAACTGAAGTTGTTGGTAGAATTCTTCCATTTCTTTATCAGTAACTTGTGGTTGGTGCACAAATTTGAATAATACTTGTACCCTAGTCATACGCATGTGAAAATTGTATATTTACTAGAGGAAGACTAAAGAAGAATCTAAAGTTTTTGAGTTGAGGTTCTGGAAAGAATATTGAAAGTACCATGGGGTGCCTAAAGGACAAGCAAATCTTGTCTTAGAAGAAGTCAGGCCAGAGAGCTCCTGAAGGCAAGGATGGCAAGATTTCATCTCATATACTTTGGACATTTTGTCTGGAGATACCAGTTCCTGGCAAAGGACAGCATGCTTGGTAAAGCAGAGAGCCAGTGACAGAGAGGTAGATCCCCAACAAGATGGCTTGGCACCGGTGGCTGCAATAACGGGCTTACACATAGGAACAATTGTGAAGTTGGCTCAGTAGCAGGCAGGGTTTTGTTCTGCTTCACGTAGGGTGGCTATGGGTTGGAAACTACTCCACAATACCTAACAACCACACACATATTGCCTGAGACCTTGGGCAGCATATTTCCAACAAACCCTGGCTTTGTATCAGCACTTTTGTCTAAACAGCCAAGCTTTCTGCCCCTGAACAGCCAGTTTCGGGTGAAGATTCCTTACATTCCTTTCGACCACGTAAGGTAAGAACCATGAAAGAAAACTATGCAATGATAAAAAGTTCACTTCTCTGGCCCCCACTTTTTTTCTCTTATAAATTCCATTGCAATGAATCCCGCTACTGTCACCAAAAAAGCGGTCTCAAATAACACCATCTACTTAATTTGTTGCAATGTCCACACCAAACCCACAGACAACACTCGTGATTAAGGGGTCTTCTTAGGAAACAGGTTACCACAGGTCAGGATCAATAAACAGTAAGAATACAGTCATTGGTCCAGATTGACACCTGTCTTCAGCCTGTAAAATTCTCTCTCTCTCTCTCTTTTCCTCTCTTGTTGGCTTCTGCCTACAAGGGCCAGGAAACCAGGCTGCCTGTCGATTGGTCTCATAGTCCTGCAGTCTCAGAGCAGAGGAGAAGCTATTCCTCGGAGTCCCCAGGGCCCAGTCACTGAGATTACGTGCCACAGCCTCAGGTACATCTCTTCGCTGAGGCCTCCATTTCAGAGACCCTGGGCATGCTCTTCCAAGAGTTCTGGGATTTCCTTCTGTGAACCAGATGGCTCACCCATCCAGAAGGCTTTGATTGAGATGCGGTTTTTATGTTGTAGAGGACAGTCCCAAGGATAAGGAAGGATGGTGTCTTAAGTTATACCCAAGAAAAGAAAGGACTTGATCTGGTAAACGCCCTCTACTAAAACCAAGATGTAAACCCACCGTAATCCTGTAACAGAGAACTGCAACTAAAGTAGAAATAGTCACAAGCATCGTGTCCACATCCAGATTACATCACATAAGGAATTGTGGCTAGAAGGGACACATTAATTGACCACATTTCAAAGACTTAGACCTTTTTTCAGAGTGTACACAATATGAAGTATCACTCAAAGATATCATTTTAGAGCAATTACATTTTTGTCTGATTTTTGCCTGAAATTGCCACAGATACCGTTATATTTATGTATGTTGAAACTGGTTTAATTGTGAGTCCCTCGTTAAGGATTAAAATGATGATGGGGGAAAAACTAATGAAATGATCAGGTATAAATCCTTTCAGAACAGAATGCAGTTTCCTTAAGAGACCTTATCATATCTCAAGGGTCATTTGATTGAAAAAGCTGATTGCCTTAAGTATCTGTTAATTTCTTGGAGGGATCATGAATTTTGAACTCATTAAAAGATTGGAAGCTCAGTAAAAAATAAAGCAGATTATGTGAAAAATCACTGACAGAACACAGCCATTCAGAGGTCACTCCATAGCTTGTCTAAAAAAATGGAATCACAAATAACAACATAGAAACAAAGGAGTACGTAGAGGAATAAACAGAATGTGAAAAACAGTGGCAGAGAAATGGTTACTAGAAGCTATCAGAAAGCTTGTGAGGCTAGAAGTAAGAGACTGTCCTTTCAGAGCAGATAAAAGCCCTAGTTCAAATGCCTTTCTTTTAAATTCAGCACCCAGGGACACAGAAAATCTGAAATCTGAGTCCTCCTGCCTATGTTCCTCTCTGGATTTATGAGCATTGCTTGACATTTAGTACTTAAGGTACAATCAGGACTTACTGCATTTCAACCAAGCAGACTTATAACAGCAATGACCTGCAATTATTGGAAACAGTCTGGTATTCCAGGAATTTCCTGGCCTGGGGTGCAAAGAGATCTTCCATCTTCTTTTGGCCGCTTCTTATTTGTTTGGTGAGAGTAGACATTTTCCCACAGTGGAGGTAGAAACAAGGAAAGTGGCCTTTCTTATCAGCTTGTTTCTCCTTCCTATCTGGCCAAAGGAATAATAATAATATAGTGAGACCATTCAGGGTTTGCTGAATTTTAAGTAATTAGAATGCTATACTCAGAATGAAATTATAGCTTTATTTCACTATCTTCAGAAGAACCAAGAAAATGCCTGTGTATTTTTATACTCTTCACTGCTGAGAGCACTAGGGGTAGAGCTTGACTGTGTTAGTCCGGGGAGACTAGAGAAACAAATTCATAGACACTCATATGTGTATAAGAAAGTAGTTTACATACAAGAACAATTGAACATTGAGAAAACACCCCCAGACCAAGGTCCAAAAGTCCAATATTAGCCCATATGTCCAATATCAATCTATAAAGTCCTCCTCAGACTCACGAAATACATGCAATGATGCCGAATGCAGGAGGATCACAGGTCAGTGGGTTGGAAGTCTTGTAGGTCATGTGGTGTTGTAAGCATCTCAGCACCAGCAGGGGTCCCTACGTGGCTTCTTGGCTCCAGAGGTCTGGTTTCATCATGGTAGCTCCATGTGGCTTCTCCAGCTCCCAGGGAACAGCGCCATGTGTCTTGTTAGTACAGCATCTCTCAGTGAGTGACAGAGAGATAGAGAGAGAAGTGTCTCTCACCTCCAAGAAGGAAATACTGGAGTTTCCAGAATTTTTAGGAGATGGTCATGCCCACACAGAGGCCTCATTGGTTATATCTTGATTGGCAGGCCAGACTCCACCCCTTCATTTATAATCCTCTCAAAGTGACCCCAGATTATGTAACCACCGCATTGACTTGTTCTAGTTTCTGTCTTTTCTAATTTTAGAACACAGGCATCACATACTAATTAGCTGAATGACTTAATGAATATTTAGGTATTATAATAGCCATTGCCAGGCTGTTCAAAGCTCAATAGAAAATTAAAATGTTGTCTTGGAAGATAGACCATTGACTGATATATGAAATATAATACTGTTCTAATGTTAATTTTTATTAGAGATAAAAAAATTAGGATCACACCAAAAGTATAATCTTTTCAGAATGCTAAATTGGGATATTCATTGGGGTTTTTTTCCCCAATTTCCTTTGGTTATACTAAACAAACAATGTCAAAATTATCAGATTTACTTTGTTTAAACAATTTTTTAGAGGACCTGAAACCCACAAGTAAAATGTGTGTATAAGTCATGGTTCAAATAGAGAAACAGAACTGTTATGTATTTATTAAAATATTAACAGATTTTTTAGCTCAACAAATGGCATAGATGATTGTGAGGCTGGCTGGGTCCGTCTGAGATCCACATAGTGAGGAATCAGCAAAAGTAGACGGCAATTTTTAATCACCAGCTGAGCAAAGGTAGAATATCTTCTTCAAAGAAGTCTTAACCCTGCTCTGAAATTCTTCCATTTGATAGAAACAGTCCCACCTGGATTCTTCAAGGTACTTTCCCTAACTTAAAATGAACTGATTGAAGATTTTAATTATATCTATGAAATACCTTCAGAGAAACAGATGTTTGTATGTGAATAACTTGGCCACGTTGACGGGAAAAAAACCAAAAAACTGGCTATCACACTATGATACGATGTATAGAGTAAGGCAACAATTTAAGATAAGACTACTCAACAAGCTCACTTAAATAACAATACGATCCTTGAAACAAAAGACAGATTACAATTGCTTCCTGTAAAAAAATTTTAATTAAAATGCTATAGAGAAGCTTAGGGAAGAAAAATGGTTTCCAACTCAAAAGATAAGAAATCTACTGATTCATAAGACTTCTGAACAGCAGACTCTATTAGGGAAAGCAAAAAAAATATTGCCAATGGGGTTTCAATTCATACATTGTATGTATCAAAATAGTACATATTTAACCATGTCTCTAAACCCAATGGAGGACCACTTGAAAGTTCTCTCAGTAACACACAGGTATTAGTCCCATGAGGATGCTTCAAAAAAAGGGGGCAATAGACATATTGATTGCCAACGGAACCTTAGTCCAAGCAAACTCAAGATAGCAAGGTTATTTCTGAAGGTTATCAAAGCTGCATTTTTAGATGCAGAATACCATGGGAGGGATGGTGGGTGTCATAATAACATAAGAAGAGTAGAGAGTGGAGGTGTGTCTAACCTCTGCCCTGTAGAAATCATCCTGATCAGCTTTGGAGTTGGTGTCTATGTCTCCCTGCTGAAGCTGCAGAAGGTCAGGCATTGCCCGCACATCTTTCTTCGGGACTCAGCTGGACATCCTTTGCAGAGGGGTAGTGGGAAGGAGATGAGTCACTCAGGGTTCAGTGTAGCAACAATGAAACTCAAAACCTTCCTCTAGTTCCTGAACGCTTCCTCCCCTCCCAATTATCATGACCCCAATTCTACCTTGCGGACCTGGTTATACCAGAGGATGTACAGCGGTGCAGTAGGGATCTGGAAACACAGGGAATCTAGGACGGAAGAACCCCTCAACACCCGCGGTAGGAGTGGCGACACCAGGATGGAAGGGGGTGTAGAAAGGGAGAACCGATCTTGGAGATCTATGTGTAACCTCCTCTCTGGGAGATGGGCAATGGGGAGGTGGGTGAGGGGAGACGCCAGGGAGTGTAAGGTAAGTTATAATAATTATTTATAAACTATCAAGAGACCAGGGGGAAGGCGGGAGCGGGGAGGGAGGGCGAGGGGGGGGGAAAGGGAAACCGAGCTGATTCCAGGAACCCAAGTGGAAGGTGAATTTTGAGAATGATGAGTGCAACGAATGTATAAGGGTTCTTTGCTCAATTGATGTATGTGCAGATTGTGATAAGAGTTGTATGAGCCCCAATAAAAATATTTAAAATAAAATGCCTATGAAAGTAAAAAATATACTTTGTTCATGCGTTGATCACAGAATTGTACTTTTTTGAGAACATTACCATAAAAGAGTTCAAATATTCAGGAAAAACCACCCAAAGAAACTGAGCTTTAGGACCGATGATGGGTACTATGCACACAATAGCACTGTAGAACAGAAAGAGCCATTGTCATAAGCAAAGAGACCTTTTGCTTTCCCAGGGAAGGTCACACTGAACTTTAGATTTGAGACGAGATAGACCAGTTGTCATTTAAAGTTAACCTCTAGATTATTAAAAGTAAGGCTCAAGTTCACTAGTGAAACATATTTGACTGAAGACATGTCAGAACCAAATGTGCATGCATGGAAATACATCTTACATTATTGTGATGAGAAATGAGGTCACGTGTTTGTGCTATTGCAGTCCTTGAAACATCCATGGACCAGATGATAAAACACACTTCAAAATCAGAATGAAACCTTTGGTCTTGAATTATGCAGATAAGGACATTATATAATTGACATGAGGTGATCTCATTATTTTTAAAAGAGGACAACAGAGGATCCTCAGGAGCAATCTGCTACTTTATTACTCTGGCTGCTTATTTACCTCTGAGCAAGTGGCTCAAGACCTCTATATTTCACAGCATTATGAGAAGCAACACATGTGCTATTATCATACACTGTTCCTGAATCTGTAATTCATTTGGTAATCTTTTACAAATTTTCATAATAACTGCCAGCTTCAATATGCTAGCAAATTATTTTCAATTGTTTAAAATGTGGGAGACCAGTGATGTGGAGTCTGTCTTCTGACCGACTCTATTGAGTGACAGCTCTTCCGTGCTTAGCGTGATGAGATGGCCTTTTGGACAGCCAGATGCTCCATAGTCCCCCTACTAGAATTTGACTATGCACATTATTTCATATCCTCAGCACCTCCTTCCCAGTCTTAAGAAATCAGAGTATCAATAGAGGAATAGAGAGATGGGTAGATATATAGCTAGTGGAAGATGCTAAGTAAAGGAAAAGTCCTTTGATAAAGACTCATACTTAATAAATATGTAAATCACAAACAATGTCATTATCATCTTCATTCTTCATGCATTCAAAATTTTATTATTTTGCAGTTGTAAACATAGAATCTGGAAGCATCTAAATCAGTTTGTATTCCTACAGAGAGTACAGTTGTAGGGAATATGTATTTATAGAGAATTGCAATTTAACATATTATATACTGTATCTGAGGTACAAACATATCACCAAATAAAGGGGAAATGACAATAATAATGCATGCAACGGTGGAAGAAAACAGTCAGGGGAGATTTCAGAGAGCACATGTAACTTTGAGCTAAAAGCATAATAAAGTAAATGCCTACTCTTTAAAGCTACCTATTTATGTTCTTTTGTTATGGCAACACTAGAAAACTGAAATTTGGGGTCATTCTATCTCCCTCAGCATTTTATCAATTACCAAGTTACATCGAGCTGGACATATCATTTTCTCTCTCTCAACACAACTATCTTATCTCTAATTCATCCAAATCATAGTTGGGAAAATTTTATTATAATTTGGAAGTTAAGTCAATTGAAGTGGCAAGTAATGTACCTAATATGTCCATTTGGTGACTGTATTTACCTCTATGTCCTTCATAATCACGGAAAGCAACTCTGTCTGCATGACTTTGGTGAGATCATTCTAAGTCGGTTTCCTCATGGGGGACAATAGTTTCTGCTTCATGCGTCCCTTACAAAGAAAGCATTCATGAATGCGAGTCACTTAGTATAATGGTGCCATATATTAAGCACTTGAATGTTGGCTTTCAGTAGGATGAGCTTCCAATCATATCCCAAACTGCCTGTGCAATCTGCCAAGCCTCGCAAACTTCCCTGCCTGCTCATATTTCTACTCTGTGTGTTCCCATTTCACGGTGTCGGCCCATGCTGTTCTCGCTCTAAAATGCTGGCACGGTAGGTCTCCCTGGTGCCACAAACGTGTACGCTTGAGTACTATACTTAAAGTTTGTGTTCCAAAGCCACACAGCAGTACCACGGAAGAAAAACCTTGTGGATTACAGTCAAAAAAACCCTTTTTTCTACTCTGTTAACACATAGGGTCATTATGAGTCAGAATCAACTTGAGAGCAAGTCACAAGAACAAAAAGCTATCGCTGCCCCTGTGCTTGGAAGTCTCCTTTTATACATCCCAATGACATGAAAATAATCCCTTCTCATTTTGCATTTATATTTTTAAAATTATTTTAATTTAGAAGTAATTTAACATTGAGGTAAATGTAATGTTTTCCTCTTTCTAACCCTGTTCTCCGGTTATGTGATTTTGTTGTTGTTGTGGTGGTGGTGGTGGTTTTTATTTCTTTTTAACTTTTTTAAACTTTGGGAATTAATATATATTACTCCTTTGTTCAATCATCCCTTCTTTTGTCCTATCCAGTAGCTGTCTTCCTCAACTGCCAACGCATTTCATAATTATCTACCTTATAACACTTTAACTCTCTTCAGTTATATACATTATTAATATTTATATAAGTATGCATTTAGCATGTCTTATATGCATGGATCATATAATTCTCTATGTATCCTTTTTTATCCTCTGACCTTCTACAGAAACTTGGATCATGACTAACTCTTAACTCATTATGGGACTTCAAATTAATATATATCACAAAATTATTCTTTGAGTTTATGCTTAATATTCTATATTCATATTTCCAAATGTACATGCCATTCCGTTTTCTGTTCTGATAAGCTGATTTATATAAAGCCCATCAGTAGGCAATGGAGAGAAATCGGCAAAATATCAGACAAAGAGAGGAAAGTAAATTAATCTCTGTCTCTATTCCCAGGATCCTATTAGGCTGGCTACATCCCTTGACTGAAAATCCAGGTTCCATTCAAGGTCACCAATTTTAAAGAACACTCATTTTAAAAATCAATGAGCACCGTATTAGAGAGCTTTGGTGTTGCAATAACTATGTACCCAGCAGCTAATAGAAAGGTCAACAGCTCAAACTCACCATTGACACCATGGGAGAAAAGATTTGGAAATTTTTTCCAGTAGAGATTACAGCCTAGGTAACTCTATGGGGCAATTCTACTTTGTCCTGTGGGGTCACAATGAATCAGAAATGATTCCACAGGACACCACAGCAATAAGCCATTCCATACCAGCCCTCAAGTGTTGCATTCCACCACACACACACACTTTGTAAATATTTCTTTTAATAAACTTCTGCTGAATTAACCTAATTTGAATATGGCATTTCCTTTGTGCTAGAACCATATGATAAAAGTTTATTGAAAAAAATGGTTTTAGATAAGCCCCCTTCCCACATTTTGTGGGTTAACAAAAAAGTAAGGAGAACCTACAGGCTTGGGGGGGAAAGATCCTTACTGAAATATCAAACAAGGGACCAATTGCTAAAATTTGCAGAAAATTCAAATACCTCAACAACAAAGAAAAAATTATTTTAAAAACACAGATAATCCAATTAAAATTTGGTGGAGAAATAAACAGACAATTGACCAAAGAAGGCAGCCAACAAAGAAGAAATGTCAACTATCCTTTGTCTCCAAGCTCACTGTTATCAAATCGATACCAACTCAGAGCAACCCAGTCCAACAACCCAATTTGATTCCAAGACGGTGCAATTGTTTACAGAAGTAGCACTTTCTCCCACGGAGCAACTGGTGGTGCCAACTGTGGATGTCGTGGATCACAGACCAACCCATAACCACTAAGCAATCAGGTTCCTCCTCGCCATGCAAATTAAAACACTTTAGCCCAGTTTACTAGAAAAGTTTTAAAAAATAGAAAACGGTAAGTGTAGAGAAAACTGTGATAATGAAACTTTCATTCACTGCTGGAAGGACTGTAAAATGGTGCAGCAAAATGGAGAGCTGTAGAGTGCTACCTAAACATATTGTCACTAGAAATACTATGTTATCCAGTAACCCTCTACTTGGTGTGTATATATACTAGAGACACAAAAACCACAAAACAAAGAGAGATACATTATGCAAAAAAATGGAAACAACCCAACTGCCCATCAATGGAAGGTGGATAAAAACTCTGCATGCACAAAATGAAACCCTAAGCAAAATTAAAGAGTGATAGATTAGCACAGTGTCTCATAATAGAAGTGAATTTGATATTATGCCGAGAGAAATTATTCAAAAACAAATGGATAAATTTCATATGAGGCTTCTACTTTAAAAATCAAGAAAAGTTTTTCACATTCAAAGAGGCATTGTTTGATGATCACCTGGCTAGAGCGTAGACGTGTTTTAACTTCAGTGAAGCATCAGGAAATACACAATAACTGAGAGGTTGGCAAAAGATTGTGAAGTCAGGAGAAGATGTACAGAGAAATACAAGAGTTAAAGGCAACAGAGATGAATACACAATCCTAAAATAATAGTGCTCTACAAGTGGATCCATGCATAAACAATGGGTAAAGAAAAAGAAAACTATATTTTGAAGATAACTTATTAAGGTCTATTAAAACAAAATCATACAAAGACAATAATAGAAATGATTAAAGTTTATTGAATATATTATTTGCAAATTGGGGTACTATTCCAACTAGGAAGCCAAATATGTTCTAAAGATAATTGAACTTCCAGAGATTTATATACTAGATATTATGATAAAAACAAGTCCAGAACAGTATTGACATACTAACAAGCTATTCTAAAACATTTTCTAATCTGACCTTGAAGTTTCTCTCTCAAAATGGACTGAACAATTCAAAAACTGACAATTTTTCAAAAAGCCTAGTACCTAAAGCAAAATGGACTTATGAAGCTACTTAATAGACTATTGTTTGATTGGTCACATTCAACTTCATAGATGACAGACATCTGAATTCCAGGAGATTAAAACTACTTCTCAGGTGTATCTTATCAATCATAATTCAAAATCAACTCAAAGGCAGTGAGTTTAGTTTTTTGCTTTGGATCATATCAATTCATGAAAAGGAAAGAATTTCTCTTACATGGAGGCTACAATAGTTGGGGTGTTGGATGGAAGAAATCGAGCAATCTCTTTAGGAAAATAAAAATGAATAAAAGAATTGCAGAACAACATAAGGATCTACTTGCATAATACATATAACGGACAAACTTGCCTTTCTCCAGCAGTACCTAGTAGAACAAGATCAAGACGGTTGTTAAAACAAGCAAGACAAAGCAAAAAGCAAGTAACAGAATTTAACCATGTTCTAAAGAATGACAGATGAAGGAGTCATTAGAGCCCAAGTTTTCAAGAATGGTCAAAAAGAAAACCTTAGTTGTCCAAAGAGAAGCAAATAACATCAGGAGGGGCTAAAGGGAACCGTTTCTTCCAGTTACAGGCAACATCCCTCAGACTAATTCTGTAGCATCACAGACAGCAAAGAACATGGTGTTTGCTGGTTTCAATTTACAACCGCATACAGGCTCTGTATCCTCGCAATGCCATCCATGCGCCCCTCGTGAGGCTCCCTACAAGTTTAACTACACTTTTAGCTAGTAGAACTTGGATACTGTCTTGTTATTATTCAGAGATTCCATTTGAAATTTTGATTTTACAAACACACATTTCACTTTCTCAAATGTAAGTCTTACTACCTTTTCATTTCAACTTAGTTGTTCTTACTTTGCTTCTAAGAAATGCATTTCTGACCAGAACAGTCAGATTTTTAATTTTGCTGTAAAATAAGCACAGAGGGGAGGGGAAAAAAAGAAATGCAAAATATTCACCTTGACGAAACAATCAGGTTCTTGATTGCAGTGTGATAACCAAAGGAACTGCTGTGCTAATTCAGGCAACTCCACACAAAAGTGACCAGCGACCTTGCTCTTACATTTCCTGGTTCTCAAAATGCACCAGTGTGGCTCTGTCTGTCTCTTTTCCCTTATTTTTGGAAATCTCAGTAGAAAACTCTCCTCGAAATGTGTGGATTCTTTGATATTCATCTATTCTTCCTCTACTACTCGCTTCACTGAACTAGCAATATATAAAATGGCAGATTTTCTTCCTCCAACTTTAGGAGAGCAGCAGGTAATAAAAATGCCTATTTTCCCTAGAGCCTCTAAAAATAGGAACATGTGAATTGGTTTTGCCTCTATCATTACTCTTTTATTTTTATTTACTCTCTTTCTAGATTGTAAGTTCCTCCAGGGCAGGCAATGTCTACTTTTTTTTTTCATAAAAGCCCCCTAAGAATTTAGGATAAGACTAAATCCACAGTGAGAGGTAAATAACTCTTTAAGCTGTTATTACATGTGAGATGAAGAAATTGTTTTAGAAGTAGTGTATTAACTTATCTTTTCAATTTGCTCAAGTAAACTCAGGATTTCGATTTTTATATGGGCAAATGATCATGTCTAAGTAAAAAGCTTCAGCAGAGAAATAATGTTTATGCTTATTGAGAACTACAGGATGTCG
Organism: Tenrec ecaudatus; assembly: GCF_050624435.1. Classification (NCBI taxonomy): domain Eukaryota; kingdom Metazoa; phylum Chordata; class Mammalia; order Afrosoricida; family Tenrecidae; genus Tenrec; species Tenrec ecaudatus. The sequence continues at coordinate 37,791,931 of NC_134535.1, forward strand.
TCCCTCCCCCCCATGAGATTTTTGGGGACAAATTTCAAAGAAATCACTGTTTCCTTTTCTAATCTCCACTCTTGTCATTGCTAACTGGTGTTGCTAATAGAATAGACGGCATGGATTTAGCATGAGTAGCTTTAAGAGTGTGGGTAAGCCTTTTTAAGACTATTATTCATAAAAGCTAATATGAAACAATGGCCCAACGGATTCAGTAAAATAGGCATAAGGTTGGTGCAGGACCAGAAAATGTTATTGTTTGTTATGCATGATGTCCCCACGAGTCAGCGCCAACTTGTTGGTAGCAAAGAGTAATAATAAAGCATTAACCACCATGATTCAATGTAAGTTATTTTATTTCTTTAAAGAAAGGAAATTTTTATAATAATAAAACCTAGGAATATAAAGTCATTCTTTAAATATCTATGAATGGCTTACTTATGTAAATAAACCATATTATATGCAATGAGTTCATAAATTTAAAAGAGGACACCATATTTATTCTAAAAATGTAAAATGCACATTAATATGTTTTCATGGGGAAATATTTACTTCTATCATATCCTAGTGTCAGCTGACTTATCAGCATATTTCAATTGAGATACTATATTGGAGTTGTTTTGCTATATTTTTTAAGATTCAGAGTATCTTGAATTTGATGTACATGTTTTATAAAGAGAGAAATGTATAAGTGGATCAGTAAGCACTTTATGTGAGTATAAGAGCCAGGCTCCACTTAAGTGATTTGGACAAATCCCTAATGCTCAGGGCAGTTTCCTCATCTATGAAGTAGAGACAATATCTATTTTTGTTCATGGACTCTGGGTAGTATGTTCAATGATATATTGAAATATCTTTAGAATTCTAATTTTCCATGCAATGAAAGGTGCTTGGGAATGCTGCCCTCTCCCTTGTTTATCCAATAATCCAAACTATCTATGAATCTGATGCCCTCTGGATAAAAGGTAGTGAACTAATGTCCCCTGATAACTCCCACTGTGTTTTTCTAATGCCTCTATTGTAGCATTTATGCTTCTGTATTGCCATTATCTAGTTCCACAGATTCCTGTCCTACTACTTATGCAGGCAGCTTATCCGATCATCATTGTGCTCCCAGTGCCTGGGGCACATTATTTGGGCCTCAGTAGGTTTCTGTTGAATAAATGCATAAATAATTATTGCCTGGCTTCCAGGATACCCACTTAGAAGAGTTCTTTGTCTATCTAGTTGTCCTGAAGCTACGCTCCCCAGCAGCCAAAGACAACCTCTTTACCCTGACGTTCCATTTACCTTTTATGGTAGCACATGAGGTGAGAACACATGTTCCAGGAGTTCAAGTTCAAGAAGAGTATATGAGACAAAATTGCATGTAATCAAAGTAACCTTGGCAAAATGTGTTATGTCACCGGTTGTTTCTCTTCAGTCACTTTGTACTTTGTTGGGACAATTTATATATGTGTATGTATATATATGTGTGTGTGTGTGTTTGTGTGTGTATACATCCATATATTACAGATGAAAGAGACTTCCTCACACAGTCTTTTAACAGAACATGAGTAGTTTATTTCTGCAAACTAGATATGTACCTGATGGCATTCCTTTGTATTGTCAAGTCCAACTTAATTCCCACTTTTCATTCCTTTCTTTCCCCACAGCAGATAGCAGTCCACTCCTGGGATAGGCTTAAGCATTGTGTTTGATAGAGACACAATGCAATGCAGGAAGCTTAAATGCTTTAGGGTTGACCACTTGAGTAGCTAACAGCAATTTATTGCTTCAAGGAGTCGGGCCTGACCCTGATTTGTTGTGTTTGTTAAATGATGTTCAGTTGTCTCCAACTCACACTGAGCCCATATAAAACAGAACGCCACATTGGCCAGTGAACCACGCTGGCTGCATGGCTGCAGCCCGCACGCCAGTCCATCTACTTGAGCGTCTTACACTTTCCCCCTCAATGTCCTTTTTCAGGGATTAGTTTCCCCAAAATGCGTCAAAGTCTTGACTCCTTGCTTCTAAGATTCAAACTGTACTTTTCTAAGACAGATTCATTTGTTCTTCTTGTAATACATGGTGTTTATGTTGTTAGGTTCCATCAAGCTGGTTCCAACTCACACTCAGCAGAACTAACTACTTCTCACCCACCTCACAATGGTTCCTGAGCTGGAGTCGATTGTTGCAACCACAATGTCAATCCATCTCCTGGAGGCATGCCACCTTGCTGACCCCCTACTTTACCAAACATGATGTCTCTTGCCAGGAGTGATCTCTCCTGGCAATATGTCCAAAGTATGTAAGATGAAGTCTCACCATCCATCCTTGCATCTAAGGATCACTCTGGTCCTACTTCTTCCACGACAAGTTGTTTTATTCTGTTAGCAGTCTGTGCAAGTCTGGGTGGACTAGAGAAACAAATTCATGGGCACTCATATCTATGTAAGAGAGGACTTTCTATCAAAGAGTAACTGTATATTGAGAAAACATCCTAGCCCAGTCCAGATCAAGTTCACAAGCCTAATATTAGTCCATATGTCTGATACAAGTCTATAAAACTTCCTCTTCAGACTCATACAACACATGCAATGGCACTGAATGCAGGAAGATCACAGACCAGTGGATGGAAAGTCTTGTGGGTCCAGTGGCGGTGAAAGCAACTCAGCACTGGTGTGAGTCTCCACAGGGCTCCTCCAGCTCAGGGCTCTGGCTTGATCAGCCTAGCTCCATGTGGCCGGTCAACAGGAAAATTCACAGGGAGTGTATGTGTGTCCCATCTTCAGAGAGCTATCTATCTACGTAGCACCACCAAATGAAGTCATTAAGCTGTGACCTGATTGACAAGCTAAACTCCTTCACTCTTAATATTCTCAAATTGACACCAGACTATGTAACTAACACACACTCAATGGTATCTGCAATATACTTTTCAAGCACCACAATTCAAACGCATACCTTATTCTTTGATCTTTCTTATTCAGTGTCCAACTTTCACCTGCACATGCAAATGAGAATAACATGCTTGGGTCAGATGCTCCTTAGTCCTCCAAAGCACCTTATTGCTTTTACACACTCTAAAGTAGTCTTGTGTAGCAGAGCTACCTAATACAACACATCTGTTGATTTCTTGACTAATCTTCCCTGTGCATTGATTGTGGACCGAACTTTTTCTCCCTTTATCGGGTATCATTGGTTCAGTTTGGAGGATTTCAGTCTTCCTCACATTGAGCTGTAGTCCGTACTGAAGCGCTTCAATTCCTCTTCACTTTCAGCAAGCAAGATTATATCCTCTGTGTATCACAAATTGTTAATAAACTTTCCTTCTATTCTATTGTCCCACTCTTCTTTTTATTAATCATTTTATTAGGAGCTCTTACAGATATTATTACAATCCATAGTTCCATTAGATCAAGCATACTTGTACAATTTCTGTCGTAATCATTTTCAATACATTTTCTTTCTTCTTGAACTCTTTGATATCAGCTCCCCTTTATCCCCTCCTTCCCCCACCCTACTACACCCATGGAGTCTTAATGTATTATTATTGTTGTTGTTGCCATATCTTATACCATCTAATATACCCATTCAAGTACAATTTTGTTGTTCATTCCCCCAAAGGGTTATACATTCATTATCAGTTCCCCTTCTCCTTTTCCCCCTTCTCCTCCCATACCTTCAAGGAATCGTTATGCCCATTACTGTTCTGAGGGGTTCATCTATCTTGGATTTCATGCATTTAAACATCTTGAAGTTTTAGTGAGGCAAAGCTAAGGCCATAATAGTGGGAGAAGGGAATACTAAAGAACTGGAATATGTTATGTGTTTCATCAGTGCTGTACTGCACCCTGCATATATCATCCCTTCCATGTAGCCCTTCCATGGAAGACTGTCCAATTATCTTACTGGTGGATTTTGGGACTCCACTTGGTCCATGCTCCTTCACATCAATTTGGTTGCTTGTTTTTGAACTTCTAATACTTATTCCTGTCGGCACATCATGATCACACAAGTTTGTATGCTTCTTCCATGTGGGCTTTGTGGTTTCCCTGCTAGATGGCTGCTTGTTTAACTTCAACCCTTTAAGACTCCAGGAGCTATATCTTTTAATAGCCAGGCACCATTAGCTTTCTTAACCTCATTTACCATCTTCTTCATATAAACCAGATTCTCTGATGATTTGTTCAGCATATAGATTTAATAAGTGTGTTCAGAGGAAATAACCCTATCACACACCTCTCCTGATTTTAAAAGGTGCTGTAATCCCATGTTTCATTTGAACAACTGCCTATTGATCCATGTACAAATTCCACCTGAGCACAACAAAAGCAAACTCAAATCAAACTAACTGCCGTCAGTCAATATTGACTCACAGCAACCTCCTGTGGGTCTCTGAGACTCTAACTATTCATGGGAGTAAAATGCCAACTCTTTCTCCTGAGGAGCAACTATTGGTTTTGAACTGCCAACCATGTAGATTATAGCCCAAAAGGTAATCACTACACCACCAGGGGTCCTGAGCACAATCATTTTGGAGTTTTTATTATTGACAAGGTTGTGCATATTTTATTATAGGGCACACAGTCAAATGCCTTTAGTAATCAATAAAACACGAGGAAATATCTTCCTGGTATTCTCTGCTTTCATCCAAGATCCTTCTGATACCTGCAATTATATCCCTTCCTCCAAATTCTCTACTAAATCAGACTTGAAGCTCTGGAGGTGGTACCATAGTATTCTCGATTTTCTTTTCCAACACCATAAAGTAAATGCATCAATTCTTCCTTTTGTGTCTTCCTTACTATTGTCCAAAATCATATGCATATCAGACCATTGAAAATGCCACTGTTTGAGTCAGGCTCACCGTGGCCCTTGAAGTGAAAGCTTTTCTATTTATCACTTAAAGAGGTTTTATGTAGCAGATTTTCCCAGTGAAGTATGTCCTTTAATTTATTGACTGCTCCTGTGAATGCTGGCTTTGGACCCAACTAAAATGAAATCCTTGATAATGCCTATCTTTTCTACCTTCATCATGATATTGTTTATTGGTCTAGTTGTGATTGGTTTCCTTTACATTTCTCTTTGCATTTACACTGTAGTTTTTTTATCTTCGTCAGCAATGCTACAAGTCCTCTTCATGTACAGCAAGGAAGGCTTTGTCATCTGCACATCAGATTGTTAATGAAACTTTCTCCAATCCTGAAGTCTCCTTTTTCCTATATGCCAGCTTCTTGGATTACCTGCTCAACATAAATGTTGAATAGATATGGTGGTAGGATAGAAGCCTGACATGCATGTGTTCCAACCTTAAACAATGTTAGCATTACCTTAAAGATCCTTTATGGCATAGGGGCTTGTGAGTTAGTTGGGGTGCTAGCTGCAAGTTCAACAGTTTGAAATCTCCCTTTGCTTCTTGTGAGAAAGATATCTACTTCAGTGCAGATTTATCTGGGAAATTCTATTCTGTCCTGCAGGGTAATGGTGAATCATAATTGACTCAATGGCAGTTGCATGTGTGTGAGTGTATTTTCAGTATTCCTCTATGTTTACTCCACTGTCTCTTGCTCTATGTACAGGTTGTGATGGCTAAAATGAAGTGTTTAGCATTCTTCAAGATATATCCGTAGAACTTTAAAAAATTTATGATCCACATAGTTGAGCATCTTTGCATAGTCAATAAAATATAAGCAATTGTCTTTCTATTAATCTTAGATTTAAGGCAAAATCCATCTGATATCATCAATAATATCTTTGGTTCCATGTTGTTTTCTTAATCTGGTTGGATTTGGGGCAGTTTTCTACTGATTTACTGCTGCAACTGCTTTTGAATTATCTTCGGCAACATTTTACTTGTATGCAATATTAATGATGTTGCTTGCTAATATCTACCTTCAGACATAGAGTTCCAAGTACCTTTAACTAACTTCCACACTTGTCCCAAGATCCATTTCCTGCTTCATGGCCGTGTGAATTAACCAGGTCTTGGATTTGTCCCTGATCCATTGGCTTTGTTTTAGCCATCTGCCTGGTACTCTGTTTCTTTAAATTTTGAGGGAGATTTACAAGTACTACTCATCATCTGGAGGAGCCCTGGTGCCATAGTGTTTATGAGTCGGGCTGCTAACTGCAAAGTCAGCAGTTTGAAACCACCAGGTGCTCCACAGGAGGAACATGAGGCTTCATACTCCCAGAAAGAGTTACAGTCTCAGAAACCTGCAGGGGAATTTCTCCCTGTCCTTTAGGGAATTTCTTCCTGTCCTATGAATCAGAATCAACTCTACCCAGTGTGGGAGTGAGACTCATCTTTTACCCACAGAAATTTTAATTTCCTTTCTCCTGATTTCAAATTTTATCTATTATCTTGCTAGATTTTCAGATAAATTTTCCTAATAATACTTCTGCCTATGACATCAAACTGTTAAGAACTATTTTCTATTTAAGCTCAAGATACAGTCCCAGTCATTCACTGGCATATGAATCTCACTGTCATTTCATCTAACTTGGTTGGGAAAATTAACATGAATGACCTATCCAACAGATTGACTGTTGACTATTACTGGCCACAACAAAAATAAGAATATGTATTAAGCAGTAACACATTTCTTTATGCATCGACTGCCTTGTCATTTCCCTTTTTATGTAATAAATAACTAAGCTAACCAAAATTAACCTCCAATTTTAATTTTTTTGAGTTGTAAAGAGATCACTTAATTTGGGAACTGGATCCAACATGAGTTTTAACTAGTAACTTTTAGATACAAGTGGATGTAAAAGGTGATGTAGGTTGATTTCTCTGCCAGAAGAAAGCAAAGAGGAGTGGGATCCACTCAATGGCAACTATAAGATCTGCTGAAGAAAAGCAATTTACTTTAAATCCTGATTGATGTAGGAGCAGGTGTTTTGCAGTTTGGAAATTATACGCAACACCTTTCTATTTGTTGAATAATCTTACATGTGAAAGCCAAATTTTATCAGTTTAATTTTCTGTTTCCTTGTAGGGTGCCCAATAGTGTGCAAATTTTTTAAAAACCACCTCCGTTTTATATACATGCATGCAGATATATTCATACATATATTGCATATAATTTGTGTCTTTCATTAAAAGAGCCCTTGGGCCAGAGTGTGTAAAGTCCTCCCTGGCTAATTCAAAGGTCGAGAGTTCAAACCCACAGCTGCTCTGAGGAAGACAATTGTGGAAGTCTGTTTTCATACAGAGTTTCAGCCTTGGAAATGATGGAGTTTGCCTGGGTCTCACAGGGTCACTATGAGTTGAATCAGCTGGATTACTACAGGGTGGATTAGCTTGTTTCGGTTTGAGAAAGTGTTGCAAGTGTAGCATAAAGTCAGCCCCTGAATGAAGTGATGGTGAAGATTAAGACTTTCCTTATAAGACACCCCAGGAAACTTTGAGAATTGGCACATTTAAGTCTTCAAACACCTCGGCTAACGTGCTAAGAAATACACCTATTTCACACAGTTATATTTGAGTTAATTCTTTCTGACTGCTGTTTCCCCTTCAGGCTATTGAAATGCCTTTAACCCAACTGCATAAACATAGGAAGTTCATGGGTTCTTTATAAGCTCTTTATTTTGTAAAAGAACAGCAATGAAAATCAAAGTGAACTTCAAAAGTATCATGTGAAAAGCTGGCCACATGTTGAAAGGTCCTTGACTTTTGTAATCCAAAATAGCTTTATTAAAAGGTAAAAAAACAAGAAAGTAAGCCTCAGAAAACATAACTGTATTTTCATTTATGTTTATTATTACTGTGTGGTCCTCTACATGTAGTGCTTTTAAATGTAGGTACACAGAACAGTGTATGCACTCTGACCCTTCTCTCGGTTCTCATTAACCATACTCCAGGCCTTTGGTAATAGGGTTCCGTCATTACCATAAAAATGGGAAAGGATAGGACTCAACAACCATATTTAATTAATCTACCAAGCAGATTCAAAGTAAGGATAATCATAGGTATTGGGGAGTTCCTTCTTTCGTGCACACTTTACTAGGCAGAAAAGATAGCACTGGACAAAGGATGAAAAGGTTGAACAGTATATTTGCCTGAGGCCAATGCTAATGGACTTGACTCAGAAAGAAAAAACAAGGAATAAATATTATTTACAGAAATATTTTTCCTTGAAGTCATTTTTCAACTTCTCCCAAAGCATGACAATAGTTTGCTAATCAGTTTTCCCAACTGTGAGCCCAGATTTGAAGTCATAATCAAATTACATACATATGCACATGCATATGCATATACATACACATAACATATACACATACTATTTTTGGTCTTAAGGAAAAAGTCTATTGTAAGATTACTACAGAACTTGGCATTTCAATAGGGATCATGAGAAGGCTACATATATTGCTCATGAAAAAGCAGTGTGAGAACACTGCGTGTAAAAAACCTGGATTAAGAAACAAATACAGCAGAACCCCAGAACGTGACGCTAATCCATTCTAGATGGAGCGTCGAAATGCGCTGCAGTCGAGTTCTGAATCAATTTTCCCATAAGACATATCTGAAACGGATGAATCCATTCTCGACCACCAAGTTTTTACGCTAACCTTGCCTTTTTATACAAAACATTACACAGAAAATTCTAATTAAATAAGTTCAGAGTTAAACAATATAATTTAAATAACAAACACAACATTTAAAAAGTTTTTAACAACTTCAGTGTGGCCCATACCTTGAGATGGATCTGGATCTGTGGCCAGGGATGTGGAGAGGAGGGATGGAGAAAGAGTCACTGTTTGGAAGGGGAATCCCCTTCCATCAAATGAACTGGTAGCTGCTTTCCAGGAGGTTTTTTTCCCCCCTTCTTTGCCTTCTTCACTTGGACCTGGCTGGCTTTAAAAAAAAAAAAATCTGTCTAATATGGTCTGCCGTTGGCGTTTCCTTAGCTGTTTTCTAACAACACCAACTAACGCTGAGTGACTGAAACACGAACTGCTTTTGTTTACAAAAATCACGTGTGCGGTGGGTCGGAATTCCGATGTTTTGTTCCAGCTCTGATGCAAATTTTTCTCAACCTTCCCGTGGAAATCCGATTATGCTGAGTACTGATGGGGTGGAGGACTGCGGGTCTACTTTATTAACAATCTGAAAAACCTTGGACTTTCATGCCATTCAAAACAGGAAGCAAATCCATAAAACTAATTTAACACTCAGGAAAATGCCTTCCGTTGTTACCAGCTCACTGGAGTTAACAACAACCTAAATAAGGTTTTGCTGTGGAGGCTGCCCGAACTCATCTAGGATTAGTCTTCTTGTTGTGATGACCCGGGAATCGACTGTCTGCCTTCCTGACTTCATGCTGCCGATAGATAGCCTAGAAGCACATGTGAAGTCTTCATTCAAATAAAATTAACTCCGTTTCCCAGCTGGTCTCTCAATCACTTAACCTTGCTTTCCCATGGGGGATGAGAAAGGACAACAATGCCTCTTTATTTCCATAATTTCATGCTTATAAATCAGCTTCATATTTCTTACATGATTACATACGTTATGCATAATTTATAAATTGGTTTATAACTTACCACATTTTGAAAATAACACCATTTGCTAGTCTAAGAATATGATGTATGTTGAACTAGTTTTAGAGAATGTTAATATCAGGAGACTTGAGTGGGACCCAGTCCTGAGGTTCTTGTAACTCACCGGTCCCAGGCTTTTCAATTAGCCCAGACTTTGCACAGGTAATTTACAATGATCAGAATCTTTTTTTTTTTTTTCAGAACAATACTTCTTAACAAAGCTCACATGGAAGAAGCACACCAGTCTGTGCAATCACGAGGTGTCGAAGGCATCATTAGGAAAAAAAAAAAATCTTACCATAGTGAATGAAGGGGCCAGTGCAGAGTGGAGACCCAAAGGCCATTTGTCAGCCACTGGACATCCCCTCATAGAGGGGTCTAGGGGAGGAGATGTGTCAATCAGCGTGTGATGTAGCACTGATGAAGAATACAGCTTTCCTCCAGTTCCTAAATGCTTCCTCCCCACCCAACTACCATGATCCGAATTCTACCTTGCAAGTCTGGATAGAGCAGAGGATGTACACTGGTGCAGATAGGAGCTGGAGACACAGGGAATCCAGGGTGGATGATACCTCCAGGACCAGGGGTGTGAGGGGCGATACTGGGAGGGTAGAGGGTGAGTGGGTTGGAAAGGGGGAACCGATTACAAGGATCTACATGTGACCTCCTCCCTGGGGGATGGACAACAGAAAAGGGGGTGAAGGGAGACGTGGGACAGGGCAAGGTATGACAAAATAATAATTTATAAATTAAATTATCAAGGGCTCATGAGGGAGGGGGGAGCAGGGAGGGAAGGGAAAATGAGGACCTGATGCAAAGGGCTTATGTGAAAAGCAAATGCTTTGAAATTGATAAGGGCAAAGAATGTACAGATGTGTTTTACACAATTGATGTATGTATGGATTGTGATCAGAGTTGTATGAGTCCCTAATAAAATGTTTTTTAAAAAAAGAATAACGCTTCTAGGTATGAGAAAAAGCATTGATCCTAACATTGGTCCATGATCTTTCCTAACTATCCTATAGTTTCTGATGCTCTTTTCTGAAACATTACAGTTAGTAGGTAGTACATGTTTGCTACATATCAAATAGTTTCACATCACAAATTTATCCAAAGTCAACAATGAAGGAGATTAGTAACTAAAATTAATATTACAACGTTCACACAGTTTCACAGGCATGTTGTTGTCATTGATTATAATTTACCTCAATAAAGAATGAAATTCGTTTAGCAAAAAATCATTGGCAATTAATATGCCGATAGTAAGTGAGGTTCAATTTTTCATTTAATTATGGACAACTGAAAGAAAATTAATGAAAGAATATTATGTAGATTTCCTATTTGGAACATAACTTTGACCTTTTATACACAAGGAATTATATACAATGGTTGGTTAAGAACATTTTCCATCAATTTGTTAAATTAATGTCACCCACAGACAAAATTCTTTGAAAGAAAATCTACCTCATTAAACAAACAAAAATGCCATAAAGTCAACTCCAACTCAGCGTGTCCGTGTGTCAGAATAAAATTGTGCTTCAGTGGTTTGCAATGGTTGTGCTCTTTGGCAGTAGATCAATAGGTCTTATTCTGAGACACCTTTGGGTGGGCTTCCGTTTACAAACCCTCGGTCAGCAGGTGAGCAGGTTAACCATTTGTACAACCAGAACTTGTTAGTTAAAATGCGTATGAAATCACTTCATTATTCATATTGGAGATAAATTCATGCCTTTAAAAATATATGGGATAATCTAAGAGTAAAGTATTTGGGTTCAAAGACTTATGTAGAAACCCTAAATGTGTATTTGGAAGGAATTTGCTTTTAATACTGTGCATTCTGTTGATTTGTTTTTGTCTGCAACAGTAATTCATAATATATAAATTGTTATAATATGCATAGCAGTGTGACTTTGCAAGTGTTTGTAAAGATGTGATCAAATTTATTCCTGCAAGTTCAATTTCAAATTCAGCTACCTTGTACCAATCACAGTGTTTTGAAGGTATAAGTGCCCTCCAGGATGCTATAGTACATATACGCTTTGATTCTGCATTTGTGGAACCAGGCATGCCAAGACTTATGAACTAGGCATCCAGTTAGCCCTCTCAAACGATCAATGCAATAAAGCTAAAATATCTCTAATAGGTAGGAAGATTAGGGATAGAGGGGGTTGTCTCCACCAAATGCCTACACGAAACAGAAATTGGCTGGCTGTGCTGTAATATAGGGGTTTGAAAGAAATCAGGTGCACACTAGAAACCTATGGGGGAGATCCAAAGCTGGGTACACGCAGACCAAGGTCACCCAGGTGCAGCTGAAGGTCACCTAGAAGTGCTTATGAAGGCCACCTGGGCATGCACCCTAGAAACCAGCAAGCCCATGTCATGCATGCTCCTAACTCAGCATGTGGGCACGTGTGTGCCTTCTTAGAGCCCGCTCTCTTTCGGTAGGCAATCTCTTTCAGGTTGCTGCACCCCTCTTTCGGTTCCACAACCTCCTCTTATTGGTCATTTAACCATGTGGTTTTTTCCGCACTCACCTGAAGTGGCCATTTACAGTTTGGGACACTTCACAGCCCTGCCATGCAGCCTACGTGCTTTCCAGCCATAGAGTGTACTCTCTGAGACTGGATTGTCCCAAATTTCCCTTTCCTTCATAAAAGTTCCTTGGATTTTCAAAAGTCTGCCACATGAATTCTTTCAGCATTGAGAAGCAAGAACTTGGGAAATCACCCCAGAAACCTGCCATTTCCATGATTCCCTTGTAGCTAGAACTCCAAAAATAGCTTCTTCTATTCACACGAGGAACCCTGGTGGTGTAGTGGGTCATTCATTGGGCTGCTAACTACAAGACCAGCAGTTCAAAGCCATCAGTCTCTCTTCGGGAGAAAGATGAGGCTTCCTACTCTCATACAGAGTGTCAGTCTTAGAGACAGCAAGGAAAGTTACACTTCGTCATGTGGGATCACTCTGAGTAAGAATTGACTTAATGGCACTGAGGTGCTTTTAGGGTGCAAGACATGAATCTGAGAGACTCCCAGGAAGATGGTAATGAGGAAAGTTCACACTGTGGGACCTTCCTTTGAGTGACATTTAGATCTGCAGTGAGGGGTCAGTTCTGAAGAATGGAGCATGGGTCCTGGACTAGCAGCACCAGGGAGATCTTTTATAGGTATTCCCACAGGTAGTGCAGCTGTACTTGCCAGGAGACATGCTCCCCTCTGCTTCCTACTCCAGACACCCATGTTCTCCATGTCCAGAACATTTGTCCCTTGGCTTAATCCCTCCCTCTCTAAACTGAGATCCACATGCAGTATTTATCTGCGTATCTGCACCCCCTGCACACACACCACTCAGTGACCTATGTGCCGCCCCACCTTGCATCATCCCCACCCCCACCCCCACCATCAGTGACCCATGTGCTAGGGTTCTTCTTATATTTCTGCCCAAGAAACCAGAGCACAGCGGCATAAGGCATAATCCCTCCCACACCCTCCCATCCTCTTGATGACCCACATGCCATGATCCCCCTCTCAACCCTCACTCTCCCAGTGATCGGGGAGTAGTACTCCTATGGAGTTCCCAGCTCCAGACAGCCAGCCACTCTAGGGAATCACAAGGACGTCCCCTTGGACTTCCTGAGGCCCTAGACACCGGAAACCGCCGTGGCCAACAGGTCTGAACCCCATTTGGGATCATCCCCTTGCCAAGGACCTCCATACACCTCTAATAGCAAGGGAACAGCTAGTCCTCCAGATAAATAGCCCCAGTGATACAGGGAGAGAGCCAGAGGCAGAGACAGAGATACAACTCCAATTCGTGGCATGTCTGGCTCCAGTTCGTAGATTTATTCTTATCATCTACCGAGAAAGAAAACACAGGGCTCCCTTCCACACCAGAAGAATTGGAACTGTAGACAGGGTTAGTCAGGGGCCTTCCCCAGTCCCTGGCTAGGAAACCCCACCTCGCTGGCACACCCACTATAACAGTCTGCTCTTCCTTGGACTGTATGTAAGGAGCAGAGAGTCGTGAGTTATGTAGCAACCTGCTCCAAAGGGGCCATCTGTTATGCACACTAATAATTGAAGGACCGTGCACTCCCTACATGAAGTGCAGGGTTGATGAGGGACCCGGGTAGAAATAGTAGATTGTGGTAGTTACATAATCCAGTGTCAATTTGAGGATTAAGAGTGTAGGGGTGAAGTCTAGGTTATTAATCAGGATATGGCCAATGAGATCTCTGTGTGGGCATGGCCTTTCCCTAAGGATTCTGGGAATTGCTTAACTTTTCTCCTTGGAGGTGGGAGACTCTCTGTTCACTCTCTGAGAGACATTGCAGATGACAAGACACATGGAACGATGCTAGTGCGCTGAGCCTGAGAAGTCACGTGGACTTATCCTGATGCAACTAGACCTCTGAAGCTGGAGAAGCCATATAGAGACCCCTGCCAGTGCTGAGATGCTTATGCCGCTAGATCCAAAGACTACCCACTGCTCCATGATCATCCTGCATTTGGCGTCATTGCTTGTGTATCATGTGTCTGAAGAGGACCTTACAGATTGGTATCAGACATATAAGATAAAATCAGACTTAAGGACTTGATTTGGACTGGACTGGGATGTTTTCTTAATGTACAATTGCCTTTTATATAAAACTCTCTTTTATCCACATGTGAGTTTCTATGGATTTGTTTCTCTCGTCTACCCAGACAGACTAACACAGACCCATGAGTTCCTATGCCAGCTGCTTGTGCTTGCTCCCTCCCCTCCCCTTGGCAACAGGGTGCGTTTGGATGCTGCCAGTCTACTCACCCTTCCTAAGCCACCAGGCTCTAACTCATGCTGTGGGCCACTCAAGTGCCCCACCCAGCCAACTACAAGCACGTCCCCGCACCACCAGCCACTCTTATGCACTCCTCTCCCTGGCAAAAAGCTCCAAGCAAGCTCTCTAAAAGCCAACTCTCCCTGCACCACTGGCTGCCTGTGTGTACTCATCCTCTGCCCCATAGTGACTTGCCCAAACCTGAGTGATAGCAGCCTGCAGGCCATCCTCGCACATTTCCCCAATGCTGGGAGTAGACCAAGGATTGACTGCCCCTTGAGGGCACCACAAACATGTCCATATGATCGTCTGAAGGTGCTGGGTGCTGGAGACTGCTGTGGCCAGATATCTTAAATCCTATTAAGACAATCCCAGTGCTGTACTCCTGAATACCTTCCTAATAGCAAGGGTACAGCTTGGTCCTCCAGATATCTAACCCCAACGTTCTAAGGAGAGACCCAGTCCCATGGACTCAGTAGATGCAGCTTAAAACCATGTTGGCTCCAGGTCATTCTTAGACTTATTAGCCTTTGAGGTAAAAAGACAGGGCTTGTCGCCGGTGCACACAAAGTAACACTTCCAGCTCTAGCAAAACATCCAGTAGTCAAATTATCCAACTTTGAGGAAGAGGAGGAAATCATAAGGGCAGTTAGGGAAAAATGCAGTCACTTATAATAAACATTAAGAATAGGCTCACCCTTATCAGCACAACCCATGGAAAACAGGAGAGAATGGAGTAGCATCTTCAGAGTTGAAGGACAATAATTGCAGCCTGAGAATCATTTACCATGCCAAACTCCATCAAAATACAAGACGAGGTTAGAGCTTTCTCTGATAAGGAACATTTTAGAGAATACATTCAAATATTTTAAAACAACAGAACTACAAAAATC
This sequence comes from Tenrec ecaudatus, assembly GCF_050624435.1. NCBI lineage: Eukaryota > Metazoa > Chordata > Mammalia > Afrosoricida > Tenrecidae > Tenrec > Tenrec ecaudatus. Next base: position 37,807,165 of record NC_134535.1, read on the forward strand.
ACTTTCCAACTCCTTTTGGGCAGAAGACCAACATCCACAGAACATAAACATGAGACCCCCGCAGAGTGCAACACTAGCCAGAAGTCATCATGGGCCTGAAAACACCCAAGACTTCTTTGACCCAGTGGAGCAAAGAAGACAATTATGAGTCCTTCACACATACACAACACACAGCTAAGGAGGGAGGTTAGGAAAATACCTCACTCAAAAGGTATGAGGAAACAGCAAAGAATCCACAGATGGAGGTAATCTCTCTGAAGAGCGACCGTCTGAATTCAACCGTTACAAGGCAAAGAGTAGCAGACTGGATTAGTAAACAAAACCTATCAATCTGCTTTCTGCAAGAGACACATTTCAAACTCACAGACAACAGGTTGAGGGTTAAAGCATGGTGGGGAAAAAACATATCAAGTAATTGGTAATCTGAAGAAAGCAGGAATTGCAGCTCTAATCTCTGACAAAAACGATCTCAAGTTGCAGGGCATAGATGAGATAAATATGAGGACTATAGAATGCTTAAGGGAGCAGGAGACAGAAGGCCGGTGGTCATAGTAAACATCCACGTGCCAGAGAAGAGATCCACGAAGTTCATCAATTAAATCATTCAAAAGATGAAAAAAGAAATCACAGAACCGACAATCATAATATGAGACTTCAATACACTGCTTTCCAAGAAAGTTAGATCAGTAGGAAAGAAGCTAAGCAAAGAGACTACAGGACTAAATGCTACAATCAGACTCCTCGACCTGATAGATATATTCAGAGCTCTCCACCCAACTGAAATAAAATACATATTTTTTCAAGTGGACACAGCACATATTCGAAAATAGACCACATGCTTGGGCACATCAAGCTTGACCAAATCTAAACATATAGAGGTCACACAGATTTCCTTTTCTGACCACTATGCCATAAAGCTGGAAATAAGGGGGGGGGGGGGGGAGAACAAGAAAGCAAGGGTAAATACATGGAAGCTAAATAACATATTTCTGGAAAAGGACTGGGTTTTGGAGGAAATTAGGAAGTTTTTAGAAACTGATGAGAATGAGAATACATCATACCAAAACCTCTGGGACGCAGCAAAGGCAGTCATCAGAGGATGCTTGATAGTGACCATCTGGTGGCGAAAGAAAAGAAATTATAAAAATTAGGGCAGAGATAAATGAATGGGAAACCAAAAAACAATGGGGAAGAATCAAGTAAAAAGTTGGTTCATTGACAGAATCAACAGCATTGACAAACCACTAGCAAACCCAACAAAAATAGGAAAGAGCAGTCATCAATATTCAGGATGAGGGATGAAACAGGATAAATTACAATGGACCCAATGAAATTAAAAGACTAATTACACAATATTATGAAAGACTACTTAAATGAATACAACTTGTAAAACATGGACAAATGCCTAGAAAAATAAAGCCTCCCAAAACTACCTCATATGGACGTCAAGAACCTGAATAGACCCATAACAAAAGAAGAAATAGATAAGTTTATTAAGGAACTCCCAAATAAAAAGCTCCAGTCCAGATAGTTTCACAGGAGAATTCTACCCATCCTTCAGGGAAGAGCTGACACCATCCCTAGACGAACTCTTCCAGAACATAGAAAAGAGATTCCCAAACACATTCTATGAAGCTGGTATTACATTGATACCAAAGCCTGGCTAGGATCCCACAAGAATAGAGAATTACAGGCTGATATCACTAGTGAACTTCGATGCAAAAATAGTCAACAATTTTTTGCCAATAGAATACAAAAGTATATATAAAAAACAATCTATCATGACCATGTGGGGTTCAAACCAGAGATGCAGGGATGGTTCAACATTAAAACAAACAAACAAGAAAAACGTCAATGTTGTCCATCAAATTAACTAGAAAAGGACAATGAACTACATTATAGTATCAAGCATTTGACAATATTTAACACCATTCCTAACTAAGACACCAAGAAGATAGGATTAGAAAGAAATTATCTCAATATAATGAAAGCTATATATGAAAAACCAACAGCCAGACTTACAATCAATGGAAAAAAGACAAAAACATTCTCACTGAATAAGGGGACTTGACAAGGATGCTCCTTGTCCCCACTTCTATTCAACATCTTCTTGGAGGCCTAGCTAATAATACAAGGCAATGGAAAGATATCAAAGATATATGTCTTTGAAAGAAGATAAATTATCATTATTTGCAAATGATACAATTTTACATAATGAGAACCCCAAAGACTCCACATAGGATTGCTGGAAATGATAGATGAATGTGGTTACGTGCAGGATAGAAGATAAACAAACAGAAGTTCATTGTATTACTATATACACTAATGGGGTTACAGAAAAAAGAAATCAAGAAGGCCGTACCCTTCACCATAACCAAACATAAATCAAAATATCTAGGGATATACCTAACAAAACAAGCCAAAACAAACAAACAAACCCAAAGGATCTGTACAAGGAAAACTATAGAACATTATTACTAGAAACCAAAGGGATCTTCACATTTGGAAGAATGTCCCATGCTGGTGGATTGGAAGACTCAATATTGTATGTCAATCCTGCCCAAGATACTATATAATTTCAATACTATAAATGATATCATATCATAATATAAATGTTAATAGTATAAGTTAAATGTAATCCAAATAAAATTTCCAATATAACTTTTCAAGGAAAAGGAAAAACTGACTACTAACATCATATGGAAAGGGAAGAAGCTCAGGATGGGCAAAGACATCCTCAAGAAGAACAAAGCAGCTGGGCTTGCATTACCTGACTTCAAAACTTATTATGCAGCTACGGTGTCAAAACAGGATGGTACTGGTACAATGATAGACATTCACACCAATGGATAAGAACAGAAAATCCAGAAATAAAAACTGTAGCATATAGAAAACTGATTTTTGACAAAAGCCTCAAAATGTCAAATGGGAAGCAAATGCCGTTTTTAACAAATCGTGTTGGAAAAAACTGTGTATCAGTCTGCAGAAGAATGAAACAAGACCTTTAACTCACAAGAACAAATTCAAGTTGATCACCAACCTCAAGGTAAAACCCAAAACTATCAGGATCATCAATGAGAAAATGGGGACAAAGCTAAGAACCTTAGCACAAGGAATACATGGACTACTAGAAATAAGGAAGAAAACATATACAGAGAAAGATAAAGATAGATGAGTGAGACCTACTAAAGATAAAACACTTGTGTACACTGAGAGACTTCAACAAGAGAGTATAAGATAGCAACAAGTTGGGAAAGGAGATTTAGTAATGACAACAGACAATGGGCTTATTACTAAAATTTACAGAATCCTGCAAGCTTACAAGAAAAAACAAGTAGCCCACTAAGGAGGTGTACCAAAGACTTGAAAAGAAGATTCACAAAGGAGGGTCCCTGGTAGGCATAACTGGGGGTATGGGGGTGGGACACTAGAATGCTCCATCCTGGACCACAGGAATACTAACGTAGTCTTATATGATGCTCGTCTTTTGGCATGATGGATGCAGACTGATAAGGTGTATGTGTTGTTAGACAAGTGGGACCAGGAATAGGTAAACTTAAAAGAAATGGGGTCAGAATGAATGGTTTATAACACAGAGATAGTCATCTGTTCTACACCATGATGCCTGTGTGACTTATGACTCTCTGTATGGCTCCCCCCCCCCTTTTGTGTGTATGTCTCATTAGGGGCGGGGGTTGTCTGTAATCTTTTTTGTTTAGTGTTTATCTATACAAGATATATAGGACAGGAAATTTTACAGAGGCAGCACCTTGACCAAAGTGCCCAAGGGGGCGTGGAGGGAAGGAAGGAACATGGGGGTGAGTAGGGAAACAACAATGGTGGTAAAAAGGGAATAGTACGTGTTCTAAAATTGTTGGTGAGGAGGGTGCAGCTTTTCTGGTCCTGTTTGTTCAATTGATTTGTATCTGGGAAGAAGAACAGAGAGGGGAATGATGGGTGAATATTACAATGAAGTAGAAGGGAAAAAAGTATGTGTATATATATTATTTATATATATAATATGTGTGTGTATTTTTGTACTGTGTATTTCCTCACAACAAGGAAGCAGTTGAACTATGGACTTCTAGTTAAATCTTGTCCCAGTACAAGAACAGTTTGTTCTCACAATGTGGCATTATATGTTTCTCACTTTTCTGACAAGATCGCTGAAGACAAAATGGGTGCATAAGCAAATGTGGTGATGAAAGCTGATGGTGCCCAACTATCAAATTATAGTTGGCTGGAGCCTTAAAGGTTTGTAGTTGAACAAGAGTCCATCTAGCTTGAAAGTAACAAAGCCCACACGGAAGAAGGACAGCAGCCTGTGTGATCAGGAGGAGTCAATAGGACGAGGTATCAGAAGTCCAAAAACACACAACAAAATTGGTGTGAAGGAGTGTGGATGTAGCGGAGACCAAAAATCCACTCGCAAGATAATTGGACACTCGCTCATAGAAGGGCCAACAGAATGGATGACAAATTCAGGGTGAGGTATTGCACTGATGAGCTACATAATTTGCCTCTACATCACTACTTCCTCCCTTACTATTATAGTCTTTACTTGTTTTTCCTCATTCATAAAGTTAGATTTACATATGTTCATTTGTATATTTGAGATTATGCAGTATATGAAAGGCAAGATAAATCAACCTTCAGAAATAGTTACCGGAGTAATAGTTCCCTGAGGGAAGAGTAGGGGGTGGCATGGGATGAGGAGCTGATAGCACTGATGATTTTATAACTTCACTTGTTTGTATAAACCCACCCAGTGGGATTGAACAACAGAACTATATGGGAAGGGAATGTATACACTGGAATGAGTAAGATATGTCAGTAAGAAAAACAAATGAATTTAAAACAGACTTATGGGACAAAAGGTAATACATCTATTTTTCAGGTACAGATCAATGTAAAGGTAGCATATCATAGCAATATTATCATTAGCTTCCAAGTTTGGCTAATGAGCCTTCCTGAATTCACCAATGGCAGCAAAGCTCTGGAGATGCCAGTTGTAGAGGGAGTTCCTTCATTCAACAAGCAGAGTCCTGTTTACGGTAGGCCTATGGCTCCTTTTATTTTTGGTCTACCTCATGCTTGATAAAATAGCGAGGCAGAGAAAAAAGGAAGACCTTTAACAAGATGGACTGTCATGGTGACTGCATCGATGAGCTCAAATACACGAACAATTATGAGGATGGCACAGGACTGGGTCGTGTTTTGCTCTGTTGTACATAGTATTGCCGTGAGTCAGCATCGACGTGACAGCATCTGACAACATTAATGCCATAGATCTTTTCTTCCCTTGGAACACAGGGAGATGGACCAGATGGGATTGAACAAATTCCTAGGTGGTACATAGGACTCAAAGTTCCTCAACACTCTGTCAATGAATTGTATTTATGGTCCTTATTAATAACATCTCTGTATTCATCCCACTTTACAATGAAACCTCCTATTCCATTACACTCTGATTTGTTTCAAGATGAAACTTCTTGGCAAAAAGGACCTTTACAGAGACTTCCAAAATTGTTCGTGTACTTTCTCCTTTCTTCCTGTTGTTCAGTCTCTGTGTCCAGGGCGAGGATAGTCAGAGAACACACGCAGGCTCACATCTCTTTGAGGGATGAGGCTTATGGAGGAGAGAATTGACCCATCTAAGTTGGGACCATCCTAGTTTACTCAGCTTCAGTTGACTTTTCAAATGACTGTAGACACATAAGAGAACCCAGCCATAATTATATGAGCTCAGCCCAAGTCAGAAGAACTGCCTGGACATCCCATAATCACACTAACTCTAAACCAATTGTCTACCCGCCAATTCCAATTCAGGACAACGCATGAGCTCAACAGGTAGTGTGCTCCCTAAGGTACTCGTGGTTATGACATTTTGGAAGCAAGTGGCCAGTTTTTCTTCTGCCTCTGAATGAGTTCTAACTGCCAACCTCCAGTATTTAATAATTTGGGTCACCAAGGACAGCTCATAGAGATGTGAAAAGTTATAAAGCTATTATTTTAAGACACTAGGTTTGGGGACAGTTTATTAGCCCAGGCAATTACAGATTCAATACAGAAATTGCTGTCAGAAATGGGATACTGTCAAAAAGTAATCTAGCAGGGTCATGATGGAAGGACTAATTGTTCTTCAGTTGGAGCTAGCTGGACTTAGTGTGAACCCAAAACCCATTCCTGGATAATGTGTTTTTTAATATTATTAAATGGGAATTAATACATCATATCATCTCATAGTTCAATCACACCAAACAGATCATACAAATGTTTCCACGTTCAGTTCAAAACCATGCATTTTCTTCATGGGCTCCTTGACATAGTCTCTCTTTTACACTATCACCACCTCTGAACCCTCTCCCTCCCGTCACCCCTGAAACCCCTATTCTACTTTCTGTCCCTACAGGTTCATCAACCCTGGGTTTAATTTATCCAAAATCAGAAAAAAAAACATATAACACACCTTCAAGAGGGTGATCCCCAATGACATAACTCCTTTGAAATACATCCTAATATGAACAACAACCATAAAAATAAAACAGAATGCTCATCACAGGGTTGCCGCAATAATAACTATCTTAATACAGCATATATGGCTTTGGTGTAGCAAGCCCATGTTTGTCTGCCTATTAGCAGGTCAGCAATCTTGGTACAGCTGTCTTCCACTTCCTCAGACACCATGTATTTTCCTACTTAGGTCCTCAGGTTACAGGTGTATCTGAGGTGACTGGATAGTTCACCCAGTGGAGTTTCTGCATGGGGTCTAACCGATGCAGTGACTTAAGAATGTAAGAACAAGTAGTTCTTACATCATGGACCTGGTCAACAACTGCCCTCAGGAAAGAAACACAGGAGACGGACGCTATAGCAAAATGTGGTGAAGGAATTAGATGGTATCCGGCTATCAGATAAAATAGTGTCTGATGTCTTAAGGCTTGTCTCTAAGTAAGCAGCCATCTAAGTCACTGGATTGCAAATTATATAATCCAAAATTGAAGGAGGGATTAGTATGAGAGCCTAAATTATGAGAATCTGGTTTGGATGACAGTGGGACCCCAGGATTAATTTGTGGGAACTACGGACCCCAGGATTAATTTGTGGGAACTACATAGGAAATAAGCCTCTGATAAACTCCCTCTGTCCGCAATTGAGGCATAGGAGGAAAGTCATTACCAAGCAGAGTGCTTTAGAGAGTTGAGTATAGAAAAATCAAAGGCAAAAAAGGTAACTTGAACTGTTAAAATGTTGTCAGTTGAGCCCCACTCGGATGCATTCTGGACGTGATCTGGTTTTCAACATTTTCTGCATTTTTGTTTTTGTTTGTTTGTTCACGTTAGTGTTAATGTCAGAGGTGTCATGTCATTAAAGTCACCCGTATGAAGGTGTATTATGTATTTTCTGTGTTTCAGTATAATAAACCTAGGATGGATGAACCTATCAGGACAGCAAGTAGAAAAAGGGGGTACAGTGGTGGTGGGAGGGTAAAAGGGAGAGAATGTCAAGGAGTCTAGGAAGAATAAGAATGTTTGGAAACAGATCGTGATACCAATTTTACAATTCTGCTTGATGTGGTTGAACTGTGAAATGATATGAGAGGAAGAAATAAATAAAGGGAAAATCTAAAATATGTAGCATTGGTTCTGAGACCAGTGAATGCATGAATGCTAAAAGGGAGCAAGAAAATAATATAGAAAGAAAGTATGAAAAGTGGTAAACTATATTATATAATCTCATAACAATTGCAAAAAATAATTCACCTGTGATAACTTTAAAATAATAAAATTCCCCTAGTTAAATTTGGATTTGAATGACAATATTTTTAGGCAGACTACTGAAAATGTCAGCTGGCTATTACTGAATATGATAAACCATTACTCTAAAGAGATGACCAACAAAAAGTTATGTCTAAACTGCAATCAGAATTTTGAGGTACTATAAAATAAACAGAAAAAATAGGAAAACTATTCTTGGGATGGATTGACAACCCTGTAGGACAGGGTAGAGTTCACCCTGGATGTTTCCAAGACTGTAACCCTTTAAGGAGAAAAAAAATTCTCTTTCTTTCTCCTGAGGGGCAGCTGGTGGTTTCAAACTGCTGACCTTGCAGCTAGTTCAGTCTGTAGCCGCTCTGCAACCAGGGCTCTTCAAGTAACAAAAGTCATGCTTATAAACCATTAAATTTTAGAAATAGTTTATGAAGGCTTCTGGCATTTGATAGTACTAGAAATAAAATTCTAGACTTCAAATGATTTCTTATGATCAAATGAAATATGCCATGCCTTACACATGAGTTGGCTTTGTAAATTTCTTAAGTCAATATAATGGAACAAAAGTGACGGAATATAGTTCTTATTCTGGGCCTTAAGAGGCCTTGTCCATTTCACTTTTTTCTTGTTCCTTCATCTTTTCCATGGGAATCTCCTCGGGGTAATATACTGGAGAGGAAAATCAATAGAGCCCAGTCAGATCAGCTTAATTGTTCTAGCTGATGCTCAGAGGTTAAGAGAACTAGACAACTTCTAGCAAAACTTTACTTAACCCTAGTGATGATGGACAGTTGATACTGCTGAGTTCATCCAAGATGATAGACATTTGATACTACTGAGTCCATCCAGCAGCACTAGGACCATAAGCTAATGGATGACCTGGGAGCACAAAAACTATTTATTTTTATACTCAGTACAAGCTTGCCACTATATGCTATTCAATATTATTGTGAAAATAAATATTTGATACAAACACACTTTCCCTTCTATAAGAAACCCTGATGGCTCACTGGGTTCAGTCTTGGACTGCTAACCTCAAGCTCAATGCTTCAAACGCACTTGGTGCTCCTAGAAAACTCCAGCTATTTGATCATTTAAATATGTAAAGCTCGCCCATCTCAGAAACACTATGGGGCAGTTCCACTTTGTCCCATAAGCTTGCTGTGAGCTGAAATAAACTCAGTTACAGTGAGCTTGGGATTATATGCTCTGGCCATGCTCTCAGGGCCTCCCAGACTTTTCACCATGGAGAAACTGCTAGGGAATGCATGGTGCAACAGGAAGGTGTCAGTTGTCTAGTCATGGTCCTTTCTGATTCAGTGTTGTGTGCCATCTAATGTTAAATACATTTCATTCACTCTGGGTACGCCTCTGCAGGAAGATGCTTTCTACCACACCAGGTTAGGCCTTGGCTTTAATATATACTTGCTTGAATTCAACAGAATGGTTAGATTTTAAACTAAAGTAACACAATTTTTATTTCTCCTTAGAATACTAATATGATTACTCTTGGTGGAGGAGGGAAGCAATGCTAGAAACCCAACAAAACCGTGCCATCAGGGAGAGCTCATCAAAAGATGTCAAGTTTTAAAATATCATTTTTGACAGGTGGGTAGCAGTCTTATGGCACTGCTTAACAACTCTTAACAACCTGAAAAATAAATCTGAGAAGATTAAAGGCATCTATCTTCAGTGCCATTAACAGATACAGGACATACTCTTGGGTACATAAGATTTTATAATTTTTACATTTATAATTTATAACAGAAGTTACCATTCAGTAAAGAGCCAAAAGAAAATAAGCCAAAGAACCATTAAATTGTGCAGAATTATGCAATTGAGTTATTCTACTTCTGGAAACATTAGGTGTTATGACAAAATTCTTCACATTTATACCACTTGGCATCTGGGGCTGACAGCTGCATTCTAAGCAACAAATATACAGGATCACTATCTTTCCATTATTGCTTGTCATCAGAAGTTGCTCACAAATTCTCAAAATGCAAATTCCCCAGACTTTCTAGGCCTTGATCAATAATAAGTGAGTCATTACACAAATTCTGCTGGGATGATGAGCCTTTATCCGAGAAATGGAAGATAGATTTTTCTGATCTTTCCTGGCACCTAATTCTGCTGTAAAATAAATGTGTCATAATTTATTTAAAGTTCAGGAAAATGAGAAATCTCAAGAGTTCCTGAAATCTAGTGTACTTACCTCATGGAAAATTTTAAGTGGTCAGACAACAGCCACTACAGAATTTTTTTAAAAACCTTACAGCAGTAAACATAATAGTATAATGGATGGGAGTAGAAAGAAGTTGGAGAAATAAAAGATTCTCAGAATAAAATACAAATAGTTCTAATCTCTAGACTTTACAATTTTACTGGGACAATTCAAAGATAGTCAAGAGAAAAATATTTTTAAAATATTAATGTAGTTGAAAATTAGTGCTTGATATTTAGGTATGCATGGTAGAATAATAACACACTTTATTCCTCTCTGTCCTAAAACACAACAAAAATAAGAGAATAAGTCAATAAAGTAGATTATTATACAGAGGTGAGCTACTCGTTACATAATCAAAAAGAATTATAGAGGAAAAATGGAAGAATGGCAAAAAATATATCTATTTATCCATTCACTCAATATTTACTGCATGCCTACTATGTGCCAGGTACTGTTCTACTCAGAAGCAGTAAAGCAGTATACATAGACTTTACCCTTCTGGACCATAAATAGGTAAAGCCAATGAGAAAAAAAGAAAAGTTGATTTGTGTCTCATGACAATAGGAAGATTGAAATCAAATGATGAAACACAAAGCAGCCCTGACAGAGTGAGTGAGAAAAAAGGCTCAAAATAAGAGAAGGGACTGAAGTTCTTTCAGCGCAGCACAACTGGAGGATTTCTCTGCCCCTTCCTAAGAACAACGCAGCTTACTCATCCGGAAAAATGAATGAGACGGCAGAGGGGAATGGAGTGGTGAGAGATGCTGCACTGTAAGCAACTGGCTGAGCTTCTAATCGGACACCCATCCTCTCCGGAGTTCTCTTGTCCTGATTAACCCGCAGAACCCTGCAGGTGGTCTTCTTCTGAAAAGCTGAAGAGCAGTCCAAGTTTTGTGGAGCTCACCCTACATAATGGTTGCTTACTCACTAACAAGTGTTACCTGTAATAATGAGATGCTAATAAAGTTTAATTGCCCCTTCTTAAGTTAGGATCCCTGACAACATATTGGATTATATGTTGGGTGGCTAACTGCAACATCAATGTGTAAAACCACCAGCTTCTCTGCTGGAGAAACACGAGGCTCAGAAACCCACATGACTGTTCTGCTCCGTGCCATAGGGTCATTATGAGTTGGAATTGACTCATTGGTAGCGATTTTGAATTTGACTTTCTTCTTCAGTGGATGATTTCAATGAAGTGAGATTACTCAAGATGGTTCCTCTAGGAACAGTCTTTGTAACTCCCACCAAAAGATTAAATGGAACCATGAAGATGGAGTATGTGAAGGCTGACATGGGGATTGGTCAGTTTTGCCATACCGGTGTTTATTTAAATGAGCCATCTCAGAATATGCTTGCTCCACTCAAACAGAACAGTGGTAAGGACACAGAACTAGGGGGTAATATATTCTGTTGCATATAAGTTCACTCTGAGTCTGGATAAACTTTACAGCATTTAACTCTAACCTTACCACAAGGAATTCTGTTATCTTCAATCTACACTACAGTAAAACAACAATTTTGGTATCCTCCAGGGATTTAGATCATGTTCCCTTTAAATGTTCTTTGCCTTTATGGAGCAAAATGAAGTACGAAGGGGTAAGATTAGGGCTATAGGGTGGATAGGGTAAGATTACCCAATGAAATTCTCAGAAGACAGCTCTCATTACCCTGGAAGACGAGCAGTTTCATTGCAATGGGAAAAGATTCCAAAACTCTACTGACCTTTGTCTCAACAATGCCGCTTTCAAATTTATGAAAGCTTCATAGTGAGTCTCAGTGAACATCTGTGTAAGGTTGTGTTCTCAAGGAACAAATCCAGTAACACTTGTATGTATTGTGTTTAGGAAGAGATGTCCATCAAGAAATGGCATACACAGTTGTAGAATTAGGAAATCCAGTCCAGTTCCAGTCAAGGTAGTCCATTGAGAAGTCCTGGGATTTGTAGGTGACACCACAGTCGATTAAGAAGCCAGATCAAGCACTCCCTCAATGCAAGAATATTTTATTCTATTAAATTGGCATTCTATGATGCTCACCCTCCCGACACAACTGCTGAAGGCAAAGCAGGTGAACAAGCAAATGTGGTGAAGAAAGCTGATGGTGCCCGGCTATCAAAAGATATAGTGTCTGGGGTCTTAAAGGTTTGAAGATAAAGAAGCGGCCATCTAGCTCAGAAGCAACAAAGCCCACATGGAAGAAGCACACCAGTCTGTGCAATCATGAGGTGTCAAAGGGATCAGGTATAAGGCATCATCTGAACAAAGCAAAAAAAATCTTACCAGAGTGAATGAAGGAGGAAGTGCAAAATGGAGACACAAAGTCCATTTGTCGGCCACTGGAAATCCCCTTGCAGAAGGGTCTAGGGGAGAGATGAGTCAGTCAGGGTACGATGTAGCACCAATGCAGAATACACCTTTCCTCCAATTCCTAAAATGCTTCCTCTCCTCCCCAACTATCATGATCCATTCTACCTTGCAAGTCTGGATAGAGCGGAGGATGTACACTGGTGCAGATAGGAGCTGGAGGCACAGGGAATCCAGGGCGGATGATACCTTCAGGACCAGGGGTGTGAGTGGCGATACTGGGAGGGTAGAGGGAGAGGGGGTTGGAAAGAGGGAACAGATTACAAGGATCTACATGTGACCTCTTCCCTGGGGATGGACAACAGAAAATGGGGTGAAGGGAGACATCGGACAGGGCAAGATATAACAAAATAATAATTTATAAATTATCAAGGGATCATGAGGGAGGGGGGAGCAAGGAGGGAGGGGAAAGAAAAGAGGACCTGATGCCAAGGGCTTAAGTGGAGAGCAAATGCTTTGAAAATGATAAGGGAAAAAAATGTACAGATGTGTTTTATATAATTGATGTATGGATGGATTGTGATAAGAGTCATATGAGCCCCTAATAAAATATTTTTTAATAATTTTTTAAAAAAGAAAAGAAAGCAGATCAGAATGAAGAATCAGAGAAAGCCAGGGGCAGAGACTGATGGATGCAGAGGTCTGAAGTCAGCCAAATGTCACAATATGAATTCAAGGAACCAGATGCAAGATCCAATTCTGACAGAAAGAGAAGGGCCAAAGAGGTATATATATATATATGATACAAAGGAGATGCCAAAACTTTTGCCCAGAATGCTCATAACAGAACAGTATCATTAATATCACATGCAAGAAAAATTTTCCTGAACATTATCCTCAGTGGTTGCAGCAGAACCCATGGAGCTTCTGGGGTTCACGCCAGATCCAGAAAATATGGAACAAGGGATATCTTTGCTGATGTCAGGTGGATCTTGCCTGAAAGCAGAGAATACCTGAGTGATGTTTACTTGTTTGTTTTGTTTTTTTACTGTGCTCAAGCATTTGATTGTGTGGACAATCACTAACTATGGGTAGCCTTGAGAAGAATGGGAATTTCACAAGACTACATTGCGCTCATGTGGAACCTTCATGGATTAAGAGGCAATTATAGGAATAGAACAAGGTAATATTACATGGCTTAAAAATCAAGAAATATGTGCATCAGCATTGCATCCTCTCACCACATTTATTCAATCTGTATGCTGAGCAAATAATCAGAGAAGATGGATTATGTGAAGAAGAATTCAACATCAGGGTTAGAAGAAATTTTATTAGCAATCTGTGATATGCAGATGACACAACCTTGCTTGCTGAACATGAAGAGGACTTCAGACACTTGGCAATCGAGGATTGCAGCCTTCAGTATGGATTTCAACTCAATGTAAAGAAAACTCAAATCCTCACAACTATTCCAGTAGTTACCATCATGATAAGTGGGGGAAAGATTGAAATTGTCAGTGTTTTTGTCTCACTCAGATTCACAATCAATACACCTGGAATCAGAAGTCATGAGATCAAGAGAAATTGGATAAATCTGCATTGAGGCAGGCAAGGATGATGAGACTTCATGCATTTTTGACATGTCATGAGAAACCAGTGCCCGCAGAAGAACACCATGCTTGGTAAGGTAGAGAAGTTGAAAAGAGTAAGATCCTCAGCAAGACTGATTGACACCATGGCTGCAACAATGTGGTGAAGTGTAGCAATAATGGTGAGGATGACGCAGGACTGAGCAGTGTTTCCTTCTGCTTGCGTAGGGTGGCCATGGGTTAAAACCAAAGTCAAGTAAGATGTCACTTAGTGATATATGAATGCTTGACTAATAACATTGATGATTATAATTAACAATTAAGACTACTACAAAGCTTAGCATTTATGACATCTCTCCACATACTATACATTCATTAATGATGTAATTTACATATTAGCTAGATACTCTAATTATCTGCAACATATCTATTTGGAAACACGGATGATGAGGACTTCAATAGTTTGTTCAAGACAAATAAAGTCAGTTTCAAAGTCTGTGGCTTAGCCATTACCCTAACTATGTAGACATTATGGTTGGGATGTATGTCTCAAGCAATAAGAACAAGAAAATAGGATTGAGGGGAAACATAGTCCATACAAAGGTATTAATAGCATTCAGCTTCTATGTCCAATGACTCATTATTATATTTGCACCTACACTTAATTTTGCATTATAATACTATTTAGTGCCTTTGAGTTGTATATAAATGTTTCATAAATACAATTTTATGATAATTTTCCTGCTACGTGGATATATATCATGAGCAACAAGATCAGATCTGATTCTCCCTGCCATTCTATTTAATGATGGGTACCATTAGCAAGCACTGTTAATTGAATATTGCACCATATACCATACATTGTCATAAACATTTTCTATCTTCACTCTTTTTTGCTCTTATAGCAAATTATAATACAGGAATATTTGTTATTCCAATTTCCAAGTCGAAGAAATGGAAACTGCGAGGTTAGGTAATTGACTCAAGTCACGCAGCTAGAGAGAATGAAGGGAGGTCTGGAGTGGCTCTGCCACCCCGCCTCTTTATAGAGCAAAGTTCAGCTCACAGAAAATACAACGTTAATTCAAAGTCAGGCATTTCCAATTTCACAACCAAGATATTTTGTTAACTATGAATTTATGCTATCACTCATCTATCATTTTGTTACACTGTGGTGACTTGCATGTTGTTGCGATGCTGGAAGCTAAGTATTTCAGGTACCAGCATGGCCACCCCTGGTGTATAGGTTTCAATGCAGATTCCAAATTAAGACAGAGTAGGGAAAAGTCACTGATTATTTGCTTCTAAAACTATTGAATTCTTTATGAATCCCAGAGAAACAGTATTTGCGACAGTGCAGGAAGACATGCCCCTGAGGTTGGAGGTTCTCAAAATAGGATTGGGGAAGAGCTGCCTCTTCAAATTAGAGTTGAATGACGTGTATGAAGTTGTGTTCCTATAACCATCATTTGCTTAATTCAAAATAAGAAGAAATAACTACAACCACCCATTGATAATCTGAACATGAAATACACAAAGTAAGAATATAGGAAAATTAGAAGTCATAAAAATTGAATCAAACACATGAAGATTGATAGCATTAGCAAGCTAAGCTGGACTGCTATTGGCCATTTTCAATGAGTTAGTCATAAGGTACACTCGCTGGAAGAACAAGTTGAAGAAAAATGCTGTGACATTCATTAGCAATAACATTTCAGATCTATCTTGCATTATGCCTCTGTCAGTGATAATATCCATATGACTATTTTCAAATTTATACACCAACTACTAATGGCATAAATGAAGAAACAAATGATTTTTCCAGTTTTTGCAACATGAAATTGATCAAATGTATGATTAAGATGCACTGATAATTATTGGTAATAGGAATATGAAAGTTGGAAATGAAGGATTGTTGCTGTTAGGTGCCATTGAGTCAGATCTGGCTCATAGTGACCCTATGCACAATAGGCAAACACAGTGCATGGTCCTGTACTATCTTCACAATTGTTCCCAGCGATAGAAACAATGATGGAGATCGCATGATAGAGTTTTTCAAGGCCAATTAACATTTTCATTAAAATATCTCTTTAAAAACACACATGAATGGAGATTGTACATGTCGACTTCACCAGATAAAATACACAGGAATCAAATTGAGTCCATCTGTGAGAGACTATGGAGAAGTTAAATAACCGTCGGCAGAAGGCCAAAGACTGACAATAGAACTGGTTATCAGTAGCTCATATGCAAATTCAACTTGAAGGTAAAGAAAATAAAAATAAATCCGAAAGTCAACATACATATCTCTCCTTAATCTGAAGATTATCTCAAATATATACTGCAGGCATTTGGATACAAACAATTGAAGACCAGATTACCAATGAGGTGACATCAAAGACAGCACGGGAGGAAAAGGGAAAAGATCGTGTGATAGGCAGAAAAGACCCAAATGTATGTTAGCAGACATGCTGAAATGGGCACTACAACATACAGTAACTAAAGTCAATGGAATAAGTGAGGGAGTAAAAGAACAGACAGACATTTCAAAAAGTGCCTTGGGAAGAAAAGTAACAAAGTAAAATTACCTTTTAATAAAACTGTGAAAAGAATTGTATCAGCCCCAATAAATTGTTAAAAAAAAAAGTGGGTAATGTTGGAACTGAAAATCAAATTACCAATAGATTGACTGTTTGATAAAGAGCTGAAAAACCAAGAAGAGATCAAATAAAACACTAAATTCCAAAAAAATAAAAAAATAAATAAAAATATGTTAAGTAACGACATGTTATAATGAGATGTGCAAGGACCCGGAGTTAGGAAACGCTGAAGGAAGAACACACTCTGAGTGTTTCCCACTGAAAGAACAGGAGAAAAGGTCCGAGCTTCAATTGTAGCACTGAAGGGTTCTATGGACAAAATATTGAAGGACGCAGAAAGAAGATGGAAAGAACACACAAAGTCATTGTACCCAAAGTATCGGTCAGTGCTCAATCATATCAAGGAGTTGCATATGATCAAAAACTGATGGTATTGAAGGAAGAAATTCAAGTTGTACTGAAGGCAGTAACAAAAACCCAAACTCCTGGAATTGATGCAATACCAATGAGTTTTTTCCACAGATGGGTGCAATCCTGGAATCAGCCATTCAAGCAAACCAAGTTAGTTGGAAGGCAGCATCCTCAATGATCAAGAGAAAGAGATCTATATATGTGACTATTTGCAAGAAAAGTGATCCGAAGAATATAAAATTATTGGGGTGGTGACATATATCACAACTAAGCATGGCAAGACTCTTCATATATGTTGGATAAGTTATCAGAAGGGATAAGACCTTGGAGAAGGACATTATGCTTAGCAAAATAGGGGTCAATGAATAACAGGAGCAGGAAGCCTTAATTAGATGGACTGGCACAATGGCTTAAATAATGAGTTCAAACAGCAACAATTGTGAGGGTGGAGCAGAACCAAGACTTCATGCGTAACAGAAGAATAAAAAGAAGCACTAGCCCCTCTTGCTCTATTCTCACAATTTCAGCCTATTGTTACACCCACTGTTTCCACATTAGTGGTGCTAGAGATTTGAGACAGGCCATTCAAACACACTCAACAACTGTGCATAAGAAATGGCCTGTCAAGCTGCTTCTGTAAAGCTTGCATGCAGGAAATTCCTACGAAACAGTTCTGTTCTGCAATACGGGGTTGTCATCAGTGGAGGAGCAACTCAGCAGCAGCTGACAAGGGCATATATTGGGGGGGGGGTGTATACCATATATATAACTGACACATACACACACATAAAATCTGCATAGACCATATATAATATATATGCCATATAATATTCATATATACAATACATGGCATATATAATATATACCGTATATATACCACATATACCATTGTATTTGTATATACATATGTGTGCATATGTATATGTATGTATTTATATTTTTATAAATATACAATAATACTTTATACTATCAAGAATAAAATAAAATGTGAAACATTAAAATATATAAATATATAAAGTAAATGTATAATATATGTGCATACACATTTGTAATATCTATACAGACCATATATAATCTATGTGTGCTCCATGTAATCTTTATATGTGCATCATATACCATACATACATGTACATGCACACACACCATATATGAAGCCCTGGACACCAGGAGGCTACCTAACAACAACAACTACTAATGCCTACCATAAACAAGTGTATATACCAAAATGTGTGGTAGTGGATATTTCTAGTATTGGTATTGGCAATTATTAACTTTTAGTTGCCTGTGCTTCCCAATTTTTCTCCAAATGCTTGTGGAACTATTCTATGAGGATTCCTTCACTGCAGATTTAATAAAGTTTAGGAGCTGGGATGATGAAAAGAAAATGAATGGAAGAAAGATGAGAATTTTAGAAACATATGGTGCCTAACTGGCTGCTCATAAACTTGTCTTGATCCCAGAAACTTGGAAGTGATAGGGAAGAAAAAAAAGAAAAAGAATTATGCCCTCATGACACGGAGCCTTGTTCCTCTTTATTTCTTTTTCAGAAATCAGCATAGCGGGAGGGGAACACCTTGCTTACTAAATGGTGATCTCGCTGTGGCTATCAGGTGGCAAGCATTTAACTTTTCTTTTTCTTTTTTTAATGTTCTGAAGATGCCTAGGGCTTTGTAGGTTTTGTCAAAAGTTTGCTCATCTGTTATGCACCACTGTGTCTGCCGGGGGTGCCTACATTTGAACTCCTTTTCTACAACACGTAGTATAAATTGACAAACGTCTCTTTTTGTCTTTTTTCCCACAGCTTTCATTTTCCAGTGACTCACTCCCTGGTGGGTGGCGGGTAGCTTTGCCCTTGGTCACTAACTGAAGGATCTGGGACTTCTCTGTGGCTGAGCACATTTGCACTAAATGATGCAGTGGGAAAGATGGGGTCACAGAAAGAGCACAGCGCTGCAGATTGTCAAATGGTGCATGGCGAGCGTCAGGGATGGGGTGCAGATGGAGAGGCTGTGAACACATTTCAGGTACTGCAGCCATTAGAGGAGGCAGAAATGCACACGCATTCCCTTTGGATCTCGGAACATGGTGTCTCTGTTCTCAACCATACCGATGGTGTTTCAGTGCACATGATCGCCTTCGCTCTCACCATCTGGGATCCGTAGGCACTGTCCGTGTTGTCGGGCATTGGTGGCAGTTAGAAATGGCTCTTCTTCTTCTTTTCAACTAATAACCTTATCATTCTCTCAATTGTTTCCTCTGACACTGCCGTTTAAATAGGAATTCTGCTGTCTCTACTCTGACCTGATTAGAATACCTGATTCCAAGCAATTCTACTCTGTCTCTATTCATCATGCATGACCAAATTTGCATAGGGGAAGTTTGAGCCATCATCACGTTCCAAGAAAAGGTGTCATACGCATATATCATATGTTTCTGACCTTGACCACTGGAAAAACACAAGAGGACAAGAGCTTTTATGTTGCCTGTGTTACGTGGCTTAAAAGGAAGGCACCATTTCTCTGAGCTGCACTGAAGGTAGTACAAAGCATTATACAAGATTCATTTTGAGTTTCAGCTGGGGCAGCAGAATAATTCTTTGAAATACTAATTTTCATTTTATTTTTTCCCGCTTTAAAAAAAAGTAACCATGCCCCTAAGGCACACCGTTGCTTTCAGGGTGGCTTGGCTCAGAGCAGACGTTTGTCTACAGACACATTTTGTTTTATTACCCCAGAATTTCCTGACAAACTGACTAGTGAGAAACAGGAAATAAAAGGAAATCTCTTTGGGGTTAAAAAAAGGAATATTCTCCTAAGATTAAGTTGAGGTCAAAATGCAGAGGGAATACAGAGCAGATAAATAGTTCTTCACCAATGACTTAATTCCCTCACGATGAATATTTTCATGACATTGCTGAGATTCATTTTCCTCATTTACAAAAGTTAAAAGGTGATTCATCTGTGCCTAGAATGCTGCTCATATGCAGTACCTCTTATTATTACAGTCAATAGCATCTCATCAGTACTTATGAACAAATATACATTTTATAATTGTACTTGATATAAATGAGCCACTGATGATTCCTCTCTCTGTTCGTTTTCTTCTTCTGTGTGTGTGCTTGATTTTTATCAGAATACTTGAAGCTAAGGAAGGATGAGTGCTAGCTGTTGGGCCAAGAAGACACAACCCTTCTAAGCAAGTTTCCTTTTATTTTACCCTGTACTTTACAATGACCTACAATGAAATTCTCTAAGATGGCCTGCATTTGGTTTTCTTTATGAACCCATAGCCTAAAACCAAAATGCAATCATTCCAAGTTTCCCTAGTGGTGTACTAGATTAAGCTCTGGGCTACTAACCAATAAGTCAAAAGTTCAAATCCAGGGGCTCAACAGCCAAAAGAAAAGTCAAACTACTTCTGTAATGATTTACAGCCTTGAAAACTCTATGGGGAAGTTCGACTCTGTCCTATGGTGTCACTCTCAACTGGTATTGGCTCAGTAGTCATAGTATTTGATGGCGTGGAATATCTAAAGATATACTGAAAAACTAAGGTTAATCCTGGCTAGTAAATTTGGCAAGAAGTGGCATAATAATGTTTTTTTTTCAAATGAGCAGAGAAAACAGAATTAGGAAACACGGGGTACCCAAAGTTACTACACAAATGCCAAAATATTAGTAGTGGTGAAACCATAACCAAAAAAATCCTGTAAAGACTAAAGAACATTTGGATAGAGGAAGATGCATTCTTTATCCTGCCTTTGTATTTATTGTGTGAAGAATCTCCCATTTGGAAGGACAGACCATTGAGTAAAACCATTCCAGTAGTAGTAGCAATTGTGGCAATTCCAAAATCTCCTGTCAACCTGAGCAATGGGTGGAGTCTAGCATGTCAATCAGGTCATAGCCAAAGATGCCTCTGTGTGGGCATGGCCCTCTCCTAAGGATTCTGGGAACTCCTGCCATCCTCCATGGAGGAAGGAGACACTCTCTCTCTGCTTCACCTTCCTGTTGACAAGCCACATCGAGCTATGCTGATGGCAGCCAGAGCCCTGGTGTTGGAGAAGCCAAGTGGAAACTCATGCCAGTACTGAGATGCTTCCACCACCACTGGATCCATAAGACTTTTCACCCAGTCACCTGTGATCTTCTTGCATTTGGCATCATTGCATGTGCTGTGTGAGTCTGAAGAGGAATTTATAAACTGGTATTGGACATATGGGGTAATAACGGATTTATGGACTTGATCTGGACTGGGTGGGCATGTTTTATTGATGCATAATTCCTTCCTGATATAAAGTTCTCTCTTACATGTATATGAGTGTTTCTGGATGTGTTTCTCTAGTCAACCCCAGACTAAAACAACAACAATAATAATATGTTGGAAGATATGTCAGGCAGTTACATAAACTTATTTTTCACTTTACCTAAAGTTACCCTTCTTGAACCTTTGTACGTACTTCCAAATGATATTGGAATATACATTGTGCACTCATTATTGCCAAAGATAGCTTATTTTTAGCAAAGTAGCTCCCTAGAATACTTTTTAGCACCTACACACAGACAGAAATCTACATCTTAAAAAATACAGCAAGGCTGTCAATTTGAACTTGAATTGCGTAATAAACTCTATTAAGAACTTATTTCGGGAAGCAGGGCTCTACACTAAGAACTTTCCCTTGGTGTTTTCCTATTAGACAGTTTTAATACGTTTTTTTCTCTCTCAGGATATTTGTGTGACTAGTCATTTTATTAAGCATTTTTCAGACCTTACCTAATATTTTTGTCCAGTGATATATGAAACCCTTGATGTTTAAAGAATTTTTCCCCTCATGGGAAAGGACATTATAAGGATGTGGTATTTAACGCCCTGGCCTTAAAAAGTAATGTGCAATCTAATCAGTAAAATGTAATCACAAATGGCACACACATTTTAAAAAAGGACCACAAAACAACAAAATCAGCAGAGCTTATTTAAAGTTATATTGGCTTTGATTTCTCAGATCAGCTTGACCACTTTTAAATGCTGTGGAAATAAATGGGAAATGAGAGTTTAAAAGACAATGCTCTTCACTTTCTTTTTAATAATCCACACCCAGGCCAAGCTTTTTATCATACACAATGCCACTTAGAGAATAGCTTATCTTCTGGACTGCCCTTGTACAACTTGTACAAAAGTGTATTTCAAAAGTACATAAAGAATTAGTTTGTTCCTTTTCTCTCCTTTTGTGCACTCTATAAATAGTCAATTCTAAAGACATGTTGCCCATGTTTCCCTGAAATAAAAATCCAGTTCATAAATGAGAGCCTGATGTACTTTGCTGTTTTAACCTTCTCACAAAGCGTACATTGAGGTTTATTGTTACTGTGAGGAGTGTCAACTTGGTTAAACTAGAATTCTCAATACTTTCAGATTTGAAGCCTCTTCCATGATGTGATCTAATCATCCCTATGATGGGATCTGCTGTAAATAGGCATGCAGTTGAAAGAAGGCCCTTATGCATGTCACAGCCCTAAGGAGGTCTCCACAGAGGTGTGGTCTATGCATAGATAAGTCAACGCCACGGAAGGTTTATTCACTCTTTGCTGGTTGGCATCCTACATATGGCTCATCAATTGCTGGTTCTTTAGACTTGCATAGACAGCTGGCCATATTGCCTGTTGTCTCTGGGAGCAATCAGAACTTGACATCTGGCCTGTCATTTGAGCTGCTAACATTGAATCCAGCCACTTGTGTATCTAGTCATCATCTTCATGCTTTGTTTTCCTGCATCCTGGTTTGTCTTTCTACTTCCTGGTTCATCTTTCCACATCCTGATTTTCAGCCTGGAAGTGATGCCAGTCAAAAAAATAAAAAATCCTCCAGCTTAACATCTGACCAACAGGCTTGAACTAGATTGGATTTTCCTCCTTATAAAATTATGTGAGCTATTTTCTTGATATAAATTATTTTATTATATATAAATATGAATACAGCAATCAGTAGCTAGATATAACTGATTTTGCTAGAAGAACTTCAAAATTTTTGTGGAAAAATGGAATATTTAAAAAAACATGTGATTCCCCCTCATTCTCCTTGTGACTTCTCAACATTTTCAGTCTTTCTAATCCTTATACATTCAGAGAGTTCAACTTCTCCTAGTTCAATCCTCAGCAGCAGAAGTCTTGACACTTCAGTTCATCTCCATTCCTTTCAAGATTTCTAGCTGAAGGGACGTGAAGATATTTGATGTTAAAAAAATGGCTCCTTGTAGCTTTTATTCAGTGCTTTGCTAGGACAAACTCTAAAGTGTTGTAATAAAAAGTCCCAAATACAGTGGTACAAAGAAAATAGAGTTCAAAGGGAGGCAGGTTTTGCTCTATATAATTGTCAAACCCCAGGAAAATGTAGCACCTCTAAATCTTCAACTACTCTTCTGAAGGGGCTCTCTAATCCTGGGTCCTTCATGTATGGAAATCAATATTATCTGATCCTGTTTGTCCCAACCAGTGAAATTAAGGAAAGAGAGCACATCCACAGAAAACATAAATCTATAGAGACAGCAACTGGAGTAATAATTTTGGGGGGTATGATAGAGCAAGCGGCAGGGGAATGGGGAAGTAATAATAATAAATACAAGGAAGAATAAAATATTCTAAAACTGATTGTAGTGCACTATCCTTTTTAATGTTTCAACAATTTACCTGTATGATATCTAAATGATGCCAATAAAACTGTTAACAAAGTGAAGTTTTAAGGAGTTGAAAAATTAAAATAGTGTACACATCACTTGCTTTCAGTTTTCACTGCAGAAAATCATACTCGTGTGACCACATCCAACCAGTTTCTGTCCAGTTGACCCGACTCAGGGTCCCCTATAAATGTCACAGTAGCCCTCACCTCGGGGGGGGGGGAGTTCTTTTCTTCTCCTTTTCAAAGTCAATGAGACCTTATTCAGCAAAAATGCCTAATATGAAGCTATTGTGTCCCAATATTTTTCTAGGGCGTCCCAATATTGCTTCTAGGGTGATACACGTTTGTTAGCAGCTCTCTCTCTCTCTCTCGCTCTCTCTTTGTTTTTTTAATAACTAATTTTATTGGGGGCTCTTACAGCTCTTATAACAATCCATACATCCATTGTGTCAAGCACATTCGTACATTTGCTGCCATCATCATTTTCAAAACATTTTCTTTCTACTTGAGCCCTTGGTATCAGCTCCTCTTTTTGCTCTCCCTCCCCCACCCTCCCACCCTTGTGAATCCTTGATACATTAAAAATTTTATTTTTATATCTTGCATCGTCCTCTGTCTCCCTTCACTCACATTTGTCCAACCCCTGGGGGGGGTTATATGTCTATCATTATGATCGGTTCCCCTTTCCTTCCCCTCTCTCCCCTATCCTTCCCCCTACCCTCATGGTATTGCTACTGCCAATACTGTTCCTCAGGGTTTTATCTGTCCTGGATTCTGTGTGTCAAGAGCTCTTATCTGTACATGCTCCAATCTAGCCAGATTTGTAAGGTATAACTGGGGTCATGATAGTGGCGGGCAGGAAGCAATAAAGAACTAGAGGAATGTTGGGTGTTTTATCTGTGCTATACTGCACCCTGGCTGACTCGTTCCTTCCTTGACAGACCCTTCTGTGAGGAGATGTCCAATTGTCTACAAATGGGCTTTGGGTCTCCACTTTGACCCCCATCGTTTGCATCAATATGATTGTTCGGGGTTTTCCAATGCCTGATACCTGATCCATTCGACACCTCGTGATCACACAGGCTGCTGTGCTTCTTCCATGTGGGCTTTGTTGATTCCCTGCTAGAGGGCTTTGTTGATTCCCTGCTAGATGGCCGCTTGTTTACCTTCAAGCCTTTAAGACACCAGATGCTGTGTCTTGTAAGAGCCAGATGGTTTTCAGTGGCTGATTTTTAGGAAGCAGTTTGTCAGATAATTCTTTTGAGACATCTCTTGGTGGACTTGAGCATTTCAGTTCCACTTACTCCACCTAACAACTAAATAGTTATTAAATAAATCTATAGACTAATCACATGCCCAGAAAGGATTAAATAGATCAGTGGTAACCCATCAAGAGTTTGCACACTCAGAAATTACACATTTTATGATCCCTATTTCTACAATTATTTTTTATCAAAAATTATTATTAAAAGAGCCAAGCTGTCCTGTTAAATGTTTTAAATAAATGTGAAAGTAGACAGCACCTTTTTCACATTTTATATAAAATAAATCAAATCTCTAAAGAGAATAAACCAAATATCATAGCACAGGTTTTGGTCTTTCCCCATTTGGCAAACCCTAAACTTAAGATATATTTCTAGAGTCAGAAATCATGGGTGGTAATTAACAATGTGGGAGGCCAGGTCTGACATTATCTGGCTTCCTTACTGCCAGCAAGCAGGGGTCAGATGTGCCTCTATGCTCCAACCTTCTTTGCCTCCTCTGGCACCAAGTGTTTCTCCACATTCCTCTCGACTTCTATTTGGGGTTCAATAATGCCGTACAATGGACACACAGGAGCCACAGTCAATTCTTACACCCTGGGGGTTCGTTAGGGAAGTTAATAAGTAACCACAGGTCAGGATCAGCAAATAGGAAGAATAAAGTCAGGGGTGCAAAGTGACACTTCTCTTCGGTCAGTAGCCAAATTTCTCTCCCAGTCTGCCTCTCAGCCACATGGTCCTTAAGGCAGGAAATTTGGAAGACACATACTTGGCCAACTGGCTGGAAGAGATCCATATTTGTACACACTTCCAAAGAAAGGTGACCAAGAGAACCCTCAAACTCTTAGAACAATATATTGATATCACATGAAAGTAATGTTTTGCTAAAGAGCATTCAACAGTGGTTATAGCAGTACATTGACTGGAAGTTGGCAGAGGTCCAGACTAGATTCAGAAGAGGAAGTGAAACAAGACACATGTCAAATGGATCTTGGCTTAAAAAAAGAACATGGTAGTTACATAATTTCATGTCAAGTGTAGGGTGGATTCTAGCCTGTCAATCAGGTGCTTCCTTGTGAACATGACCTTCTTATAAGAAGGGTCCTCGGAGCCTCCCTGCTCTCTCTCTGCCTTCGCTGTCCTGCCTGTGAAGCATGGGGAGACCTGCCAGAGCCCTGCGATGCTTCCACTGCCATTGGAGCCACAAGACTTTGTGCCATTGGCTCCTCTGTCACAGGCCTGTGATCTTCCTGCATTCTGCACCATTGTCTGTGGCTGCATGAGTCTGAAGACGGACTAATGGACTAGTTTCAGACGTGAGTTTGACTGGGTTGTGATGTCTTCCTGGCATAAAATTACTTCTTGATTTAAGTGCCAGTGAGTGAGTTTCTCTAGTCAGCCAACCTAACGCAAAGGGAATAGCAGAGAAAAGGTCACTTGTGTTTTATTGACTATGGCACGGCATTCTACTGTGTTGACCACAATCAACTGTAGATACCCTTGAGAAGAACAGGAATTCAAGAACACTTCGTTGTACTCTTGAAGAACTTGTACAAGAATCAAGATGCAGTTGCGAAAACAGAACAAGAAAATAGTTCATGTTTTAAAATTAGGATATCCTCTCACCACATTTGTTCAATCTGTATGCTGAGAAAGTAATCAGAGAAGCTAGATTATATGAAGGAGATGGTGGCATCAGGCCTGGAGGAAAACTTAGTAATAGCCTGCGATAAGCAGTTAATACAACCTTGCTTGGTGAAAGTGCAGAAGATGTAAAGCACTTGCTGAGGAAGATCAAGGATCACAAGCTTCAGTATGGATTATAGCTCAATATAAAGTCTAAAATCCTCAAAACTAAACCAATAGGTAACATCATGATTAAATATTGAAGTATTTCCTCTTGCTTGGATCCACAATCAATACTCATGGAAGCAGCGGTCAAGAGATCAAGCAATGCACCGCATTAGGCAAAGCTGCTGCAAAACAAGACAAGGCAAATCTCGGTAGAGTTGTGAAACGCAGCGAAATTACTCTGAGGACTAAGGTGGGCCTTGCTCAAGCCATGCCATTTCCAATCTCCTTCTAGGCAGGTGAAAGCTGTACATTGAAAAATGAAGAGTGAAGAATTATTATCCTAGTATAGAATATTGAAAGTACCATTGACTGCCAAAAGAACAAACAAATCTATCTTGCAGGAAGTACAGCCAGAATGCTCCTTAGAAGCATGGATGAAGATCCTTCCTCTGAAGTCCTCTGGACATACTGTCCGGAAGCACCAGTCTCTGGAGAAGGACCTCATGCTTGGTACAATGAAGGGACAGAGAAAAAGAGGAGAGGCCTCAACCAGATGAACTGACACAGTGTCTGCAGCAATAGGCTCAAACATGGGAACAATTGTGTGGATGGTGCAGGACCTGTAGGGTTTTGTTGTGTTGCGTGTAGGGTCCCAGTAGGTCAGAGCCATCAGGGTGGCACCTGAAAACAACAGCAGCCCAGAGAGATGCAAATATAATTAGATGTAAGTGGAAAACTTTAGTCCTACAAATGCACTACATATAAAACATCAACTGTTGTATTAAGGTTAATAATATATGATTTATGAATATGTGAGAAGAATAAAAGTTGCTATCTTAAAGAGTTGCATTAGGTAAATCTGCTGCATAAGAACTCTTTATATTAGAGTTAAGCTGGGTCAGGGCGGGGCGGGGCGGGGCCGGACCGGAAAATAAAGAAAAAAAAAGAACTCTTCATATTAATAAAAAAAATAAGGACGTTATTTTGAGGAATCAGGGGCACCTGAACAAAGCCATGGTATTTTCAATTGCCTCATATGCATGTGAAAGTCGGACACTGAATAAGGAAGAACAATCAAGAATCAATGCATTTGCTGCCTTGAGAATGATTGGGGCAGGGAATGTATGGATGTGCTTTATACAATTGATGTATGTATATGTATGGATTGTGATAAGAGTTGTATGAGTCCCTAATAAAATGTAAAAAAAGGAAAGAGGAGAAAAAAATGATTAGGGCAAAGACTGTACAGATGTGCTTTATACAATTGATGTATGTATATGTATGAACTGTGATAAGAATTGTATGAGCCCCAATAAATTGTTTAAAAAAAATCAATGCATTTGAATTGTGGTGTTAGAGAACATTTAAAAATATCATGGACTGCTAATAGGACAAACCATCTGTTTTGGAAGAAGTACAGCCGGCGTGCTCCTTAGAGGCCAGGATAGCAAGACTCCATTTACATGCATGGAACATGTTGTCAGGAGAGACCAGCCTGGGAGAAAGACAGCATACTTGGTAACATAGAGAGGTAGTGAAGAAGGAAAAGTCCCTCAATTAGATGGGTTGACATGGCTGTAGCTGCAATGATGGGTTCAAGCATAGGAACAATTGTGAGGATGGCACAGGACTGGGCAGCATTTAGTTCTTTTGTGCATTGGGTTGCTAAGGGTCACAACTGACTTGACAGCACCTTTTAACAACAATTTTGAAAGAAGGTAGAAAATTATTTGAGGTGTGTTCATCTGCGTACATTAGAGAAACAAATCCACAGAAACTCATATGTATAAGAGAGAGTTTTATATAAAGGGTAACTGCACATCAAGAAAACATCCCAATCCAGTGCTGCCCAAGCCCACATGTCCAACATTAACCCATTAGCCCGTTTGTCCAACACCAAATCCACAAAGTCCTCCTCCATCTTACAAAACAGATGCAATGATGTGGACTGCAGGAGGAAAGCTGAGTGAGTGAATGTGCAAGCATCTCAGCACTGGCAGGGGTCTCCATGAGGCTGCTCCAGTACCCAGGGCTGCATCGGGTAGGTCCATGTGGCTTCTCCATGGGGATGTCTTGCAGGAAGTGAGTCTTGCCAGCTGAAGCAGGGAACTGGCTAAGACAGCTGCACCCTGGTCTGACCATCACAATGCAAGAGACCTGAGAAGACTAAAGTCGAGGCTCACCGAACCATTTGTCCCTCAGCCCTTCAATTAACCCCACATGTGTTTATTGGCCAGGTTGGTACAATAAATCTTAACTATTTCAAAAATGTTGCTTGAGCTGCTAACTGAAAGGTTGACATCTTGAAACTACACAGTTGCTCCATGAGAGAAAGACATGGCAAGCGGTGTCTGAAATATGTTCAGCCTAGAATACCCTGTGAGGTGATGGTACACCATCACAAGGGTTGATAATAGTCAGAATTGATTGGATGGCACATACTAAGCGCAGCAATGCTAAAATTGCATAGCATACGGAGACGCTGATTTTGTTCAGTCATTCTCTAATCAATAATCAAATATAGAGTACAACATACTGAAGCATGGATTTAACTTCCATGATGTTTAGCAATCTAAGATGTTATTTAGTATGTGTTGTTGATGCTGGGTGCCATTGAGTCTGCTTAGACTCATAGCAACCCGATGCACAACAGACAGAAACACCACCGAGTCCTGCACTAGTCTCACAATTGTTGTTATGTTTGTTCCCATTTTTGCAGCCACTATATCAATCCATCTTCTCAAGGGCCTTTCTCTTTTTCACTGCCCCTTGACTTTCCCAAACATGAAGTCCTTCTCCAAGGACCAGTCTCTCCTGCAAATATGCCCAAAGTATATGAAACAAAGTCTCACCATCCTTGCTTCAAAAGAGCATTTGGCTATACTTCTTCCAAGACAGGTTTGCTTGTTCTTTTGGCGGTCCATGGTACTTTCAATATTCTTTGCTGGCACCATGATTCAAATGCATTCATTCTTCTTCAATCTTCCTTATTCAATGTCCCACTTGCATATGAAGGTGATTAAAAATATGATGCCTTGAGTCAGGGTAACCTTATTCCTCAAAGTAACACCCTTGCTTTGAACACTTTAAAGAAGTCATGTCTAGCAGCAGATTTTCCCAATGTAATGCATCATTTGATCTCTAGACTGTGGCATCCAGTCATGGATATGATCATGGAAATAAATGTCAATGAGGAGAGCAGGCAGAGTATGTTTCTTTCTGCAATCACCTTACATATTCGGAAAAACAGTAAAAAAGTGTAACTTATGGTGGTGAGCCAGCATGTCCACTTAGAAGATTAGAATGAAAATTCGTATGAGTCAAAGGGGGCATGGGGTTCTCGTTTGCATTTCAGAATCTCATGCAGCATATGACATACTTTCGATATTTTGGGCCAATATTCATGTGTTCAAATACATATATTTGAACTGAACAAGATTTCAGTGGTGGTACCTGGAGGACATAAGTGTGGACCACACAAAGTGACAGTGTCATACAAGATGACACCAAACTTACTGTCGAGAAAACTTTTCTGCTGTGTCCCAGAAGAAATGTATTTGTATTAAAATATCCCCATAGATTTCTATAAAAATCATATTTTTGGTAAGCTCAGCATAGATGTATCAATGCAAGACTAAAACTCTACACTAATTTACATTTTCTCCTCTAATGTGCCCTTGTCAGAGCTGTCATTATTACTCATTATAATTACATTGATAAACCATATGCTTTCATGTGCATGTGCCACAAGCACACACTGTTGTCTTTGCTACTGTACTATATTTATAGTCATTGATTCTGCCAGATTTTCTGGTCTCCCAGTTACAGCATTGTGGCAATTGATATTTGTAAATTATATCAATAACTTTTGAGAATGAAGCAATAAAGTAAAACTAAAACATGTAATACATTAAGCAGATTCCAATTCATAGTAACAAAGAACAGATCATTCTCCCATTAAAGGAAAAGGTGGGGAAAATAAGGATTTCACTTGGTAACAAGTAGTTTTATAACTAGTAATGCTGAAAATCAATGTGGAAAGACTGTAGAAAACCAAAGAACAAAGCATGAGCCCATGAATACACACCTCTGTTCGTCTCAGCCCTTTTCACAATAACAAGAAAATGGAAGCAACCTAAATGCCCGGGAGTGGGAGATAGGACAAACAGCCTGTGGTGCACTGATACAATGGGATGCCAACATGGAAGAATGGAACTGTGAAACACCTTGTGACATGCATTGATTGGGGATCACTGTGCAGAGTGAAGGTAGGCAATCACAACTGGACAAATGTTACATGAAATCATTCGTAAAAAAAATTAAGATAAAGGTTTTCATATCAAAATAAGCAGACTTTGATGACTACCAGTGGTGGGGAGGAAAGAGGGAATGGGAAATAATACAGCAGAGGATAGAGAGAGCTTAATTATAGGGGGACATAGTATCCTACAATGGTGCGGCGAATTTCGTCAAACTATTAAAAAGATGAAACAAGAAATCACAGAATCAACAATCATAGTAGGTGACGTTAACACTCCACTATCAGATAAAGACAGAAGCTCAGCAAAGAGGCCAGAGAGCTAAACAATGTAATTAGGCAACAGGGCCTGATAGACATCTATAGAGCTTTCCATCCAAAAGCAAAGGGCTTCACATTATTCTCAAGTCCACATGGATCTTTTTCTAGAAACTAACAAGAACGAGAATACACATATCAAAACTTATGGGACACTGCGAAGGCAGTTATCAAATATAGCTTGATATCATTAAACGCATACACGAAAAAAGAAGAAAGGTGTATGACAGATACATTAACAGAAAACCTCCAACAACTAGACCAGAGTCAGCAGAACAACGCCTCCAATAGCAAGAGAAAATAAATAATAAAAATCAGGGTGGAGTTAAACCAGTGGGAAGACAAGAGAACAATGCAAAAGATAAATGCAGCTAAAAGCTAGTTCTATGGAAGAATTAACAAAATTGACAGTCCTCTGACAAAGCTTACCAAAGATAGAAAGGAGTAAAAATATCAATAACCAGGATGAGGGATGAATCAGGGACAATAACAACAGACCCCAATTAGATTAAAAGGATAATCACAAAGTACTATGAAGCTTTGTATTCTAATGAATTCCGAAACCTGGAAGACATGGATATACTTGGAAAAACAGTCTCTCCCTAGATTATCTCAGACAGAGATCAAGAACCTCAACAAACCCAGAGCGAAAGAAGAAATAGAGAGGGTCATCAAAAACCTATCAAGAAAAAAGCCCCAGGGCCAGATGGTTTCACAGCAAAATTCTACCAAGCATTCAGGGAAGAATGCAAACCTATATAAAACATATCATCCACCTCGACCAGGTAGGATTCATCCTAGAGATGCAGGCATGGTTTAACATCTGAAAATACATCAATATAATACATCACATCAATAAGAAAAAGCATACAAACCATATGATAATATCTATAGATGCAGAAAAAGCATTTGACAACATCCAGCACCCATTCCTAAGCAAGACACCCATGAAGATAGGATTGGAATGTAATTTCCTCAAGCTTATACAAGCTATCTATGAAAGACCAATGGCCAACATCATAGTCAATGGAGAAAAAACAAGAACAATCCCACTAAAAAAGGGTACAAGACAAGGATGCTCCCTGTCCCCATTTCTATTCAATATCGTTTTGGAGGTTCTGGCTAACAACATAAGACAGCGGAAGGACATCAAAGGGATCCAAATGGGAGAGGAGGAGGTGAAACAATTGCTGTTTGCAGACGACATGATTCTGTACATTGAAAACCCCAAAAGCTCCACAGCTGGAGTACTTACAGTGATAGAGGAATATGGAAGAGAAGCAGGATACAACATCAATAAAGAGATGTTGGTAGGTTTTCTAAACACAACAGACAGGGCCATGGAAGAGGGGATTAAGGAGGAAGTACCCTTCACAGTGGCTAAGAACAAACTGGAATACCTAGGAATATATTTAACAAAAAAATACTAAAGGCCTATATAAGGAAAACTATAAAACCCTACTACAGGAATATAAAAGTGACCTCCAAAATGGAAGAACATCCCCTCAACATAGTAAATATGACAGTCCTACCTAAAGCACTTTACAGGTTCAATGCTGTACCAATTCAAATACCATCAACCTTCAAAGAATTGGAAAAACTGACCGCCAATTTCATATGGAAAGGGAAGAAATCCAGAATCAGCAGAGAACTCCTCAAGAAGAAGGACACAGTTGAAGGACTTGCCTTACCTGATCTTAATGCCTATTACACAGCTACAGTGGTCCAAACAGTGTCGTACTGGCATAACGACACACACTCAGACCAGTGGGAAAGAATAGAAAACCCAAGAGTAAAATCATCAGCTTATAGACAAGTGAACTTCGACGAGGGTCCCAAAAACATCAAGTGGGAAGAGGATGCCCTTTTTAACAAATGGTGCTGGAAACAATGGATATCCACATGTAGAAAGATGAAACAAGACGTTTACCTCACCCCATGCACAAGAATAAACTCAAGGTGGAACACAGACTTAGAAGTTAAACCCCAAACGATCAGGACCATCAAGGAGGGAATTGGGACTAATCTCAGAGCATTGGCCAGGGGAATTCATAGGTTCACTACAATAGGGGAGGGTACACACACAGGTGAACTGGAAATTGACAAAAGGGATTTAATAAGAATAAAGCACCTGTGCACCTCAAAGACTTCACCAAGAGGGTGACAAGACAACCCACAGACTGGGAGAGGATTTTTAGGAATGACACATTGGACAAATGGCTCATTATGAAAATCTACTACACCATCATGACCTGCAAAAAGAGGAAAACAGTTAACCCCCTAAGGAAGTGGGCAAAAGAACTGAAAAGAACTTTCACTAGGAAGGAGACCCATATGGCCAATAAGCATATGGGAAAGTGTTCCAGGTCATTAGCCATAAGAGAAATGCAAATCAAAACAACCACGAGATACCACCTAACACCCCTGAGGCTAGCCCAGATCAGCAAATCAGAGAGCAACAAGTGTTGGAGGGGCTGTGGTGAAGCAGGAACCCTCCTGCACTGCTGGTGGTCGTGTAGATTTGTACAGCCACTGTGGAAAGCAATCTGGCGATAAAAGAAAATGGAAATTGATCTACCTTATATGACCTACTGGGCATATACCCAGTGGAAACAGCAAATAAAACACGACTAGTCATATGCGCTCCAATGTTTATTGTGGCACAATTCACAATCGCAAAGACTTGGAAACAGCCTACGTTTCCATTGATAGATGAGTGGAAAAATAAACTTTGGCACATACACACAATGGAGTACTATGCAGCACTGAAAAGTACAGACGATCACATGAAACACGTTGTTTCCTGGGAAGAGCTGGAAGGAGTTATCTTAAGCGAGGTGAGCCAAACTCAAAAGGACAGATATAACATGAATCCCCTGAGGTAAGTACAATCAGCATGCCAGGAATAGAATAAACATCTATCTTGCAATCAACAGATGGAAGCATAGATGGTTGGAGGGAGGGCAGGCCACACCTAGGGAGGTATATGAGAGCCAAACGTAAAGAAGGGGAAGTGGGGCAGGTGGAGAGAGAAGCGGGGTGGGGAGAAACCGAGTGGATGGCACGGGGGGAACAGGGCACTCACCCACCCGGGGGAGAGTATTGGTTGTGTCCCCACAGAACTGGAATATGCATACGGACCCGACCATGACACACCAAACCAGGAGGGAAACATAAAGCATGGAGGAATACTCAAAGAAACTGGACCATATGCCAGCCCAACCAGAATTAGCCCAGCACCCACAATCAAAGGGAGTACCACAGAAAATGAAAATAGATCGTCTGGTGTGGGAAAGGAACTGATTTACCACACCACACCCAGAAAGAAGCTGAAGCAAAGGAAGGTGGTAGAACGGAGCAGAGTACATGAAGGGGACCAGGTTACAAGCAACAAAGGCGGGGGGAGAAAAAAATCATATAATCATGAATGAGGGGAGTGCATGATGGGGACCCAATGTCCATCTGTAGACAACTGGACATCCTTGCAGAGGGGTAGTGGGGAGGAGATGAGTCACTCAAGGTTCAGTGTAGCAATAATGAAACTCACAACCTTCCTCTAGTTCTTAAATGCTTCCTCACCTCCATCTATCATGATCCCAATTCTACCTTGCAAACCTGGTTAGACAAGAGAATGCACAGCGGTACAGTTGGGATCTGGAAACACAGGGAACCTAGGAGAGATGAACCCCTCAGGACCAACGTTGAGAGTGGCGAACCAGGAAGGAAGGGGGCCTAGAAAGGGGGAACCGATCTCGGGGATCTACATATAACCTCCTCTCTGGGGAATGGGTAACAGGAAAGTGGGTGAAGGGAGACGCTGGGCAGTGTAGGATAAGATAAAATAATAATTTATAAATACAGGGAGGGAGCTGGAGGGAAAAAAGGAAAATGAGCTGATTCCAGGAACCCAAGGAGAAGGCGAATTTTGAGAATGATGAGGGCAACGAATGTATAAGGGTGCTTTACACAATTGATGTACGTATGGATTTTGATAAGTGTATGAGCCTCAACAAAATGATTTTTAAAAAATGATTATCTAAAATGTAAATCCCATATAATTCACAATTTAAAAGTTTTGTTATGGTTTATAATAAGAACTATTACATTTAACTCGTGTCTATCACACATTATATTATTATTAAAATTGGTAATAAACATCATGAAGGGCCCTACACGATCTGGTACAAGGAGCCCTGAATACATCGTGAGAGATGAATTGGGCTTCTGGGCCCCAAATTATCAGTTCAAACCTACCAGTCATGCTGAGGTATAAAATCCTTTCTCCTATAAAGATTTACAGCCTCAGAATCTTAGGGAGCTATTCAAATCTGTTCTATCAGCCACTATAAGGCAAAATCCTCTTGCTCGCAATGGGTCTGTCGGTCTGGTACCGGAAGAGGCCTATGGAGTAACAGGACACCAAATATTATGAGGCCGGGTGACACCAGCCCCAGAGATGACGTTGCCAAATTTGGGATCATTGAGGCAATCAGCGTGATGTCTGCCCTGTAAATACGCTGATTTAATGGTAAAGGATGACTGCATAAACAACAACAACAAAAAGCATTAATAGCAAAGTTCAAAAATGATCACATGCTAATGAAGGTTCAGAGAGACTGGAAACTTCATATACTGCTGGTATGAGTGTAAAATGGTGCAACTGCTGGGGAAAACAGGCTAGCACTTTCTCACAAGGCTAGCAATAGAAATACTACATCACCGAGAAATCCCTCTACTTGATATATATCCTATAGAAAGGAGCCTTGACAAGAATGGATGGATGCACACCCTTGATTGCAGCACTGTTCACAGTTGCAAGCAGATGGAAACGACCTAAATGCCCATCCCTGGAGGATAGATAAACAGTGGGACATTCACACAATGGAGGACTATGCAATGCCCACAAATTACAATGAATCTTTGAGACACCTCATCACATGGATGAACCTGGAGGGCACTGTGCTGATTAGAATCAAAGGTTTTTTGCAGAGGGGATGGTGAGATTTTGTCTCACACACTTTGCACATGCTGAAAGGGGGAGGGGGGATTCTTATGTGTGTTAAAATAGAGGGTCGGAATAAAAGATATAAATGAGATGGATTGACAGAGCGGTTACATTTGCCTGAACCGGTAGCAACTGTGATGGTGGTCTTTCTTGGGAGGCGCCTCTGAGTATATTTGAACCACTAATCTTGTGATTAGTATCAGATCACATAACCATTTCTGTCACTAAGGGTTTCCTTTTAAATAAAATGACCCATATCACACTCTATCCCTCCTCTTAAATAGCTTCCTAAATGAATGCTCAGGTGTTCAGGCTAACTCTCCTCTATTTCCCCCCTCTTTTCTAGCTGTATATAAATGTTTCCTCAACCATAGGGTTTCCTGTCGAGTCCCACTCCTCATGCATGCTTGCTAGAATTGAAAACTTGCTCGTGTAAAGAAATCATTTGTCTTTGCTATATTCCTCAGCTCAGAAAACTAAACGGTCACAAGCCTCATAATAAGTATGAGCAACAACTTTCTCTTTCTTTTTTTTTGAAATCGGTGCTCACTACATGAAACAGACATCCTCATTGTTGAGTTATTTTACATCACATTCTTCAGAGAAGTGCATTTTTCAAACTAGTTGGGCATCAGGCTGGCTGGTACTCGTTTAAAATCATTTTACTGGGGGCTCGTACAACTCATCACAATCCACACACCCATCCATTGTGCCAAGCACATTTGTACATTTGCTGCCACCATCATTCCCAAGACATTTGCCTTCCACTTGAGCCCTTGGTATCAGATCTCCACTTTTCCCCTTCCTCCCACTAACCCCTCCCTCATGAACCCTTGATAACTTATAAATTATTATTATTTTGTCATGTCTTACATTGGCCGATGTCTCCCTTCACCCATTTTTTCTGTTGTCCGCCCCCCAGGGAGGGGGTTATATGTAGAGTCTTATAGTTGGTTCCCCCTTTCTACCCCACCTTCTCTCCTCCCTCCTGGTATTGCCACTCTCACCACTGGTCCTGAGGGGTTCATCTGTCATGGATTCCCTGTGTTTCCAGTTCCTGTCCGTACCAATGTGCACCCTCTGGTCTAGCCGGATTTGTAAGGTAGAATTGGGATCATGATACTGTGGAGGAGGAAGCATTTAAGAACTAGAGGAAAGTTGTATGTTTCATCATTGCTACACTGCTCCCTGACTGGCTCGTCTCTTCCCCGAGGTTTTTCAACTGTGATTTTCTTAAGAAGACGTCAACATCTTCATGTACATAGCAGCTATCATAAAACACCGTACTCCCCAAATCACCGAGAATCATCTGTTGGAATGTGAAAAACGGACTTCATATGCAGAAATCTCTATGTTTTAGCTTTTTAAAATTAACTGAAGTAAATTTGGACTTCAGAAGACCTGGATTATAGATTATAATGGTTTCATATCCAAGACCCTCTTCTTGATAGTTTATTGAAAGGTGATCATTACAGAAAATGTAGCCTCAGTTTCAGTCAATTCAGGCAATCCATTAATATTTATCAAGCACTTATTTTGAAAGAATTGTTCGGTGCCAGCCATCAAGCTGGTTCTGGCCCATTGTGACCCTGTGCACAACAGAAGGAAACTGCCCAGTCCAATGCCATTTTTACAATTGTTCCTAGGCCTGAACGTACTGAGTCGGTTCTGATCCATAGCCATTTTATGCATAACTGAATTAACACACTGCCCGGTAGGCACCACTCTCACAAGTGTTATGTGTGATCCCATTGTTGCAGCTACTGTGTCCCTCTTTCTCATTGCATCTCTATTTTATCTAATAGGATGTCTTTTTCCAGGGATAGCTCTCCATTGATAGATGTGATAGGCTTTGTGTCAACTTGGCTGGGCCAGTATTCTCAGTGGTTTTGTCACTAAGGCCTAGTACTCCTCCGTGGTATGACTTAAAACCGTTTAAACAACTCCATAAGAGGTTCTGCTGCGAACAAACATTCAGTTGTAAGAAGGTTAGGGTAGAAAGCAACTCCTTTATTCAGGTCACAGCCCTGATGCAATTGAAAGAAAGCTTCCTTGGGGATGTGGCCTGCTTCTCATATGAGAGGCTGCTGTGGGAAAGCTTGTTTGCTCTTTTTCTAGGTGGATCCTGCATCTGGCTCGCCTACCTTTGGTTCTAAGGACTTGAACATATAGCCTACTGATTTGGGGAGCCATGAACAGCCTGCCATCTGCCCTTCCCACCTTGGATTCACTGACCCCTCTATCTCTTATCTATCTCTCTGTCACTGTTTTTGCTTCCTAGAGAAGCTAGCTTAACCCAATAGATAATATGTCCAAATTATTATCTCATTAGTCTCTATTTCAAAGGTCTTCTGGCTGGACTTCTCCGAAGATATTTTTGCTTGATGAGAGGATGCAACTCTGATGCACATCACCCCTAATGTTAAACCATGCAGCCTGCCCTCATTCTTTTTCAACAGCTGCATTTGAGTCTGTGGAATGTTTCCTTATGAGCAGAACTAAGAGTTTTGGAATTCCTATTCTTTGCAATAATATCTATGGCTTGTTATGATCCACACTATTGAATGCCTTTTCACAGTCAATGGAATGCAACAGTATTCTATGCTTTCCAGCCACGATCCATTTTTCATCAGCTGTGGTGTCTCTTATACCATGTCCTCTTCTGGATCCAGCCTGAGTATCTGGCAGCTCCCTAGTGTTATACTGCTGCAAACACATTTGTTTCCTTCGGAAAACTTCGACTTGCATGTGATAGTAGTGATATCATTGAATGATTTCCGCATTCTGATGTTCCCTTTCATTGGACTGAGCATAAATGTTGATCTCTTCCAGTTGGTTGGCCAGGGAGCTGCCTTCTAAATTTCTTGCTCTGACTAGTAAGTACGTCTACGCTGCATCAGTTTATCGAAACATTTCAGTTGCTATTCCTTAAATTCCAGATGTTTTTCATGAACGCTTTCAGTGAAGCTTGGATTTCTTCCTTCAATATTGTTTGCTCACGGTTACAAGCTAGCTCTTGAATGGCTACACATCAGCCAGTCAGTTTTGATCCAGTGACCCTGTACATGTCCCTCCTCCTCTTTTGATGCTTCCTCCACCGTCAGTGTCTTCCGCAGACCCAGTCAGTATTTCCATTGGCATCGTGAATTATTTTTCCACTACTTCCGCTTAAGATATGCTAAGTATGTTCTTCCCTTGGTTTTCTTTTCTTTTTGATCTTTTGTTCTTCTAATTCCAGCTCTTTACACGTTTTCTTAGAGTGCTTTACTTTTTCATTTAGGGCTGCCTTTTGAAATTTTTGGTCAGCTCCTTTTCTTCATCATCTCTCCCATTTGCTTTAACTACTGTCCATTCAAGGGTAAATTTCAGAAGATCTTCTGATGTCCACGCTCACATTTTCTTCCTTTATTGTCCTTTAACAACACTTTACTTTCTCCATGTATGATATTCTTGACATCTTCTCACTACTCACCTGGCCCTTGGTCATTAGTATTCACTGTGTTAATTCTATTTTACAAATGGTCACTACATTCAGGTACGATCTATTCAAGGTAATATACTTACAAGGGGACAAAATTAAAATGTCTAAATTTATACAATTTTATTATTCAAAAAGAAATGTGACAAACATCTTCTTTTTGCCCCAACTAAATTATAGTACTTTCTGTGGTTTAAATCATGCAAAGAAATGTGTAGAGTATTAAAAAACATTTTTAAAAATTCCAAATATTCTTTCAAATATTGAAAAAAACCTTTTGCAGCTGGTGATGGACAATAACATCTTATTACTTTTTATATGTTGTCTATAATCAAACTTTTTGGCAGAGTTTTTTTACTGAAATAAATGTCAAGCAGTTAAAAGTTTTGTGATTTTTTTAATTACTTAGAAGTACACTGGAGTTCTGACCTCTAGTACATTTAGCATAGACTTTATAATTGTCTGTAGTTTTTGCTATAATTCTATGCAATTCAAACTATAAACATGTTTTAAAGACTTCACTTAGGAATAAAAGAGGAAATAGAAAGAAGCAAAGTTCAGAGTAGACTATAATTACCAAATTACGTAACTTAGTTTATTCTCCTTGCTTGTGTTATTGTA
The DNA here is from genome assembly GCF_050624435.1 of Tenrec ecaudatus. Classification (NCBI taxonomy): domain Eukaryota; kingdom Metazoa; phylum Chordata; class Mammalia; order Afrosoricida; family Tenrecidae; genus Tenrec; species Tenrec ecaudatus. The sequence goes on from NC_134535.1 coordinate 37,847,478, forward strand.
AGATACTTCCATCCACATGTTAATCAGGCTAAGCTCCATGGATTCAGGCACATTCAGGACAGTATGGCCATACTACTACTGCCCAGTGCCACTATTTGATGCCAAGTCAAAGTGACCCCGTAGGACAGGATAGCACTGCCTCAGTGAGCCCCCAAGACTGTGATTCTATACAAGAAAGCCCAGGCTTCCTCTAAGAGCAGCTGACGGTTCTCAACTGCAGACCTGGCGCACCGTAGCCCAACATATAACCACTACTGCAGCAAGGCGCTCTTTGACCGTAGACAGCCGTATTGTGAAACGCCTTCTCTTTCATTTTACATGGTTTTCCATAGTGTCGTATGCTCGATTATCTTGAACACCAGTTTCCATTTGCCATCAAGTCAACTCTGATACTCACGATGACCCATCTGAGGTAGATCTGTGCTTCGCCAGAGTCACGTGGCTAATATTTCAGAAACTGGTCAGCAGCAGGCCTTTCTCTGACGTGTCTTTGGCTAGACTTGAATCTACAATTCTGCTTCCGTAGTCTAGAGTTAAAATCTATGGTAACAAGTGTCTGTGGGATCTGTGACAATAGGTAAGGGTTGAGAATAGAGGGTGCTGGGCTGTACTGCAGATACAAACCAAACTAAATATTTCTCTTTTTCTTCTTTAGTAAGAATGATATAACCTTATTGTTTTAGGAGGCAAAAGAAAAGCTACATTTCATTCCAGATGTTGATTTAAAATATTATTTTGATGATTGAGAGATAATATATATTTTTATTCAACTTTAGTATGACAATATACTCAATATACTAAATTACAATAGTAATAAATAAAAAATTATTTTTTTTCTCTCACATAGTAATACATAGTTAAGCAATTAGAGTAGTAGACTACTTCATTCCCACAATGTTACTCAGAGAATCAGGTTATTTCAACCTTTGGCTTTACCCTCATCATTGTCTTTGTGTTTATCTGTAGAGTTGAAGCTGACCACCTCTCCATTCCCATCTTAGTCCATGTGAAGAAAAAAAAGATTCAGGACAAACAACATTTTTTAAGCAGATAACCTAGAAATTGTAAATGCACATACTAAATATTACACATAGACTCATTTTGCTACAAAGCTAAGAAACGGTAGGAAATGTAAGTTGCAGCTGGATAGTCATGTGGCCATTCTGACTGGGAGAATTATATTGCCAAAAGAAAAGTGGAAGTGGAAACTGCCATACTATAGTACCCATGTGAGCAAGTGGGTTTTCCAATAATTTCAAGATTAAACAGGGAAATCAGAGGTTCAACTTCCCTGAAACAACAAAATCAGTTTAGTGAGTTTGTTTATTTTGTAACTCTTCCACCAAAGAATTTGGCAATCTTTAATGTATACTATGTCCAAGCAGTTTTGAGTTTGAGGAACATAAAAAGTCAAAAGTGGCAAGGCCAGGGTTATAGGGTGAATGGCATAACATTTCTAAACAAAATTCTCACAGGACAGGCCTTACCATTCTGGTGAAATGAGCATGTACATTGTAGTGATGGGGGAGGGGTGCAGGGATCCTTGGAACAATTTTCCTGGCTTTGTCCTCACCATTGCAGTTTTTTTTTAATTTTCTTTCCACCTTCTTCCCAATAAGTCCCCATGATGGTCCCGTGTTTTTTCTGAAACTCGATAATTACTTGAGAAACAGTCAAAATAAATTCTGTAGCTGATCTTTCTCCCTTGCGTTGGCCTGCACCAGCAGATCCCTTTGAAGTGGATCGTGCTAGTAAATTGAAGATTCATCTCTAGTTGGGATGCATTCCGCATAATTGACTTCATTGCCTTCGGTCTTATTTGAATGACCAGCTCTGTGATGTGGCTGATCTTCATGCAGCACTTTGGGCACCCAACAAGCTGAACGATTTTGAGGCCACGATGCTTCCTTAAAATTGAAAATACCAAACCATGTGAAATCCCAACATCAGAGGCTATTTCATCAACGGTAAGTACACAGCTTTCTTCCACTCATTCCTAGATTTCAGGAATAGTTGCTTCATTCATTGAGATTGATTGTATTCCCTCCATCTGCTCACTTTCAAGGTTTTCCCAACATTTCTTAAAACACTTGATTCATCTTAGAACCGTGATAGGAAAACTTTCCCATAAACTTGTTTTAATATATGAGGCAGCATTTTTTAAACTTCCAGATACAAGCATCAATGATTTGAGATGTCCACTTAAGTTTTGTTCAAAAATTGATAGCAGCCCTAATTTCAAAGTATTGCATTTTGGATCCAAAGTTTGAATACCCAAAGTACCCTCCTTTAAAAAATCGTTCTGGTAGCACTAACACAAGTGCAGCACCGAGAGAATGTGTCCGCGGCCATCCTATAAATGCAGAGACATATTTAAATATGTTTTGTTTGGAATAAATCTGTAAATATATGAATTGGAACCCATTAGTAGCTCGTAGCAATACTTTTAAACTTTTCCCTTGTATTTCCATCATCCAAGTTAGAACAGAAATAACTTCACAGTATCATTTAAATGATAAGAAATACAGCATATCACCGACTTTCTAAATCAAGAAACATTATCTGCCCAGATTATCATGTTTGTCAGACACTCTTGAATCAGTGTCAAAATCACCTGCTCTATCTCTTAGGAAAGTTCTTTCTGAATGCCTTGCAAAATCACCATCAGCAACTCATTTTCCTCCAAAGTATAGTCAGTTCCTTCTATCTACTTAATGGCCTTTCAAGAATGCTAAGAGAACTAAGTTATAAGGTAAAAACTTACTTTTAATATTATTTTCATTCTATATACTTAATACTAGTTTATTTGATTGTATATAAAAATTATACTTAAATTCTATAATGTTCACTACTTAAATAAGCACTTTCCCTTCAGCTAGGTATTTTGTCATATATTTTAGCTGATTGAAAAGGGAAGTAAGCTCATACTTCTCACCCTTTTAAGATTTTATTTTCATAGATCTTGGTCTTCATAATGAAGTAAATATTTGTAGATATGTTTACAAGTACATCTTCATTTTCAAAAATGCTTATTGAGTTCAGTATCATTCCTAGGGTTGGTCTCGTCTAGTGCATCACTGACACGGTCATTCTCCCACCCCATGACCCTGCTCCTGAGCCAGGCCATCTAGCACACAGATGAAAACGATCAATTTATAATTGGATAATAACATGGGACACATATAGCTATGAGTTTCATGCATATCCTATTTCTTAAATAATGTGAATTATTACTAACAACAAAATCATTCTGTTCACAATGAACTGCAATATTATTAGCTATCAGTCACTAGATAGAAGGCTTTTAAATTTTTCTCTATCTTTAATTACTACTTCAGTCTCAAAAAAGTTATTGATATAGATTCGCAAATCATTCTTATCACAATATTGTAACTAAAACACCCAAATATTTGACAAAATTTGTAACTTTAAAACAAAATGAAAACAGCAACCATTTGATTCATAGCATCATTGTAATTGGGTCATTATGACAGCTCAGACCAAAAGTTTCCAAAATGAAATTAGCATAGAGTTTTAGTTTTGTAAACTGGGTTACAAAAATGATTTTGTTGTTGTAACTAATTAGATGAACTTTTAAAAATCACTTTATTGGGGGGCTCCTACAACTCTTATAACATTCCATACATCAGTTGTATTGAGCATATTTGTATATATGTTGCCATCATCGTTTCCTAAACATTTAGATGGATATTTTTATAAAAATAATAATTTTCTGATGAAATGATGGTAAGATTTGTTATGAACAGCCATTTTGATGTCATCCCCCTGTCAGCACCCCCAGTGCAGTCCACACTCCATGCCAGCGATGGAGTCAGAAGTTACGGAGGTGTTTGGGTGCATCATCCGTTAGCACTCGGCTGCTCATTGAAAGGTTTGTTGGTCAAACCCAACAGTTACTGCACGTAAGAAGGATGGAGCAGTCTGATTCTGGAAAGATTTACAGCCTTGGAAACCTTACCAGGTGATGCAATACAGGAGACAGATTTGATTTGGGCTAACTTAGTGTCCTAGGCAACCATACCAAAATACCATGAAGTGGGTAGCTTTAAGGGATAGAAATTTATTTACTCACAATTCTGGAGATCAGAAGTCCAAAGTCAGGGTACCAGCATAGTTATGTGTTCTCTCTGGCGACTTTAGAGGGAAATCCTTCCCGTAGTTTGCCGTTTCTGGCAGGTCAGGATGTGTCCGGATGCCCCTTGACAGTAGGAGACCCTTACATGGTGTAGTCCCTCCAGGTGTGATGAGTTTCAGGTCTGCCTCTCTTAAATAGTGCTCTCCCACAGCGTTCAAACAGGAATCAAGATTGGAACCCATTTTATTTGGTCTATTAATGTAAGCTGATAAAATTGGGGCAACTGGGTATGGCTATATGAGAATTTTCTGTGCTAGCTTGCAATAGCTCTGTAAAAATACAACTTTAAAAAATATTTAAAGCTTCTTAACACAATCAACACACTATATTCTCTGTACACTCTATTTAGAAGGTTTGATCTTCCTATATTTTTCCAAACTTAAAAAAAAATAAACACAATTCCCTCTCTTCTTTTCAAGACACATAAAAACCTACTCTTTCCTGGGCAGATTGTTGAGGTTATTTAAGGTAAAGTAATCTATAAATATTAGGACTGGCTTCATCTGGAGTTGAAAGAACACTTAAAATCATTTTTAGTTAATTATTTATTCCTGAAGTTTCAGTCCCTTCCTTTTGTGGATTGAATCACATGTGCACGGGAGAAAGTCTTGCCTGCTGTATAAAGGCTTCATTATGCTTCCCTTCTCTAGCCTCAAAGAACATCTTCCGCACTGACCCCTTCTCCACCATTCAGCCCCCTGTGGGAAGGAGAAAATGTCCTCACCGTCAACAATGATGATAATGGAGTGAAAGGGTTTGACCTTGGACAAGCTCTGAAGTTTTATTTTATATACCTGCAAAACAGAAATAATATGAGTAACAAGCTCACATTTGTTGTAAGGAATAAATGAGAAACCCTATTTTGGATGCTTACCATGGGCTTTGCCATATAATAAGTTCTCAATAAACGATAGTTATTGTTTCTAGTGTTGGGGTGTCAGGTCTCTCAAATCCCCTATGGTAAAGCAGGCGAAGCGTACTGTCCCACCCAGGCCCAGGTCCTCTGACGCCTGCAAATCTTAACAAAATGAGAGAGTAGACTGTTAGGGACTTGACTGCGTCACTCAAAATCATATATAGAATACCTAGGCCCTGGTAACTGGAAACATGGTTTTGTTTGGAAAGAGAATTTGAAGACGTTATTCATTAACATGGGGCCATGCTGGCATTAAGTAAATCTCATTCTGATTCATAGAGACACTATCGGGCTCTGTCAACAGTAAACGTTGACAGGATAGAGAGCATCCCCTTGCTCCAGCAGAACTGCTGCTTGTTTCGAACTGCGGACCTTGCAGTCAGCAGCCCAATTCATAACCCTCTATACCGCCAGCGCTCCTCTCACACTGAAATAGAGGGGTGATGATCAGTGCTGGATTGCCTGTTAAAGTAAAGGTGGACTAATTTTTGCTTACTTGCTGATGTGAAATGATCAATTACATTTTTTTCACCATACCAATGATTCTGTTTGTATCTACCATTGACAGCTGTCTATCTCCCTACCAACATCACCCTTTTTCCAGAATCAAAGCCTCTTTTCTAATTTACAGTCCCTACCAGAGAAGAGTAGCCAATAAGCAAGGTGATCTAGATGTACATGCTCTCGCTCACTAATGTGTAGTGAACAAGTGTATACATTTTGTACAGAGGAAAGGTAGCTACGTGACAACCGTGCTATCTGCAGCTGCAGATGCTGCAGCTCTAGTCCAAGACCCCCTAGGCCTACTAGCAGGCGGAGGATGGGAAAAAGGCTCTGCTCCGAAAGCCTTCAGCGTCAACGTGGATATTCAACTAGGTGCCTAGCCCACTGAATGGTGAGATACTAAATTTCTGTTATGATGACTCACTCTGAGGTTGTTTGTTACTCCAACTTAGGAAACTAATACGTAGGGGAAAGATGATATATGGATGAAGGGATAAGTATCCTGGCTTTATAATATCTATGCAATGCACAATGGCTACTTCAAATTATTATTGAGATTCACTTCAAAATTTTTGATAGACCAAAAAATGGAGAAATATGTCATTATCTTAAACGCAAGAAAATAATACTCAAGATATAACCTCTGCCTTTAAGCAGCAGGCATTCTCGTGAAGGATTTAAGATGGGGTAAGTGAAATGAAAGGGCTATGGGCTCACACCCAGGTAGAGGGCCTGACAAACAGATAAATATTTCAGTGTCTATGGCTGACATCTGTTAAGCAATGAACTTTCCCATGTCACATAGCTCTGTGATGTCTTCAATAACAAGAATGATACTTTATCCGTAAGTTATGCAACACTGGAGATTGCAGTTCAGCACATCAACTCTAGACGCATGGTAAAGCAGAGGGTCACTGAAGCATGGGAAGGCCTTCAACAAGATGGACTGACAGACATAGTGGCTGCACGGTGGGCTCCACCGTCGTACAATTGTGAGGATGGCGCAGGACCGGGCAGGGCTTCTCCTAGTTTTCTATCAGATGGCTATTAGTCAGAACCATTTGGACAGCGCCTAACAGCAGCAACGACTCTAAAAACAAACCCCAGGGAACTCAATGCCAGGTCATGGTTTTCCATAACAATTGGAAGCACAAAATTCTGCACTTCCAATTTCTCATCTATTCGAGGAAGATGAGAGTTATGAGTATCATGATATCTGAAGATAGTAGACATTCTGTCAGTGTTGTTCAGTTAATGTAGAGGTGGTAGAAACTTTAAATATAGTCTAGATAACACTTAAAATACACTGAGACCTGATACAATATAAAGCCGATATGGGAGAAGATTGTGGTTGTTATTTTGCTGTTAGACACCATCAAGCTGGTTCCCACTCATAGCAGCTTTATGTCCAACAGAAGGAAACACTGCCCAGCCGTGTAGCATTCTCACAACATGACTATGCTGGAGTCAATCACTGCAGTAACTGTATCAGTCCGTCTCAGGGAAGAGCTTCCCCTTCTGCTACTTTACTGCGCTGGATGCTCTTCTCCAAGGATTGGCTACTCTGGGTAACAGGTTCAAAGAACATGAGATGAAGCCTTATCATCCTCACACCTAAGGAGCAGCTTGACTGTACTTGTCTCAAAGTGTGTGTGTGTATGTGTGTGTGTGTGTGTGTGTGATGTCCTGGTGGCACAGTGGTCAAAGTATTCCGTCATACCTGAACAATTTGTGGTTTGGACACACTCGCTTCTCTGTAAATAATATACGGCATTGTGCTTCTCCAGCTACTCTGTAAAAAAGATGTGGCATTTTGCTTCTGTAAAGACAGTCTTGATCATTCTTTATAAAGGAGTCAGGGAAAGACACTGGGGAATTTGTAAGAGTTAAAAATAATAGGGGCAAATATTGTTATATGTGCAATCTTCAGTATGGGAATCTACGAGTGGAGGCTTAGATACACATGCAGCTTAAACGAGTATAGGTGGGAGAGTAGAACTATCTAGCACTTGTACATACTGTACACTTGCCTTAGCAGAAATATGTCCATGAATGTGGCAGTGCTATGAAAAACTCCTAGACATAGCCAATGTTTGTGAGGATCAGAGTTGCTGGGTTTGGAGACTCAGAGTCATAGTCTCAGGTAATACCAAGGTCAGTTGGTTTAACACAGTTCACCAAGACAATGATCAATATTGTAATTTTGTTAGTATTGACTGATGTCTTTAAAGATCCTGAGAAATCCACTACTCTGAAAAGGATCACACTGGCTAGAGTCGGAGAAAATTGGAAACCTAAACTCAAAATCATGAAAGAGACCCTGGTAGGCACTCCATGGAAATGGCTCTTGGCCACCCTTCAAGTCTGGAGCTAAACTAACTCCCATGTTAGAATAACCAACCACTGAAGACCATGATCACATTGACTCAAGACCAGAAGGGTAGAAAATGAGGAACAGAACCAGGAAACAAGTTGGAGCAAAGATGATATATTGAGTATATTGCAATGGATAAGTTGAAACAAAATGGGTTTAAATTGTTGAATGTAAAACTGATGACCATCTCTGTAAACTTTCACTTGTATTACAATAAAAGTTTTTAAAATTGATTTACATCTTTAGAAATTCAATGTGTCAGTTCCACTCTACCATAGGGAGCCATCATCAACTCTAGAGTAATGGACTTGGTTTGGGATGCAAACTGCTTATATATATACAAAATTCCTGAGTTGCTCAAAATACCACAAACAGCCTTTTTCATGGTTTTCCAGAGCTGTCTAGTGGGTGGAACACTTGACTAAACTACCATACTATCCACAGTTACTCCTTTTTTCAAGTTTATTTCAGGACATGTCACTTGTATGATTTACAAATGATCGGCCTTAGTACCTGTTTTCCCTATTGAAAGAAGCCCAAGGATAATTCTTGTTTTCACAAGGGCGAATAAAGAAACAGCGTTTGTTTTGCAGTCAGACACTGGAGCATCCTAAGTAAGCAAGCATCCTAAGTAAGTAAGAGGGATGTTGCCAGGCTCCTTTGCAGCCACTACACCTAGCCCCGAGCTGCCATGGCTTTGAACTATGACTGTGAACACTACAGTTTTTTGTGTGCTATTTGGTATGATTTAGCTGGTTGTTTTTTTGAATATGGGAATGTTAAAAAATTAGCATGGTGGTTACTTGTTGGCCTGCTAAGTGTTTAAGGACAACAGGTTGAAACTGCCAGCCCCAGAGAAAGAAGGGCTTTCAACTGGGATAAAGAATTATAGTCTCAGAAACTCACTGGGGCAATTCTACCCTGTCCTATAGAGTGGTCACCATTGATATGATGGCTGCTGGCAGTGAGTTTACTTTGAGTTTCTTTGTTTATTTGGGTTTCAGTTTTATACTTACTCCACTTGGGGTGGCTTCCAAAAAAACAAACAAACAAAAAAACAGGTACAATTAAAACTGTGGCTTCTGAATGGAGGTAAACCAAATCATCTAAACTCACTGCCAGTGTCAATTTCAACTCAGGGACTCTAGAGGACAGCTGGAACTACCTTGGTGGGTTTCAGAGACTATAACTCTATGTGAGTAGAAAGCCTTGTCTATTTCCTACAGAGAGGCTGGTAGTTTTGAACTGCTGACCTCCTGCTTAGCAGCCAGTATGTCACCAGAACATCTTTAAATTAAAGACAGAAAGTAGCTCAGGAAGGTCTAGTGATTAGTTTGTTTGTTTGTTTCTTTTGTGTGTGTGTGTGATTCTGGTGTGATAAATATTTAATCTTGATGAATATTTTCAAAGCATGAGAGGAGATTATTATGAGAAATTGTTCCAAGGATTCCCCCCACCCCTCATTAAAACAATGTCAATAATCGTTCTTGAAGGGTAGCTAGAAAATTGGGAGAAAAAGGAGCTTCTCTCAGCCATCCTACAGCCCTGATCCTGCCCTCTCAGAATTCTTTTTATTCCAGAACATTTCAAAGGAACACCATCTGAGCCTTCACCACACCCTACCCCTACCCTAGAGCCCCCAGAAGACCCAACTGCTGTTCTGATGTGGTATCGAACAAGGAGCTCCAAATTCTTGAACAAAGGTTATAGACTTAGGTGGAGGTTATGGGAAGAAAGCAATAGCTTCACACTTTGATGGGTTTGTTCATGAAAGATTCTTGTGGTTCTCCAACAATACTCTTGATGTGGGTGTGGAATGCTGCACGTCGCAGGGTTTTCTCGTGATGCTAGTTATCAATTTTCTTTACTTGTTCTTCCATTCCTACCTTGTGTGGAACCTTTGGCTTATGTAAGACTAAAGGATTCTCTACCAACTGAGTAAGGATAGTGTTCATGAGGATTTCTGGTCTTCCATGAGCCAGATCTTTGCCTTGAATATGAACAAAATGTTTCAGATCCATTGGTACATGATGTAGGTGTCCACAGATTTTTTTTAACGTTTTAATAGGGGCTCATACAACTCTTATCACAGTCCATACATATACATGCATCAATTGTATAAAGCACATCTGTACATTCTTTGCCCTAATCATTTTCTTTTCTTTCTTTCTTTTCCCTTTTCTTTTTTTACATTTTATTAGGGACTCATACAACTCTTATCACAGTCCATACATATACATACATCAATTGTATAAAGCACATCCATACATTCCCCGCCCCAATCATTCTCAAAGCATTTGCTATCCACTTAAGCCCTTTGCATCGGGTCCTCTTTTTTTTCCCCTCCCTCCCCGCTCTCCCCTCCCTCATGTGCCCTTTGTAATTTATACATCGTTATTTTGTCATATCTTGCCCTATCTGGAGTCTCTCTTCCCACCTTCTCTGCCGTCCGTCTCCCAGGGAGGAGGTCACATGTGGATCCCTGTAATCAGTTCCCCCTTTCCAACCCACTCACCCTACACTCTCCCAGCACCGCCCCTCACACCCTTGGTCCTGAAGGTATCGTCCACCCTGGGTTCCCTGTGCCTCCAGCCCTCATATGTACCAGTGTACAACCTCTGCCCTATCCAGCCCTGCAAGGTAGAATTCAGATCATGGTAGTTGGGGGGAGGAAGCATCCAGGATCTGGGGGAAAGCTGTGCTCTTTGTCGGTACTACCTTTCACCCTGACTGACCCATCTCCTCTCCTAAACCCCTCTATGAGGGGATCTCCAGTGGCCGACACTTGGGCCTTGGGTCTCCACTCTGCACTTCCCCCTTCATTCAATGGTCCACCGATATTTTTAAGAATTATTATCTCTCAACTTTATAGATTCTTTTACTTTGACTTCCCTGATATGACTAAAAATAAAAGGCTCAAAAGAAGTGAAGCGTCATATGGGAAACAGAGTTGAGATACAATTCCTATGAGTTGCAAGTTACAAATTATGGAAAATTACTTACAAGGTGAATTTTTATACTTCTTGAATCTAATATTTTCCCCTGTAAAAAGCCCTAGAAAGTAACTTAAGAAGCAACAGTGAGACAACCCATCCAGAATTTTCCAAATTAACCTAGAAATAATACTGAAAGCAGAAAAAAATAGGTGTTATTTCTCAGAGGGAAAAAAAATCTTTTTTAGTATGTCCTACACCCTAATTTTATTTCTGAGACTCAGAAACCTAATCATAATTAATTCGTGTAGCATGATTATAGGGTGCAGTAGAGCGCTTCAGATGGAATTTTGTTATATTACAATTTCATTCCAGAGCACTATATCATTACAGTGAAATATTAATGATATTTTTATTGCAATTGTCAAGAAAATTATGGACAGGATTCTAAAAAACATAAAAGCCTGGAATTATTTCAGAAACCTACATTTTTATAATGTACTATTCAAAGGCATTCAATTTCTTAAGAAAATAATGTATAATGACTCTCATTTATCATGGGCATTTATTATTCCAAAATTATAGAAATGTGCAGCTGAACCAAAGAGCAGCAGTAAAAGAATTTATATGAAAGATTAATTAGAATGGCATATTTCCCTTTAGAACAATTCTAAAGAACACTGTGTGTTGGTGTTCATTTTAATTAGAATTTTTACTCCTTTAAAAAAATGTAATGCTTTTCACAATGGTATGTTCACTGAGAAAAGGAGGACTTTTAAATCACAGCTCTTTGGGGCCATTAAAGTAGTGTTTTGGGCTCCAAAAAGACTATGTGTAACCTAAACCACGAAAATGTGTAGTTTTAAATTCCCATGGACAAAATTAGTATGAGTCCTGAACCACTGTTTCCTGTGGAAAATGCTAGTCCACTATTGGGAATAAAATTTCCCCCAAAGCCTTGCTGATATTATACAACAGTTTGGCAGTACTACCTGATAGCAACAAAATATGTTTTGTTTTATTATTATTATTTACCACTGTGAACTTCATCGCCTAGTTTTAAATTAAACTTTTTATTCAATAATAATATTTAATTATTGAATATTTATAGGAGACATTACTTTCTTTGTAAATTTCTTTGTTTTTATTTCCTAGAGTATATTAGCAGATGGATACAGTAGGTAAATTCAGTAAGCAAACAGGGCATAGAATGCCTGCTGGGATTGATCAAGTGCAATGCAGCCAAGAAGAAATATGGAGAGCTGAATGAAGGTCGAACATGTTAGTGGGAGGAGGAAAGTAAAAGGAAATCGAGGAAAGAAGTAGGAGGCAAAAGATATTTATAGAGGCATAAATATGGGCAGGTGTATATGTAAATATATTAGTATATATAATGATAGGGATATAGGTCTATGTGCATATATTTATATGTTAAACATTAAGGTAGCAGTTGGACATTGGGCCTCTGCTCAAGCCTTCCCTCAATGCAAGAAGTCTTTGTTCTAATAACCCGACATTCCGTGAGGCTCACCTGACCAACACGATCCCTGAAGACACAATGGGTGCATAAGCAAATGTGGTGAAGAAAGCCGGGCTATTAGAAGTTGTAGCATCTGGAGTCCTAAAGGCTTGAAGTTAAACAAGTGGCCATCTAGCAGAGAAGCAACAGAGCCCACGTGGAGGAAGCACACCAGCCTATGTGATCATGAGGTGTCAACAGGATCAGGTATCAGGCATCAGAAGACCCCAAACAAACAATCCTATTGATGAGAATGAAGAGGGTCAGAGTAGAGACCCAATGCCAATCTGTAGACAAATGGACATGCCTTCACAGAAGGGTCACAAAGAAGGAAGGAATCAGCCAGGATGCAGTATAGAACCAACAAAACTCACAATCTTCCTCTGGTTCGTAAATGCTTCCTCCTCCCCACATTCGACCTTACATAGCTGGCTAGACTGGAGCATGCACATTGGTACAGATAAGAGTTCCCACACACATGGAATCCAGAACAGATAAACCCCTCAGGAACAGTAATGGAAGTAGCGATCTCATGAAGGTGGGAGCAGGGTGGGGGAGAAAGGAATTACACAATGATCAAAGTATAACTCCACTCCCCCAAGGGAGGAGCAGAATAGACATGGGTGAAGGGCGACTGATGACAGTGTAAGATATGAAAGTAATAATAATTTATAATCTATCAAGGGTTCACGAGGGTGGGAAGAGGAGATGATACCAAGGTCTCAAGTAGAAACAAAATGCTTTGAAAATGATGATGGCAACATATGCACAAATGTGCTTGAAACAATTGCTGTGTGGATTAATATAAGAACTGTAAGAGTCCCCAATAAAATGATTAAAAAGGAAAAGAAATCCTCCATATAATGAGGAAGATAAAGTTGGTTTAAACCCTAGAGAAAAACATAGGTATTTGTCAATAAAATAAAACTGCTAATTTAGATATACCTGCTTACTCAGAGTTTTTTTATTTGTTTGTTTTAATTTGGTAGTTCAAAATTCCAGAATATAACGAATAAGAATTCAAGGGAAAGAAGCATCTTTAAATTGTCATAGTTTTTAAAACATTATTTTATTTAACAGGTTGTATTTACAGAAGTTCATCACAGTAATTTGCTCATGGGGTACTTTAATTTTATTTCCAAACATGTGGTTGGAAATTATCTTAATTTTTTTATAGAATACTGAATGTCCAAGGGATAATAATTTATATTTGTCCTGTTTGGGGAGTAGAAGAAAATAGAAAAACTTCTTAAAATTAAATTCGGGTCCAATTAATGGATGACTATGTGTTGTGGAATTATGAGAATGTCAATTTCCTGTTGAATTTTGTTTATATTATCAAGAAGATTGCTCATTATTTGCATTGAAAAGGAAATATGCAATGCTTATCCTGAAATGACTTTGGAGGTTCTTATTTGACATAATTACTCTAAATCTATAAAAATTACATTCTAGATAAAATATATACTTTCTACAACATACATATCGATACATAAATTGAAAGTATTGGACAATCTTTAAAACAGGTTGATGTTGGAGGCAAGTTGATTCTTGAAGAATAGATGGGTGACTGATGGTTGTGTGCTTCTTCCATGTGGACTTAGTTGACATCTCTCTTAAATGGTTTGCTTGCTTTGAAATAAGTCTTTAAGATCCCAGGTGCTTTTTTACCTGATAGCCAGGCCCTGTCTAGATTCTTCGCCATTTTGCTATAGCCCTCCCATCTTCTGTATTCCTGTCCAGAAGGTGAGCATTGAGCAGGGCTATGATGTAAGAACTAATGAGTTAGGATTTAATGTGAACTCCAAACCCATTCTTATATCTATGCTTTTATTCCCCCTTAATGTGTTAGAATTTGGGAGTTAATACATATGTCTTATCATTCCATAGTTCAATCATGACAAACAGAATTGTACACTTGCTTTCACGATCAGTCTCAAAACATTATTTTCCTTCCTGGACTGCTTGACATCACATCCCTTTTATCTCCCTCGCCCCTTTTATCCTCCCGGCCCCTGAAACCCTTGTTCTATTTATATGCTTTCCCTTCAGGTTCAGCTCCCCTAGGTTTCATTTACTGAAACACGGAAAAAGAAGTAACACAAGTTCAAGACGGTGGTCCCACTGGCAACGCACCACTGAGGCCCAGCCTTCATATACAAGCATAAGGAAGATAAACCAGACTGTTCATCACTGGATTGGAATCCATATCATCCAAAGTCAAAGGAAGGATCAGTATCAGAGCCTAAACCCTGAGACTCCAGGGTGCAGAAGGCGAAGACCGACAGTGGGAGCCGAAGGATCATTTGTGGAAGTAGCTAGGAAACAAGCCTCCAGAGAACACCGGGTAGACTAGAGAAACACATTCATGAACACTCATGTGTATAAGAAAGAGTTTTAGAGAAAACAGCAATTGTGTGCCGAAAACATCCCAGCCCAGTCCAGATCAAGGCCCTAAATCTGAGATTAGCCCATGTGTTCAATACCAATCTGTAGAATCCTCTCAGGACTCATGAAACACATGCAATAAGTCCCAATGCAGAAAGGTCACAGGCCAGTGGGTGAAGGTCTTGTGGTTCCAGTGGCAGTATGAGTATCTCAGCCCTAGAAGGGCTCTCCACGTGGCTTCTCAGGCTCCAGAAGTCTACCTAGCTCCATGTGTTTTGTCGGTTGGAATGTCTCGCAGGGAGTGAGCGTGTGTCCTGCCTCCAGTGAGCTATTTATTTCCTTAGCACCTCTAAAAGAGGTCAACAAACCCGGACCCAATTGACTAGCTAAACTCCCTCCCTTCACTCTTGTCTCAAATTGGCAGCAGGTTATGTAACTACCATAACCCCCCGCCCCTATCTAGAATTGAGGAATGGGAAGAAAGTGTTCACTACCAGAGTTGTTGGGAGAGAGGAATATAGAAGATGAAAGGCACAAATCTGACCTGAACATTTATCTTTGTCAGTAGATCCCCCCTATGTTGCAGGCTGGACTTGATTTGGTTTCCAAATTTTTCGGCATTTTTGGTTTGTATTGTTTGCTTCGGCTTTTGTTTGTTCATATAAGAGTCTATCTCAATGAAGGTCACCCTCTTGAAAGACATCCTCTTGATGCTGGGTGACATGCTTTCCCACGTTTCAGCATATGAAACCCAGGAGTGATGAACCTATAGGGACAGCAGGTAGAATAAGGGCTTTGGGGGAGTGGGGTGATGGGGGTAGGGTAAGAGGGAAACAATGTCAAGGAGTCCATGAAGAAAAGAATGTTTAGAAACTGATTATGGTAGCAATTATACAACTCTACTTGATGTTATTAAAATATATATATATATATATGTGTGTGTGTAATCCCAACTAATAATAAAAAAGAATGGATGGGAAGAAGTGAGTTGCTTGCTTTGTTTTTGGCACTTAAATGCTAAGTGAGAGTAGAATCCCATAAATGAGAACACTAGAGAGGTGAACTGGACAAGAATCTCAAGGAGCAGGTCAGAGTCAAAGTAATTTAGATTTTAACAGTAGTTACATAAATTTGAATTTGAGCTTCTACTCATAAAATAGAGATGCGTATTTCAGTCATACCTTCTTTTTTATTTAATTAATAAATCTTTTTATTGGGGCTCATACAGCTCTTATCACAGTCCGTACCTACATCAATTGAGCAAAGCACCCTTATACATTCGTTGCACTCGTCATTCTCTTAATTCATCTTCCACTTGGGTTCCTGGAATCAGCTCAGTTTCCCTTTTTCTCACCCTCCCCATCCCTTCCCCCTCCCTCCTTCCCCCTGGTCCCTTGATAGTTTATAAATAATTATTATATTTTATCTTACCCTCCCCGGCGTCTCCCCTCACCCACCTCCCCATTGCCCATCTCCCAGAGAGGAGGTTACACATAGATCTCCAAGATCGGTTCTCCCTTTCTACACCCCTTCCATCCCGGTATCGCCACTCCCACCGCTGGTGTTGAGGGGTTCTTCCATCCTAGATTCCCTGTGTTTCCAGATCCCTACTGCACCGCTGTACATCCTCTGGTATAACCAGGTCTGCAAGGTAGAATTGGGGTCATGATAATTGGGAGGGGAGGAAGCATTCAGGAACAAAAGGAAGGTTTTAAGTTTCATTGTTGCTACACTGAACCCTGAGTGACTCATCTCCTTCCCACTACCCCTCAGTCATACCTTCTAAAACAAAATTTCAATAATCTTTGGAGCAATATAACAAAATCCAAATTTTATATAATATGCCATTCAAATTGCTCAGTATACAATCCAAAATTACTTGACTAATAAGATGTACGAAAAGGTGATCCCATTTCAATAAGAAAGACAATCCATCAAAATCAACATGAAAGTGATCTCCATTTTGGAATTTTTAAGCAAGGAATTTAGTTCTTTTAATTATATAAAATGCTATTGTAAGATGAAGGAAATTATTTTTGTAATAAATACATCTCTGCAGAAAAACAGAAACATTATTAAAAGAAAAATTCCTAGAATTGAGAAGCAAAATGTCTGGGAAAAAAAGTACTTGAATGTGGATAATGGCTAAATAAAGCTCACAGTTACTGTTATTGTTATGTGCAATCTGGAAAGTTTGAACACCTAGCAACCACCCCCCCCCCAAAAAAAATAGAAGGAAACACTGCGTAGCCCTGTGCCATCCGCAAAATTGTTCTTTCATTTGAGCCCAAGGATGCAGCCATTGTGTCAATCCATTTTTTAAGGACCATATCTTTTTCACTGCCCCTCCACCATACCATGCATGATGGTCTTCTCCAAGGACTGGTCTCTCCTGACATGTCAGAAGCATATATGATGAAACAATGTCATCCTGGCCTTAAGGAGCACTCTGGCCTTGGTGTCTTCCATCTTCTAAGATAGATTTGTTGGTCTTTTCAGCACTCCATGGTACTTTCCATCTTCTTCTCCAGAACCCAAACTCAAACACATTGATTCTTCTTAGGTCTTTCTTATTCAATGTCCAATTTTCACATGCATATGAAGCAACGGAAAATATCATGGCTCAGGTCAGGCATACTTTAGTCCTCAAAGGGAAATTGTTGCTTTTCTTTTTCATTATTAAATACTTTTACTGGGGGCTCTAGCACCTCTCATCACAATCCACGCACTCATACAGTGTGTCAAACACAATTGCACACGTGCTGCCATCATCATTTTCAAAGCATTCTCTTCCCACTTGAACCCTTGATATCAGCTCCCCATTTCTTCCCCCTACTTCCCCAATGCCCTCCCTCATGAATCCTTGATAAGTTATAGATTATTATTTTCATACTTTACATCGTCCTCCATCACCCCTCATCTACTTTTCTGTTGTCTGTCCCCAAGAGGGGTTATAGGTTGATCCTTGTGATTGATGCCCTGTTTCTCCTCCCTTCCTCCCCTTATCCTCCTGGTATCTGTATTCTGAGTTTTGCCTCTGGGGCGTTTCTCTATTCTAGATTCTCTGTGTTGTGGGCTCCTGCTTTTCAATACTCTAAAAAGGTTTTGCATGGCAGATTTACCCTATCCACTTTGTCATTTACACTCTTGACTGCTCCTTCCATGAACATTGGATTGTGGACACAAGGAAGACAAAATCCTTAATAATTTCAATATTTTCTCAGTTTATCATGATGTTACCTATCGGTCCAGGTGTGAGGAATTTGGTCTTCTTTACATTCAGTCTTAATCCATAGGGAAAGTTGTAATCCTTTTCATAGGATTGCACTATTGAATTGCATGTTATGAGAATTATATGTCAATAAAGCTATTTTATAAAGAATAATACATACTTTATTTTTTATCTTATTGTGAATTAGGTGAGGGTTGACAGATCAAATAGCTATTTTTGCATTCTATAATTTATCAAATTTACCACTGACTCTCCCTGTCTCCTTTTGTTTTGTTTTTCTAAAACAATAAGTACTGTAAATTAAAATAGATATGAAATAATAATTTTTACAATTAAAATAATAACTTTGTATATCTGAAAATTCAATTCATTTTCCTTTATTGGTGCATAAATGAGACTGTTCTTCATTAACACAGAATATCATAACAAATGCATTATTTGCTTACTTTCAACTTATTACAGCATTTTCTTTTTTTTTTTTAATTTTAACAATTTATTGGGGCTCAAACAATTCTTTTCACAGTTCATATATATACATACATCAATTGTATAAAGCACATCTGTACAGTCTTTGCCCTAATCATTTTTTTCTCTTTTCTTCTTTTACATTTTATTAGGGACTCATACAACTCTTACCACAATCCATACATATACATACATCAATTGTATAAAGCACATCCATACATTCCCTGCCCCAATCATTCTCAAGGCATTTGCTCTCCACTTAAGCCCCTTGCATCAGGTCCTCTTTTTTTTCCCCTCCTCCCTCCCCATTCCCCCCTCCCTCATATGCCCTTGGTAATTTATACATCGTTGTTTTGTCATATCTTGCCCTATCCGGAGTCTCCCTTCCCCCCTTCTTTGCTGTCCCTCTCCCAGGGAAGAGGTCACATGTGGATCCTTGTAATCAGTTCCCCCTTTCCAACCCACTCACCCTCCACTCTCCCAGCATCGTCCCTCACACCCTTGGTCCTGAAGGTATCATCCACCCTGGATTCCCTGTACCTCCAACCCTCATATGCACCAGTGTACAGCCTCTGTCCTATCCAACCCTGCAAGGTAGAATTCGGGTCATGGTAGTTGGGGGGAGGAAGCATCCAGGATCCGGGGGAAAGCTGTGTTCTTCATCGATACTACCTCACACCCTAATTAACCCATCTCCTCTCCTAAACCCCTCTATGAGGGGATCTCCATTGGTCGACACTTGGGCCTTGGGTCTCCACTCTGCACTTCCCCCTTCATTTAATATGATATATATATACATATATATACATACATATATACATATACACATATATACACATACATACACACACTTACATCTTTTTTTTTTTTTTGCATGATGCCTTATACCTGGTCCCTTGGGCACCTCGTGATCGCACTGGCCGGTGTGCTTCTTCCATGTGGGCTTATTTGCTTCTGAGCTAGATGGCCGCTTGTTCACCTTCAAGCCTTTAAGACCCCAGACACTATCTCTTTTGATAGCCGGGCACCATCAGCTTTCTTCACCACATTTGCTTATGCACCCATTTGTCTTCCGCGATCCTATCATGGAGGTGTGCAGTCAATGATATGATTTTTGTTCTTTGATGCCTGGTAACTGATCCCTTTGGGACCACTCGCTCACTCAGGCTGGTGTGTTCTTCCATGTGGACTTTGTTGCTTCTGAGCTAGATGGCCGCTTGTTTATCTTCAAGCCTTTAAGACCCCAGTCACTATCTCTTTTGATAGCCGGGCACCATCAGCTTTCTTCACCACATTTACTTGTTCACACACTTTGGCTCCAGCCGTTGTGTCGGGAGAGTGAGCATCATAGAGTTCCAATTTAATAAAAGAAGGTATTCGTGCATTGAGGGAGTGTTTGAGCAGAGGCCCAAGGTCCTTCTGCCACCTTAATACTTGACCTATAAATATAGACACAAAGATCTATTTCCCCAACCTCCTATATATATTTGCATGTACATGTCTTTGTCTAGACCTCCATGAATGCCCTTTGACTCCTAGCTCTTTCCTCCATCTCCCTTGACTTTCCTCCTGCCCTACTACCATGCTTCATCGCCACCTGGGCTAGAGTATACCTCTTCTCTAAGCAACCTTACCCTTGATCATTTCCCACCAGGCCTGCCACTCCCACTTCTCTACCATTTGGGGTCCCATGTTTTTCCCTTGTCCCTGGGTTTGTTAACACCACTTCCTTACCCCCCCTACCCCCCCACCCCAAGTCCCCCCAAAACTGTCGGTCCCGTTGTTTTTCCTCCAGATAGTTCATCCAGCCTGTCCTATTCAGACATACCTGTGGAGTCACTAACATGCACGAAAACTAGACAGAGGAAAACAAAGCAACAGTATACAACCAGACAACAAAACAACAAAAACAAACCACTGACAAAGAACAGAACAAAACAGTTCACAAGAGAAAAGCTTGTAGTTAGTTCAGGGATCGTTTGCTGGCCCTTAGGAGCGTTTTCCAGTCCAGTCTGTTGGGGCACCACGCCCTGTCCCTGAAGTCCACTTTCAGCATTCCCTGGGGACCTTGCCACTCCATTCCCTTGCTGTTCCGCTGCACTCCCCCAGTGATTTTATTTTAAAACTGCCTTGAATGCAAAATAGCATGTCAATTGGATCTGTTTCCTTAGCAGCATATCCACATGTCTGTCTACAGCTTGCACAATCTGTAGAAGTGCTTCCTTTTTCATAGAAGATATTGGTCAGTTTTTTGTGTCTTCCCCTTTTTTTGCTTGTGTTTTAGGAATGTCATTAATTTTTTCAAAGGATCAAATATGTGTGGGCTTTGTGGTTTGTTTTGTTTTGTTTTCTTTTTTTATGAACTCTATACGGTATCGCTCACTAGGAGTCAGAATCAATGCAACAAAACCCAACAATATTAGATGCTAACTTTTTATCTGATGAATATATATTATATATTTATTATTTTTATTCTGTTGGGTTATGTGGGGGGATGGTCCAGTTATTTGGTGTTCTTTTCCTGGATTCTTGAGACAGACTTTGAGATGGGCGTTCTGTTTCTTTAGAGCAATTAGAGCTGTAAATCTTCCTTAAACTATAACCCTCATATTCTTTTGTCACATTTTCATTTCATTCGAGTCAAAATACTCCACTGTGGTTTCTGCTATCCCAGTGGGCTATTTAAAAGTGTATTGCTTGTTTTCAAAATCTTTCATTGTGGTCAGAGTACAGAATTTGTTTTATTTCAAAACTTTGAAACTTGTTGGGACATATTTTACTGGTCAGTTCTTATTTTTTAACTCTGGATATTTAACTCCACAAAGTTTTTAGTTAAATACTGCTTTAGTTCACATGAAACATAATATTAAATTCTTAGATTACTTTAACCAACTCCCTGTGTACTCACATATTAATATTTTATTGTGTTTTGTATTTTACTATACAATATAGATAATTTTTCATTTTCCATTATGTGTCTATTATCCATTTTACTTGCTCCCATTAATCCTTGAACTTCTGACTGTCATTCCGATCTTTTTTCTTTTTCCTGATATAGCAAACTTTTTAAAAGTAAGTATTTAGAATGGAAAACTCTGCTTTTATTTTTCTGAAAATTTAATATCCGCATTATTTGAGGGAGGACACAGATTTTTTGACTAAACACAAACATGTGAAGTATTAAGAGACATTGATAACTAATTACATATGATTAGAAAATTAGCTTTTGATGTCTCCTTTTCTCACGGTGACAATAAACAGCATCACTTAACTCAAAGCTGCAATGAGGAAATTACAAGCAGGCTGTATGGGCCAAGCTCACTACCTCCTGAGCTAAGAATATTTTTGAAGAAACATTTCCATACTGTTTCCGGGTGCTGGCATTGGTTAACTCTCAAATGTGCCTCAACCCAAACCCTGACATTCCAAACTCAGATACTTCTCAACTGGAATGCAAAAAGTTATATGCTCAGTTTCAAAGCAAAATTTATGAAAACACACAAAGAGTACAAAAGTAAATGTTTGGCTATATGGTAAATATGCAACAGGACAGTGAATTATCGTGGCAAAAGTAGAAGCATTTTATCATCGTTGAAGGGCAATCCTATGCCTAACACCTCCCAGAAGTCCGCAGATGGAATTGTGTCCTGCTAACCTAACTCATAGGTCAGGTTCAAAAGGCAGAGGCACTGCCCTGATTTTCAGCATATGGCATCAACGCCTGCTTTGTGTTCCTCAAAGAACAAGGGAAAGACTAATAACTAACCAGCCAACCAAAGAAGAACAAAAGGGCATGTCTCTCATCTGAAAATGTTGCTTACTTAGCAAGAATCACAAAAGAATCTAAAGAATTTCAAAAAATTCTGATCCTCTCAGTAAAGAATTTTTTTTCATTTTGATATTTTTGTTTAATAAAGGTTTATATTTTAATTATATTTTTAAATTAGGAGTTGATGCATATCATTGCATATTTCAACAAGTTAAGCAGCATTGTACAATTGCTAACACAATCAGTTGCCAGACATTCTGTTCCTTCCTGGACCCCTTGACATCACCTCCCTTTTACCGCACCCCACTGCCACCACCACCACTGTACCCCCTGCCTCCACAACCCTTATTCTACTTTCGGGCCACATAGGTTGATCAATGCTGGGTTTCATATACTGGAAAACATATAACGCAACTTCAAGAGGGTGACCCCCCAATAACATAACACATCTGAGATAAGCCCTAATATGAACAAACAAAGAAGATGTTGAAAACTGTCTCTGGTCCAAGGTGCATCAGAGGCGGGATCAACTGACAAGGTTGAACAACGGTTGCAGTGTTTATCCTTTTGACCTAAATGCTCATCTCCCCATTGCATTCTGTTTGGTGACCACTTTCCTCCCATCCCTCTATAAAGGACAGAGAGAGGGTGACCACCGGAGGATCATGTCCTATGCAGTTCCCCAAGTGTATCTTAGGCTTGCCCTCTCATCCATAGCCTCTGCACACCAGATCTTCAGGCTGTAGGCACTGATATTAATTCCCTCCTTGGACTTTGGATGATATGATTTGCAATCCTTCTGTTGATGGTGTGCGTCTTCCATGTACAAAAAGAAAACAATTAATTTCTGAAAATAAAGCTAATAAAAACAATATTTTTACTTTTATTTATTCCTGGAATGCATGAATACTGGGTACAAGAGAAGACTTTTTTTTTTTTTGCATTCTTTAGTGTTTATAGGAAAAATACCCGATTGGAATGAGTAACTGAGATCTGCCAATTCCCAAGGTTGATTGTCAGCATCAAAGGCACAAATGGAAAGTTTTAGAAAACAGTGACGATATCTATAAGGAAAGGGTTACACTTTTATATTTCCCTCCTTTAAATAGAAATTTTCACTTGTTTCTGTAATCATCTGTCAAGCTATATCAGTAAGATCTGAACATGATTCCTACTTTCAGCATAAATTTGAATGGTGAAACTTCATCAAGCTTCCTTTGACGAGTTACAAGGAGGGACCAATCTCGGAAAAGGATTGCATGCTCGGTGTAGCAGAGGATTAGCACAGACAACGAAGACCCTCAATGAGAGAGACTGACCCAGGGACGGCAGTGGTGGGCGCAAACACAACCGTCGTGAGGATGGCACGGGTTTAGGCAATGCTTCTTTCGGTAAAGAGTCACTAGTGGTAGGAACTGACTCAATGACCCCTACCAGCAAAGGGTCACTTCTCTGAGAAGAAATGAGGACAGAGAAAGGGAAAAGGGAAAATATCAGAGTGTAGTCATGCAGTGAGGATAAGTAAAATCCATTTTTAAAAATTTTGTTTTAATTTTCATACAATACACAGTTTTGCGTGGGATTAGATGTAAAATGTTGTGTTAGTTTGAATAGACTAGAGAAACAAATTCATAGACACTCGTGTGTGTATAAGCAAAAACTTTATATAGAAGAGCAGTTGAATATTGGGAAAACATCCCACTTCAGTCCCAATCAAATCCTAAATCCAATATTAGCCCATATGTCCAATTTATAAAGTCCTCTTTAGACTCACAAAACACATGCAATGACACCAAATGCAGGAAGATCACAGGCCAGTGGGTGCAAAGTCTTGTGGATCCAGAGGCGGTAGAAGCATCTCAGTGCTGGCAGGGGTCTCCATGTGGCTCCTCCAGTTCCCAGGGCATAAGGTCTATCAGTGTAGTGCCATGTGTCTTGTCAGTAGAGCATCTCTCAGGGAGTGAGATGAGAGAGTGTGTGTCTCCCACTTCCAAGGATGAAATATAGCAATTCCCAGAATCCTCAAGTTAAGGCCATGCCCACACAGTGGCCTCATTGGCTATACAATGATTTATAGGATGACTCCACCCTTTCGCTCCTAATCCTCTCAAATCCCAAATTGACACCAGAGTATGTAACTACCACAAATGTATTTCTCCCTGAGCGTAATGCTAAGAAATTATTTAGAGCACATTATTGACCAGATTAGACTTACAATTTTATTTTTGAGAAGGGAAGCATACAGTGAGTTGCTTTTTCATAGATTCCCTGCATATTACTGAGGTTTATGATAAACATATACTACTTTCATTGTCAGAAAAGAAAGTATGTCCTAATATATCGCATCTCCAATTTGTGTATACTACGTTGCCATCCCGGCTCCACTCTTTTCCTCTCCCAGTCTCCTTAAAAAGGTCTGAAATGCAGCAAGTTATGTAATATGGCTGTTTTCGCCATAGTGCTACCCTCACAAAACAAGCTTCCTTCTCTAGAGTAAGAAAGGGGAATAAGACACGGATTGGATTCGTTGATTAAACTTTAAATTATTGCGAACACGGAATTCCCATCCTGCTGCATATAAAGCTGCCATCTCGTAAGCAGGATGGGGATTGTGCCATCCGTCAGCAATGTCGGGAATGGAGCCTGTGCTTTGGGCATAGTTCACTGGAGGGGCTGGTTTGCTGACCCATGGAGCTGGAGCTGTGTCCTTTGGTTGAAGCTTATAGTTGAGTAGCTTGTCCTTTAGGTGTGTATTTGAAGCATCAAGAGAGTTTTGTAAAATCACTAAACAGGGCAGAAGCCAGGCTGAGGTGGCGTGAACCAGAGAGAGTCCTGGCTGCCTGTATGACAGAGAAGAAACTGTCCCGACAGAACAAGTGAATCTTGAGTATTTCTCACCTGACTCTACTTGTACTCACCCAATAAACTCCATATCTGTAAGCACCGTCTATGAGTTCTGTGTGGCCGTTGCATTGAGTTATCAGACCCAGCCACAGAAGTAGGGACAATGCGTGTCTCGAAAGGATTTCATGGGATGAGGGGTGGAGACATGTGTGACATGTGACAATTGGTCTTGGTAACCCCAGCCCCAGAGGAGGCCAGGAGGCCATGTTATTTCCCTGAAGGCCCTCCTTCAACATTATGAAGAAGTGCCATTTCTTTTTATGTATAAAATGTTGCAAAACGTATTTCACTCCTTTGGTGTATCACATTGAATAATGTTTCCCATAGTCTAAGAGCATTTAGCAGATTGTCAAACATCTGCACTTAGGTAGAAAGATCCAGAATTAGCCCTCTAGAATAACAGTTCTCAGTTGGGGTAAATCACTGGGAAAGAATGATATGGACATTCAACTCACTTTCAGTTACAGACATCTTCCAGTTCATAGCATCCATGATGTAGTCTTATGAAATTACCCTTCAGGTACAATACAACAACTTATGATCATGATATTATCATTAGGAGCACTACTCTCATAATAGTAATAGCATTATGATTTTACTTTGCTTCCTGGAATTCATCCACCATTTGTCATTTTGTCATACAGTGGTGGCTTGTGTGTTGCTGTGATGCTCAAAGCTATGCCACTGGTATATTCCAGTTCCATCAGGGTTCACCAAGAAGAAGTTCCTGCAGAGCTTCCAGACTAAGAAGAGACTGCTGAGGGAAAGGCTGTCCACTTCTGAGAGGGTAGGCACGGAAACTCTCAGGAAGAGCAGCGGAGGCTTGTGAGATGCAGTGCCATACGAGTACCTCAGGAGAAGAATGGCATCGCATTCCCCATCGAAAGGGCATTGCAGGATTCATCAGGAAGCACAATTTTGTCTGTGATAGAAAAATAGCTATTCAAATTTATGGAAGTCCATATAGACGAAAACCTAGTCAATAAAACTATTATTATTCATAGACTCCTACCAACGTCTTCAGTCTGAAGTTGATCAAACAAGCAATCGAGATGCATTGATAATCACTGGCAAGTGGAATGTAGTAGTAGGAATGAAGAAGGAATATTAGTTGGAAAAGATGGCCCGGGAGCCACAAATGAAGCTGGAGATTGTATGATAGCATTTTGCAACTCCCATGACTGCTTGGTAAAGTGGAGGAGCAGCTGGAAAGAAGGCTTTCAATGAGCTGGATGGACACAGTGGCTGCAACAATGGCCTAGAAAGAATTGTGAGGACGGCGCAGAACCGGGCAGTATTTCCTTCTGTTGTGCATAGGGTCATTCTGGGTCAGAACCGACTTGATGATACCTAACAAGAACAAGAGCACAGACTTCTTCGATGCAAAGCCTATTCAGCATCTAAACTTCTTCAGATGGTGTGGTAGTCCATGTAGATTAGAGAAACAAATCCAGGGAAACTCATAAGAAAGAGCTTTATATACAAGAACAATTGAATATTCATAAAACATTCCAGCCCAGTCCAGATCAAGTTCAAAGGTCTGATATTAGCCCATATGTCTAATACCAATCTATAAATTCCTTTTTAGACTCACCAAGCATGTACAATGACGCAGAATGCAGGAAGATCGCAGGTCAATGGGTGAAAAGTCTTGTGGATACAGTAAGCATCTTGTAAGCATCTCAGCTCAGGCAGGTGTCTCCACGTGGTTGCTCCAGCTCAGGGCACTAGTGTAGCTCCATATGTCTTATCAGCTGCAATGTCTCTCAGGGAGTGAGCTAAGAGAGAGTGTGTCTCCCACCTACAAGGAGGAAGACAGGAGTTCCCAGAATCCTCAGGAGAAGGCCAGGCCCACACTGAGGTCTCACTGACTATGACCTGATTGACAGGCTGGACCCCACCCCTTCACGCTTAATCCTCTCAAATTGACAAAGGAGTATTTAGCTACCACAGATGGAAGATGCAGAAATCAAATTGACGATAATACATGTGAAGAAATGATAGAAAATCTCAATAATACCAGCCAAAACAAAGCTAGGGATTGACTGTGGAATAAACAATCAGTTGTTCCTATTTAAGTTCAGGTTGAAGTTGAAGACAATTAAAACAAGTCCAACAGAACCAAAATTTGACCTTGAATATATTCCACCTGAACCACATATAAGACATTTGTCATTAGTTGCTCTTGATGATCACAGAATACAATAGAACAAAACTATACCTCATCCTGGTCATCCTCCCAACTGTTATTATATTTGAGCCCGTTGCTGTAGTGACTGGGTCAACCCATCTTGCGGAGGATTTGACTTCACTTTGCCAAGCATGATGTCTTCCTCCAAAGACTGATAATATGTCCAAAGTACATGAGATGAAGTCTCCCTATCTTCTTGTCTCAGAAGTATTCTAGCTATGCATTTTCCAAGGCAAATTTGTTTGCTTTTCTGACAGTCCATGGTACTTTCAATATCCCTCACTGACACCATAATTCAAATGCATGAATTCTTCTTTGATCTTCCTTATTCATTGTCCAACTTTTACATGCCTATGAGGCAATGGAAAATACCATGGCTTTGGTCTAGTGCACTTTAATTCTCAAAGTAGCATCCTTGCTCTTTGATAGTTTAAAGAGGCCTTAGCTTCTTAAAGGTCAGCTATTTAAAGGCTTTTGCTCATTAGAAAAAAATTAACAGGTGGACTAACCTGCACAGACAATTGATAGCTGTTTAGTCTATAGATTTAGAGTAAGAGAGAAACGTGGCATGCATTAATAGAAAGGGAGATGAGCAAAATTAATACTTCTTAATGAGATTTAACTCATTTTGCTGTACTGGGAGCAGGGGGAAGGATGGGCAGTAGCAGCATCACATTGGCTATCCTATTTACAGCCAGAAAATGAAATCTGTTTACACAATGTTGCAGCTGAGCCCTTCCATTGAAATTTTTTTAAAATGTCTTCATGTCTGTTCTTTCTCTCCTGTACCATCACTTGTCAGGACTGCTGAAACCAAGTTTCCATGATCACCCTTTTCTTTAGAGGGGAGCATGCACTGCGGTAGCTCATAGCTCCTCCGGCATACGAATTCATGCGAATTTCTTCAGTGCTCTTTCATCTTCCCACCCCAGAATCCAGCATGCCATTCAATTAACTTTCTCTGCTCCACCACTGAGGGCAGATGCCCAAGTCTCTCGATTTGTCTTACGCATTTTAAATTAAGAGAGGTGGAGAAGAGAGTGGTAAGGTAAGGGAAGTGGGAAGACCGAAAGCAATGACAAATATCGATTGAAAAGGAGAGAAACTATTTACTTTGGTCACTCAGGGAGAGAAAGTAGTTGGTACTTACTGGTACTGTTACTGGAAAGTTCAGCCCTGGACTCTGAGTGGAGTCAGATACAGCTGGATTGAGCACATCACACAATGTGTCTCTTTTGCTCTGTCTCCGGGGTCCACCTGGCAGACTCTCCACAGTTTAGGAGGCAATCAGCATCCCGGAATTATATCAGAACATCTGACTTTCTAACAATGTAGAGACAATGGAAAATCCACACACAGCTTTTGTTTGCCTCAAAACGTCAGCCCATGTAGCCGATTGTTGACTGAAAGCATGACGGATGACAGTTGTTTAACATATGTCATATGTTATGTGTATTATATCTGGCACTCAGAGGAAACTTGCATTTTCAATATGAACGAAAGAGGTATCTCACAAAAAGTACATGTTTTGTTAGTTTTTGTTTTTTCAGCTTCCTGGTCTCAAAGCAGGGATGGCTTCCTGGATTTCCTGTGCTATTTGTCCGGTCATCCTCATGATGCCTTTGTGTCTCTTGAAATGACTGGAAACCACATCTGCACACCTCAATCGATGGCACATAGGAAGCAATCCAACTTTTTCTTGTACTCTCATGCGCGAGCTTTACTGCCTCCTGGGGGCATTCTCGGCATCACAAGGTGCACTTGGTCTGGGTTTAATGGTGTTATTCAAGGTTTATGATATTTCACTAAACACAATCAAAATCCATGAGAACAGCAAGATAACTTTTTACTCAAAAATATAATTTACTGGAGAGATGAACTGTTCATACAGAGATGATTAACAACTTATCATTTATTGTTGTTTTGTTTTACCTGTGATGGTGAAGTAAAATTTTAATCCAATAATCCCACGTGTGATGTTTCATAAATTCTTATTTCTATGCCTGTGGCTATCATCCCATGTTTCAGTGAGTTTTTGATTATGCCAATGGACAAGACTAAGATGGGATGTATTTTGAGTCTCCACCTTACTAGCAGGTATGAACTAAGTTACCATCCTTTATTGTCACCGGGAGATGATATGTTAAATAAACACACATAAAAACCCCACACTTCCTTCAAAGTCATTCCTTTATGTACAAGAGAGCCAAGTCAGAAGTGGAGAGATGAATCATGGCATCATCAAGGAAAAAGAGTCCCCAGGGGAGCATGCTGGGGATCCCTGCCTACAGTGGCAAAGGCTAGACAAGAGGTACCACGGGCCACGGCACGGAGATCATGGGGTGGAGAGAAGGAGCCACACTGGCCCAGAGCAGACAGGCTGGGCTTCTGGGCCCTGCTGCAGGGTGATAGTGAAGAGGAGCAGCAGGCATGCTTCCTGACCCAGAGTCACAGAAGTTGGGGGACCTTGTGGTTGGAAGGCTGGGGACCAGAGTGTGAGGCATGACTGCTCTATGAGGACATGCACAACTGGGCGTAGAAGTGTACCCTTACTGTTCACTGATCCTGACTTGTGGTAGCCTGGTAACTTCCACAACAAACGCCCATAAGTGGGGCTCTTACCTCTGAGTTCTGTGTGGCCATTGCAATGGATGGTCAGTGCCAGAGCAATTGAGTGCTGTAGGGGAACTGGTTGGGGCAAGAAGGAGGTGGAGAAGGCTGGAGGCTGGAGGATGGAGGCGAGTCTCAGCTCTGCCTGTGGCAATTCAGCCTTGGTCTATGAGGACATGGATTTTCCTTCTCCCTAGCATAGCTATGGCTGCTGAGCCATTTTTTTAATCCATATGTAAGTGGGTTTTCATAGTTTAAACTGGTATCATTCAAGAGTCGATTGCGGAAGGATGTTTAAGGACGTTTTTATTATTATTTTTATATGACTTTTAACTCCATTTCTCACGGGCTTTTTGAATGTCTCATACTTTCTGAAAGAGCTTACTTTTTTTCTTTAACATGGCTTGGGCGCCCTGTGATCCCAAACCCATCTCCAGAACCAAAGGATGCGATGTCCTCCCTGTGACGACCAGATCTCTTTTTATCCCTTGGGAAGCTGGTGGGGCAGGCCCTTCTTGAAGAACACTGGTCAAGATGGGAGGCCTGTGGACGCGCAAATGAAAATTGCACTCCTCTTCCCGGAATAGACAGCACAAGTCATAGATGTCTTCCCCAAGCTCTTGCAGGGTCAGAGCCGCCATGTAATCCGATTGTCTTCGCTTAGCGTGTGTTTGAGACTGTGATTCCATCTCTGGATACAAATAAGACAAATGTGTCTCGACTCAAAGAAGTTGAATAAGATGTGCTCTACTTCATTCCTCACTATGACTGATAATAGAAAAAATCCTAAGAAATAAGTGACTGATTCAAGGGTATAGCTTTAATTCCTCAGAACTGAGCACAGGTTTTTACATCTTTTGACTGTCAATGCTCAGTTCACTTCACACGCACATTGTGCAATAGGCATGATTAAGGGCTTCTTGGCCGCAACACCAGAGGCCAAAGCAAGGGCTTTCCACTTCCATTAAAAGTACTGTCTCAGGGGTGGGGTGGAAAGGGGGAACCGATGACAAGGATCTACATATAACCTCCTCCCTGGGGGGAATGGACAGCAGAAAATGGGGTGAAGGGAGACATCAGACAGTGCAAGATATGACAAAATAATAATTTTTAAATTATCAAGGGTTCATGAGGGAGGGGAGACTGGGAAGGGAGGGGGGAATGAGGAGCTGATGCCAGGGGCTTAAGTGGGGAGCAAATGTTTTGAGAATGATGAGGGCAATGAATGTACAAATGTGCTTTACACGACTGATGTATGTATGGATTTCGATAAGAGTTGTATGAGCCCCTAATAAAATGATTTTTTAAAATAAATAAAAATACAGTCTCAAAAACCCACAGGGGAAGTTCCACCCTGTCCTGGAGGGTCACTGTGAATCAGTAGTGGCTCGATGGCAGTGAGTCTGGTTTATTTTATTTATTGATTGCTATTTTTAATGGAAAGACAGATGACAATGCAAAGTTCATAAACCTGATGAGAGACCAGAGGACTTGACTTGGGAACGTGTAGGACCTGGTCAGTCTAGAAATGCCAGCAGTGCAGAAAATTCATAAGCTATCACAAAGCAAGAGTAATCTGGTCCGGGATGAATCAATCTGAAATACTTATGCCATTCATCACTTATT
Organism: Tenrec ecaudatus; assembly: GCF_050624435.1. Lineage (NCBI taxonomy): Eukaryota > Metazoa > Chordata > Mammalia > Afrosoricida > Tenrecidae > Tenrec > Tenrec ecaudatus. The sequence goes on from NC_134535.1 coordinate 37,879,065, forward strand.
CAACATTCAAAATCCTGCAAGAACATTTTTGTAGTTGTGTAAGCTTAGATCAGGTGTTCTCCCCTGGCTAAACCTGGGAGATCTTGGCCTGTGCAGAACCCACGGGGTGAAGTGAGTCACATTTGTAGTCACTACTCTAAAAAAGCTATACAATTGTGTTGTGCCCGTCTCACAAACAGAAACTAGTATGCATCAGGATGGAGAAAAGCTGGGCCCTCTAAGAGAAAGCACTGGGGGAAACAACACAGATAGCATGGTATAATTGTAGATCAAGAAACCAGCACTGCCAAAATAAAATAAGGAAAGTGTTTCCCAGGAACCAGCAATATAGTGGAGATTAGCCTGCTGTGAATCCCTTCTTTAATCGCTTTCATTGGAATTTTAGGTGTGGCTGTCAGCAATGCATCTTTAGATAAAGAGTCCTGGCAGGAGTAAAGATGAAGTCAAAGTGCTCGCTCTGCAGGTTTTCAGCTGTCCTAGCATTTCTTTTGGTTGGTCGACTGCAAAGTTTGATGGAACACCACTTTGTAAAGTGCACACATACACATGCACATGCACATGCATGTAGAACTGATCACATGTACGGCAGTGAACAAAAAAGCAATCAGAATGATAACACATCACTCCCATCTTAATTAAACAAACAGTGCACTCAAGGACATTATAAATCACGTGTTCTTATCTTATTTTTCAGAAAGAAAATAAAAGCACATTAGGATGTGCTTCCCTTGTTACAAGAGAGTGAGTCTTTTCCTGTCTTTGTCAATTATAGTATCGCTCCCCTGCTTCAGTTTGGGATGTGTGTATGTGTGTGTCTAAGTCTGTGTACAATTATTTCTAATATTTAAAGAGTTAAGTGATTCAATACTGGCTATGTCTCTGAAGTTAAATCATGTTAATGTACCACAAGCCATATGCTTATAACTCCTGATGCTTCACCAAAAATGGCATTCTCTTGCGCTCCATGCACCACACACTGGAATGTTCCAGAGGCAGTTGCGGGCTTGCAATTCCAGAACTGTATATTAAGATCCCAAGTCAGTCTTTAAAAGCGTCTGTCTGTTTCCACTACCCCCCACCCCCACCCCAGGGAGCTGGCAGTGCACAGGCTGCGGCAACACCAGAGGCTTATCAGTTCCAGGAAGTTCCATCTTCGAGCATTCTCTGCAGTAGTTTGTGCACAACCATTATTCGTTTAGAGCATTCTGCTCTGCGTTTTCACTTGAAGGCTAGCATGGCTCCCATCTTCACCAGACAAAACACTCAAGGAACCAACACAGCCTTCTGGAACTGTCGGTAGCTAGAGCAATAACTAGAGCCTGCAAAACACATTACGAAAGTGATGTGACGGGGAAACCAAAAACAGCATGTCGCTGTAAAAAAAAGGAGGGGAGTTATTATGCACTGAACCCCTCGTGTAAATATAAAAAAGGAAACTATTGACTGTTTCCATATTTTAGGGATTTGTCATCTGTAAAATACTTAACTTCCAAGAACTCTAAACCAATCGAAAACAAAGAATGCATTAGGGAAACATGTCTTAAAGAACACATTTTACTCCAGGCATAAAAAATCACTTAAAACTTTGGAGATTGAACCAATAAATATGCTCATCTTAGCTGAATAAAGAACCTATTATTTAGGATTTTTGAAGGAGGCAAAGTAAAATCCATTGTTAGGGAAGTCTTTTTAAAGAATCATCTCAAAACAAAATTAGTATATCTTGCATGTTCTCATAAATGTGCTTATCCTATTAAATTCCTATATCAGTTATTAAATCATTTCTAAGTTATCCAAACAGGAAATCTAAAAATCATCTCATGTTGCTTAGAGTGTAATAATCTCTCTCTCTCTCTCTCTCTCTCTCTCTCACACACACACACAGACTCAGACACACAGACACACACATTTCTTCCAATCTCTCCTCTAAAGAATAATCCACCTTCCACATTGCCTTCAGAGTTACACTTTATAAAGCACAGAACTAAGCCTGGCCCTCCCTGCTTGCAAACCTCAGCATGGCCGTGGCGTATTCACACACCGTCATTCTCTAGGCCCAGGTTGCCTACCGCGCCTCACATCCTGCCTCTTCGCCAAGCTGTTCCACTTCCTGGGACGGTGCTAGCCATGCCTCCTGAATGAGCTGCACTTTCTGAAGTCCCTTTGATTTTGCCTCATATCGTTAAGAGTCTGATCATGAAAGTGAAATTTGAACAGAATAAGTTTAAAAGAGAGGCCGAGAGAATGCAAAATAATGTGGGAAGAGTAAGTATAAGAAGCAGCCAATACCTGTAGGCTAGGAGAGACGCTTGCACAACGTACTCCGAGGGAGAAGTCGAGGTCTCACTGGAGAAGGCCTGGCTGTAGAACACTGAAGAGTAGTGTTGCCCATTTGGGGAAACTTGTCAGAAACATTGTTCATGTGGAGTGAGTTATCTTATTGAAGGCATCTGCTTTGAGGTGACCTGAGGAAGTTTCTGGGGGAAATTATTGCTGCTGAGTGTTGCTGGCTACTGTGCATTGCTGAAGCTGGGTGCTGAGGGAGCTGTCTACACCACAGGAATCAGAACTGGATAAACGACCGCGCATCAGTTCTGGACACATGTGGACAGTAGAAAGCAAAGCTCTTTCTTCTTACAATGTCACTCCAGCACCCTCTACTGATAACATTTAGTATCCTTTCAACCCGCAAGGCAGCAAGGGAAAACTAACTAAAGGGCCCCTCTCCATTTTGGGAAAGCAGGCAATGAAGGATGACTTTGGAGCAGAGGCAATAAATAGGCAATTATTGCATGCCCATGCCATTTGTTTGGCATGGAATGCTTCTCTCTTATGATAAAGGTCAAATCTTTTCTTCTCTCTGAAGTTTTTTTCCCCATCATCACACCATCTCTCTTACATCCCAAACCAAATTAAGTAATTCTCTTAAAGGCTGTCCATATCATTCTAGAAAACATATTGATGCCTTAAATATAAGGTATATTTATTTGTAATTTCCTTATGCTTTATTTGTAACTTCCTTATACTCTCTTAGGTTTCTAAATATGCAATCTTTAAAGGTAGGATCCACAATGGTGTTTCAAATCCACTCGTCTCTTCAGTAGAAACACTTGACAATCTACTTCTGAAAGATCACAGCTACTGAAAACATTCTGATATTATGGCTACACTTGCATGCCCAAGGACACCGTAAGTCAAAATTAACCAGATAGAAGCTAGTTGTTTTAGTAATGTTGGAAAAACAAAAATATATTAAATCTAGTTTCATGAAGCACAAAGAAGTAGCTCATAAAGGATAGGAAATAGAATCGAGAAAGTGATCAAGAAGTAAAGCCATCGTGAGCTCCTCCTTTCCTTCCTGGCTGTCTCTTACATGTTGCGCACTCTCCTTTTGACCATTAAATTGGCCTCTCTAGTCTCTTTATGTACATGGCAAACTAGCTATATGATCACCAAAACCTCCAAGTTATCTGCAGGATTAAGAATTCACAAGTAATTAAGGCAGAGGGGGAAAATCTATATAGCTTCTTTTATGATTTTAAAATGTTGTCATCTTAGAAATTTGAAATTTTATTAAAAATAATAGCCAGATTAAAATCAGACATTTCTTACTTAATATACATTTGTGTGGTGAGCAAATAATAAAAACGATCTATCTTATTTTCACCACCACCCCGCCCTCCGGAAAAAACAAACAAACCTCCAGTTATCATGTCCTAACGAGTCTACCACCTGCAACTAACTGCCTGCAATTATGAAATCTCAACTACATATTCTAGGGAGAGAGGAATTGATTGGACCTTATCAAATGCAGGCATCCAATTGAGTGCAGTCAGCTCTCATCAGTGGGATGAAGTAGATGCCTACGTTGTGTTGCCATTGTTGTTGTTGTTGTTCTCCTTTTAGGTTTCCCCCAAATTGCACTGCCTATCATGATAGAGAAGAACTCACTGAACAGCAGGAGGTTATGATCTATGTTTATGATATATTAGTATCCAAATTCTATATAGTTTACTATATCTATATAGCTACAATGCATCTCCAATGACCTACTTATAAATTAAAATTCATTATTTTAGTTATTCCTTCTACTCACTGTATTTCTGATATACACCTTAATTTATGCTGCCAATTATACATGCTCATTTACTTTACTTTGAGGACTAAGGTTCACCTGACCTAAGTCATGGCACTTCTGCATATGCATGCGAAAGTTGGACATTGAATAAGGAAGATCATAGAAGAATTAATTCATTTTAATTGTGGTTGGTGAAAAATACTGAAAGTACTATGGATTGCTAAAAGGACAAGCCAACATCTGTTGGAAGAAGTAAGGCCAGAGTACACTTAGAGGCCAGGATGGAATGACTGTCTTATGTACTTTGGACATTTTTCAGGAGAGTCCCCGGAGAAGGACATCATGCTTGATAAAGTGGTGGGGCAGCAAAAGAGATACTGACCCTCAGTGAGATGCATTGACACAGTGGCTGCAGGAATTGGCTCAAACATAGGAACAATCTTGAGGATGGTATGGGATGGGGTAGTATTTTTCTCTGTTCTGCAAAAAGCCAATATGGACCAGAACCAACGAGGTGGACCTAACAAAAATATTCACACGTCTGCCTTTTCCAGTTGTGTAATTAATCTATGATTAATTGGAACATCATTGGACAATACATATAGAGGGCATCGTAAGAGGGCACATGAAAACAAAAATCTCCTTCCTTTGTTTTAATAGTTCGGGCCTTGCATAACGATGATGTAGTCATTCCTAATTCCACAATTATTTAGGGAGCATCTAATCTGCTCCAGGCATTGTGGGGTACAGTATATGCATACTTACGTATAGCGCAGACTTCCCTTGTGAAGCTCTCTTTCGTTTATAAAATTTATATAATTAGGCAAGTGCATATAAAGCTACAAATGAGTGCTGCCAAGAAAATGGCAAGTCAGTTTCACAAAGGAAACCAGGTAGTCGGAGAAGAGTCCTCTCTGAGTAAGCAACCGGCCACTTGCAGTGTAAGCGATGGCCTGAGAGCCGAAGGTTCAGGGAGGAGGGGAACGTATCTGTTGAATGTTGTTCCCAAGAGAAGGAAAGCATGTGTAACCGTCTCCAGGGAGGAGGAAACGTGGTATTGTCAATGTCAATGTGCCCACAGAATGATGATTTACCTGTCAGGTAGCAGGGACAGGGTAAGGCTGAAAAATGAGCAAACAGTGGCTTATACAGGTGATGCTTGGTGTTTGGCTCAAAGGAAAGGCCAATTGAGTGCTATACACAAGACACTGCCATAATTACGTTTGCCTTCCTAAAAGAACACTGGGGATTCCTAATAGAAATCGAGTTGGAAATCAAAACCTTTTATTTCTGAAGAAATAAGCAATGGTCTATATTTTGGTTCTTCCTGACACACAAACACATTCCTGTAATTTAACTGCTAAAGTTCGCTTTACCTTTGCCCTCAGGATTCTATCCTTTCTACTTCCTTCTTGTGGCTTCACCAGGAAGATTTTTCTTCTTGCCAGTCTTAATTCTCTTTCCCATCCTTCTCTAAAACAATTCCATGTTTTCTTTTCTTTTTTCCCAAATAATTTTATTAAGGACATAATCCAGCCATCATACCATTCAATAGTTTGGTCATATCAAGCAGTCTTGTATAATCGCTACTACCGCAATCATTTTCAAATGTGTTTTTTCCTTCTTTTGTGTCCATGGACATCAGCTCCCCGTTATCCTCCTTCCCCTGCCATATTCCTTAGGAATCCGTATTTTAGCTATTGTCTCTATAAATTCACCCAACCTGGATTTCATATATTGAAAAACATAGGAAGATGCATAATGCCTGCTCCTGCAATTTCTCTGTAGCCTTGGGATTTTAGTTAAGATCAATTTAATCACAAGCTTCATTATTGATTAATAAGCATTTATAAATTGTGATATTTTCAAAATGTGTTTGGTTATTGAAATCATTTAGGGGACTGTTTTAAAATGCATGTATCTTAGCTGTCCTTGCAGGGATTTTTTAAAAATCATTTGATGGGGAGTGCTTACAGATAGTGTAACAATCCATAATTCAATTAGATCAAGCATAATTGTACAGTTGCTGCCTCCATCATTTTCAAAACATTATCTTTCTTCTTCTCCACCTCTTTGGTATCAGCTCTATTCTGTCCCCTCCCCTATTATTATATATAGTTAATATCATTTTGCCATGTATTGCCCTATCTAATGTACCCATTCATCTACAGTTTGGCTATTTGTTTCCCCTGAGTGGGGTTATACAGACATCATTGCTGTCAGTTTCCCATTCCTCCTCCTTTCCGCCCCTCCCTCTCTCCTCCCAAACCTTCAGGGAATCCTCTCTTCATTACTATTTCTGAAGGGTTTATCTATCTTGGATTTCATGCATCGCACAAACTTAATTATACAAATGAACACACGCAGGTCCAGCAAGATTGATGAGGGGAACTAAGACTATAACAGTGGAAGGAAACAGTAAGGAACGAGAGGACAGCTGAGTGCTTTCTCGGGCTATTCTGCACCCTGGATATAAAATCCCTTCCATGCGGCCCTTCTATGAGGGACTCTCTAATTTTCTTACAAGTGGGTTTGGGTCTCCACTTTCTCCACACTACTTCATGTCAATTTGACGGGTAGTTTTTGAACTTCTGATACTTATTCCCGTCGACACCTCACGATCACACAGGCTGGTGTGCTCCTTCCATGTGGGCTTTGTTGCTTCTGCAGGGATTCTCAATAATTAGTCTTTTCTGGGTCTTGTATATTTACTTTTACAATAGCTACTCCTTAGAGGCAGAGGCAGCCATGGAGACACAGTGACTAGAACAATGGACAATGACCTCAAGCATAGGAACAATTAGGAAGAGGGCAGGACTGGATTGATAGGGTTGCTTTGGGTCAGAACTGACTCAGGGGCACCTAACAAAACAAAACAAAAAAGGTCAAATAAAATGTATATGATCATCCATGCCTTAGAACCTGGGCTATGACACTATTATTAAATTCATATCACAAGAATTTGGTTCTAAATTTTTCTAATACCTGTTAGATTTCCAGGGGTCACTATGGAGGCAATTTATAGATACAGGTTTGGAAAGTACCACCCAGTAGAAAACTTGGTCAATGATTTGTCTACAGCTGTAGCATCCCTTCAGCTGTCACAATATTCATAAGTCACACATCTGTCCTCAGCGAGTTCTTAGATGCTGAAACAGCACTTCATTGACAATTTGATACCAGCTGCACATAATCTTAGAAATAACAATAAGCATTTTGCTATTGTTTCCTATTAGGAAGCATATTTACCTGATTTCTTATTATTCGCCCACTTATAAGGTTAAGATATCAAGTCATGTAAAACAAAGGAAACATATAAGCGTATGTGATCTGCCTATAGGCAAGAAAACAAGAACAAATTAAAAAACTCTGATCTCCCAAATTTCCAGTCATCTGCTTCTTGCCCTGAGCCATGCTACCTCCCACACTGCACATGTTGTAAACTTCATGCGGGCCATCTGTTAAGCAGTTTGTTTTCCTCATTTGCAGGGGCTTGGCACTTCTGGACCGAGTACCAGAACTAAATGTGACATCAATGCCCCCACCCCGCACCTTTTAAATAATTTTTTATTTCAAGAGCATTGGTGTTAAAAAGGGTCAGGGGAAAGGAAGGGGCCCTCCAAAGCAGAAGCAACACACCATCGGTGAAACCGCCCAGCTCCGGCAAAACGTATTCTTAACGCTCCCCAGGATGACAGCAGTCGCAATGCTAAGGGTGTCTTGAATTTCCAGGCTCAGTTGTGGGCTGAATGTGGGCACAGCTTGGCATGTGAAATTAAGCAGATTCAGACCAAGATGTTTTCTCACAGTTAATGCAGAGACCATAGATAATAATTATGTTGCTGAGCCTACAGAGAATCTTTGCGACTGATCCTCTATTAAACTGGCAAACTAAGAGGATAATGTCTCCACCCTAACCAGCTGGCAGAGAAGGCGCTGGCAACTCCTCCCACTAATGTTCCATCTGCGAGAACCTTCAGACGATCCAGGATGTTGTTTCCCAACACAGGTTGTGCCTGCAATATCATCCAGAGAGTGCAGAGATAACTTTATTGCTTTGGAAAGTCAATGCCATAGGAGGGTGAGTGGTGCATGTGATAGAGCGCCAACGCCAATACATCATGCTAACCGAGAAGGGAGCATGTAGGGAGACCAAGAGGAACAAGAACCATGTCGCAGCACGCGCTTGTTATACTAGTGACATACCAGCTACAGAATTAAAAGGACGATTTCTAACCAGGATTCGTTTTAGAAAAAGGCTCTTGTTTCTGTTCAAGGAAGCTCAGAAAACTGTTTTTGTTTAAAAATATCCTTTCTGTTGATTGCTAACATGCTACCTTCGCAGCTTTGACTCGCCTCCAGCAGCCTGGGTGCGGCCGGTTCAGACTCTGCTGTAGAAGCAGTGTGTGGGCTGAGACTTGGGGAGGCTTCGAAGTGTGCAAACCAGCAAGAGAGCCCTGACTCGGATACTCCAGAGGTGACTCCTGCCATTGTACACTTCTGAAGACGTCCAGGAAGCATTTCTTAGTTGTTTCGGCGGAAGCAACATCTGCCTTCTATAATTTCCTAAGTAATCATTTGCTATTTGAATTTCACTCTTTTGTGTTGGGATTATTGTACCACATGGCTTATTTATCTTTTCATATGCCTTACAGGACCAAGCAGGAGCCTTGGTGGCATAATGGGCTTTGTGTTGGACTGCTAACCACAAGGTCAGCTGTTAAAACCCACCAGGTGCTCCTCCCAAAGGAGGTGAGGCTTTGTCTCCTGTAAAGACGTGTGGCCTTGGAAGCCACAGGGGCAGTTATATATAATCTGTCCTGGAGGGTCACCATGAGTTGGGATCCACGTGATGGCAGGAAGGTTTGGTTTGGACAATGCCTAGAAGGGACATCAAATGGTGCAGTGGCTAAGTGGTTGATTGACAATTAAATGACCAGCGATTTGAATCCCCTGGCACCTTCAGGGAAGAAAATTGAGGTAGCCTGCTTCTATACAGACTAAAGCCTTGACCACACTATGCAAGAGTGCTTCTCTGCCTTACAGGCTGGTGGTGAGTCAGGATTCACAGTGATGGGTTCTTTTGACATATTTTTGTATCATGACTAAAACGTGACTGGTGGCATTATGGGTTACACATTGAGCTACTAACCACAAGATTGACAGTTCAAAACCACCAGTTGCCCCGTAGAAGAAAGATGAGGGTTTATAGCTGCTCCCATAAAGAGTTTCTCTCTCAGAAACCACAGGAGCAGTTCTGCATTGTCCTGTAGGGACAGTATGAGTCAGAATGGACTCAATGGCAGTAAAAGCCTCCCCACTGAAGGCCACAGGCAAAGTATCCATGAAACTACTCACCCACTGAAAGAAGCTTATCATTGAGGAATCACAGCACCTAAAAGGAAGACTCTTTATGTAGTCACAGTATTCTTAGTAACCCTCTGAGGTTTTCATATACCTGGCACTCTATTAAGGACATTATATATTTTATCCATGTAATTTCACAACAACCCTAAACTAAAGAGTTATAATTTCCATTTTGCAGTTGATAAGACTGAGTCATAAAAAGAGTTTAATTTGTTTAGAATCTCACAACTAGCAAGAGGGGACATTGGCACGTACTGCCTCAAGATGAGAACCCCAAATGTCTACAAGAAACATCAGTCCCATGGCACCATTGCTGGGCGTCTTTCTCACCTTCTGTCAGAAATACAGAGCCGGCAAGGAGGGTTTGAGGATCTGATTACTTGGGCGCTTTTCTTCCAGCATTCATTTGAATACATTTTTGGACGTTTGAAGAAGCTCAAGAAGTCATTTGCCTCTATGTTCCCTCGTTAATTCATACACTACTCCTACCCTACCTTTGCTCATTCCTTGCCGCCGCCTCCTAACAAAGCAGAAGAAATTAAGTATAACATATTGATTCTCCAAGAGACATTAGTAGGGATCTAGGCAAATCTCTCCTCACTCTGGAGAATGAATACCATACACTTATTCTCTTAATATTCCTAGTTCTAGGCTTCATAATGGGCACGTAACATGCATGTACTGACACCATTGGCTATTTTCCATTGATTAATTGTAGGGAACACATATTTCACAATGTAAAAGAAGATAAGATAAAATAATTATTTATAAACTATTAAGGGTACAGGGGGAAGCGGGGAGCAGGGAGGGAGGGGGAGAGGAAAAAAAGGAAACCGAGCTGAATCCAGGAACCCAAGTGGAAGGTGAATTATGAGAATGATGAGACCAATGAATGTATAAGGTGCTTTAATCAATTGATGTATGTATGTATTGTGATAAGAGTTGTATGAGCCCCAATAAAAAGATTTATTAATAAAAAAATTTTTAAAGAAGAAACTGGGGTAGAGATAGAAGTGAAATGTAACTGCCCTACAGCGTGCATTTAGTCCATGGAAAATTAGACCGCAGGTATATTACTCTCTATTATGAATACCAAGTTGCCCTCTGTAGTCTAAGTTAAACCCAACCTTCTTAGTATATGAAACTGATAGGCCAGCATGGAGAGCTCTCTCGTTCTCCCTCTTTAATCTTATAGCATGCTTACAATCAATAACACTCATTTCGCTCTTATTTCCGCCCTGTATTTTAATAGAACGTAGTATTTGCATACCTTTTGTCTCTTTGTCTGTACAGATGCCATCAAGTGTGTTTTCCTTCACAGTAACCTGAGGAGCCACAGTATGAAGTAATGCCCAGGCCTGCACCATCTCCACGACGATTGCTCTGTTTGAGCCCCTTGTTGAAGCCACCACGTCAGGCCATCTCATTAAGGATCTTCTTTTCTGGTTCCTACTGAACACAAGCTCGATGTAAGTTAGATGAAGTCCACTATCTTCACTTATGAGCATTCTGGATGTCCATCTGATCTACATTACAATAGTGAAATGTTAGGTCATGAAGCCTACATGGTTTTCTTCATACGTTTGAAATGAACTTGTATGTCCCTAAAGAATTCAAGTACACATCAAGCTTTACTTTTCTCTTCTTCTTTTTTTCCTTTTTATCCATTCCTACCAATGTTTAGATCTGAGAGGTAAGGAATCAAGAATTTCTAAGACTATGAGACTTTTCTGTCTCTTTCACTTAGTTTTAACTTTGTTTACTTATCTGTTTTTGATTTTTAAAATAAAAACATATTCTGTGTAGTTACACAGTTCATCACATGAAATCAGAAATAATATTACATTAAATACTTCCTCAGCCCCCACACATGTAGTTCTTTCTGTTTTTTCCCCTTATATCCTTCTTCCCTCCCTCCACAGCTTCCTGTTCCTGCCTGGGCCTGATCTCTGACCCCTCATAGTTTTCAAAGTACCATCTTTAGATATGAAACCCACTTTGTGTTTTCTCTGTTTTTCCATGTAATGGTGTCATTAAGTATTTGTCTTTATAAGACTGACTAACTTTGCTAAGCCTGATGTCCTCTAGTTGCAGCCATATCTTGCAGTGCTTGAAAATTGTCATTGATTTTTATTGATGCATAATATTCCGTTATATGAATTTACCAGAGTTTTTTTTATCCATTCTTCTGTACTCAGTTTTGGGTTGTTTCAGTCTTATTCCTACTATGGAAAATGCTGCAATAAACATAGGTGTGCATATATCTGCTCATGTTATATACTTTAGTTCTTTCAGGTATATACTCAGTAGAGGGATTGTAAGGTCATAAGGTAACAGTATTTGAGTTTGTTTAAGGAAGCGCCATACTGATTCCTTAGTGGCTGTATAATTCTGCAGGACTACCAGCAATGTATGAGTGTTCATGTCCTTCCACATTCTCTCTATTTTCTAAAGTTTTTATTCCTTGTTGTTGTTTTTAATGTTGCTTTAAGTGTTGGTGTGAGGTGGTATCTCATTGTTCTTTTAATACGTATTTCTCTTACTGCTAATGTATGTAAACTTTTCATGGTATGATTATTGGCCACCTTCATGTCACCTTTATTAAATTATCTATTCATGCCTTGTGTCAATTTTTGATTGGGTTATTTGTTTTTCTTATTAAAAAGTTGTAGCTCTCTATAGATTTTTTCAAATTTTCTTTACTGGACATTTTTCCCAATATGTGAGTTCTCATTTAACTCTTTTGATGAAGTCTTTTAATGTGCCAAAATGTATATTTAAGAAGATCCCAGTTCTTTATTTTGTTTATAGTGTGGATATTTCACCTTATGTTCAGTAGTATATTTAAGCTTTGTTTTAGGGTCCTTTAAGACCTATATGTTTAAAATTGGTGCATAAGCATATGTGGTGAAGAAAACTGATGGTGCCCAGCTATCAAAAGATATAGCATCTGGAGTCTTAAAGGCTTGAAGATAAACAAGTGGCCATATAGCTCAGAAACAGCAAACCTGACATGAAAGAAGAACACCAGCCTTTGTGATCATGAGGTGTTGATGAGATCAGGTATCAGGCATCTAAGACCCAAAATAAAACCATACCCAGGGTGCATGGGGGGAAGGGAGAGGATAGAGTGGAGACTCAATGCCCATCTGTAGACAATTGGACATCCCCTCACAAGAGGGGTCACAGGGAAGAGATGAGCCAGTCAGTGTGCAATATAGCACCAATGAAACACACAACTTTCCTCTATCTCTTTGGTGCTTCCTTCACCCCACTATCATGACCTCAATTCTACCTTACAAATCAGATTAGATCAGAGCATGCATACTGCTATAGATAAGAGCTCACAACACAGGGAATCCAGGATAGATAAACCTCTCAGGGTCAACAAGGTGAGTAAAATACTGGGAGGATTAGGGGAGGGTGGGGGGAGAAAGGGGGAATCAATCACAAGGATCAATCTAGAACCGCCTCCCAGGGGGACTAATAACAGAAAAGCAGGTGAGGGGAGATAGAGGTTGATGTAAGGTATGGAAAAAAATTATCTACAATTTAGCAAGAGTTCATGATGGAGGATGGGAAGAGGTTGGAGAAATGGGGAGCTGAGTGGGAAGAGTCTCAGGTGGGCTCATGTGGGAAGAGAATGTTTTGAAAATGATGATGGTGGCATATGCACAAATGTGCTTGACACATTGGAGGAATGGATGAATTGTGATAAGAGTTGTAAGAGCCTCCAAAAAAAGTATTTTTTTAAAGAAAGAAACAATGATGGATAGGACAAATCTATTGCACAAGACATCTTTACATTGCTAAAAATAACGTTATCTAGGAGAAGAAATACTTATATACTCTTATTTTTTCATTGCTGGACTTCATGGTTCTTGGATTTATAATTAGGTGTGAGTCCCATCTTGAGCTAATTTTTATGCATGGTATGAGGCAGGAGCCTTGTTTCATTCTTGTATTCTTTTTTTAAACCATTTTATTGGGAGCTTTACAGATATTTTAATATTCCATAGTTCAATCACAGCAAGCAATATTGTAAACTTGCTATCACAATCAGTTTCAAAATAATTTCTTTCTTCTTAAACTAATTAATATCAGCTCCCCTTTATCCCCTCCCTCCCCACCCTAGTCCCCAGGAACCCTTATAAATAAGGGTTCTCCCCTGAAATAGGTTTTGGTTTTGTGGGTCAGGGGATGATTTGCCATATCTTACACAATCCAATATATCCATTCACATACAATTCTGTATGTGAATCCCAATTGTATAACCCAATCTCATCAAGTTGGATTAAACAGTCATCCATGTTATCAGGTCCCTATTCCTCCCTCCGCTCCTCTTTCTGTACCCAGAGGGAACCATTACTCCTGTTACTGTTTCTGAAGGTTATCTATCTTTCTGTCATGTACCAAACATTCTTAAATATACAAATTAACATACACAAATCTAACATGATAAATGAGGTACAACAAATGAAAACCAAATCAGTATGGGGAAGAAATATTAGAGAACTAGAGGACAGTTATGTGGTTCATCAGTGCCATACTGCAGCCTAGATTTGTCTTCCCTTCCATATGGCCCTTCTGTGAGGGACTGTCCAGTTACCTTATAGGTCTCCACTACACCCACACCACCTCACATCTATTTAGTTGCTTGTTTTTGAACTTCTGATACCTCTTTCTGTCAACACTTAGTGATCACACAGGTTGATGGGCTTCTTCCATATGGACGTTGTTGCTTCCCTGCTAGATGGCCCCTTGTTTATCTCAAGCCTTTAAGACCTCAGACACTATATATTTTAATAGCAGGGCACCATCAGCTTTCTTCACCACATTTGTTTATGTATACATTGTGTCTTCAGCAATCTTGTCAGGAGGATGTGTATCATACAATACCACATTATTAGAACAAACCATTCTTGTACTGAAGTAAGATTTAAGTAGAGACTCAAAGTCCATCTGCATTCTTCTTGCATTTATATATAAATATATATAAACAAGTACACATATATTCATATATTTACATATATATATACTTTTTTTCTTCTTTCCTACTTTTGTTTTTTTTCCTTCCTGCCCCACTATTGTGTTTATCCATCATTCGCCTCTCAGCAATTGCTCTCATAAACAACTGGTTTGATCAAACACGACCAGGAAAGCTACACCCTCCAGCCATCAGTTTTAAACATTTCTATTCCCCTGTACCCACCATTGTTGGATCCCTACTCACCTCCTCTCCTTCCCCTCCCTGCCCCCCAGGAAATGTCAGACCAGTCCCTCTTTCATTCTTTTGTAGGTAAAGATCCAATTTTTCCAGCAACATTTATTGAAAAGGCCAAGTCTTCACCAGTTAGTGTGTTTTGGTCCTTTATCAGGTGTCTGTGGGTACTTGGTTTTATTTTAAGCTCTCGATTCTCATCCATTAGTCTACATGTCTATTGTTTCACCAGTACAAAGCGGTTTTGATTACCATGGTTATATAATAGTTTTTAAGTCTGGGAGTGAAAGGGTTCCAACTGTTTTGCTTATCCTGGGTTTCTTTTATTTTCATACAAAGTTGGTACTTAGTTTTTCCACATATTTGATGAGTTATGCTGGGATTTTCATCAGAATTCCTTTGAATTTGTAAAGTGTTTTTGATAATATTGACTTTTTTTCAATATGTTATTATACCTGCCCAGGAAGGAGCATGATCGTGTGCTCCATTCATGAGAGTCTCATTTGGTTGCTTGTAGGAGTGTTTTGTAGTTTGTATAAGTCTGTTGTTACTCTGGTAAGCTATATTCCTAAGTGTTTTATCGTTTGTGTAGTTATCATAAATGGTATTGGTCTTTTAATATCTTTTTCAGTGTCATCTTCTTTAACATACAAGAAGCCAACTGATTTCTGGATGTTGAGCTTACAGCCAAACTTTTCAATTAGTTCCAGCACCTTTTTTAATTGAATCTTTGGGGTATTCTCTATATAGACTTATGTCGTCTGCAAATAAAGAGAGTTTTGTTTCTTCGATGCCTGTGTGGATGCCCTTAATATCTCTTCATGTCTCAGAGTCCCGTGCTGACACGGGCAGCCTGGTTGGTGCCAGTCAAAGACAGAATGTGTTCACTTTCTCACCATTAAGTGAGAGGATTGCCTTTGATTTAGTGTAGATGGTCTTTATTAGGTTGAGGAATTTCCCTTGCATCATATGGTTTTTCTCCTTTATTTTATGTGATGACTTCCATCAATAATTTTTCTAATATTAAACTATCTTTGAATATCTGGTAAGAATCCTACCAGATCATGAATTCCAGCCCTCCCCCCCCCCACATTGCTGAATTCTGTTTGCTAGAAATTTATTGAAAACTTTGGCATCTATATTTACCGGAGATATAGGTCTATAATTTTCAATTATGATGATGTCTTTTCCTGGCTTAAGTATCAAAGTTGGAGTTGCTTCACACAATGAGTTTGATAGTATACTGTCCATTTGTCCATTGTGAAATAGTGTATGTGGGATTATTGTTAACTCTTCTCTACATGTTTCCCTGTGCTCTACATTCCTGTTTACTTACCCTGATGTTTTGATTGTTCAGTGCTTGATCTTGGGAATAAAAGAAATTGGTAATCCTATCCATTTTTAACACTCCCACCATCAATTCTAACTCCAGCTTCAAGTGCACTGAACAAGTGCAATGCTTTTATTTCCAGTTATTTGCACAGTTCCACATCTCTATGTCTTCCAGAACCTTCACGAGATTAAAATCACCCTCTTCTGCGCTTGATTGCATGTGCTTGTTCTTTCCTTGTTGAACTGTGTTTCTTCCGAGATAGGTTTGATCATAAGTGTATGGAACTGCAGGAGAGAGTTGTCCTGTTTAAATGAGTTCTTTTGCGTGTGCAGGGGTGAAAAAGAATCCTCAAAATACCTTGAGTGAAAGCCTATAATTAAGAAGCATAAGGAGGCTTCTGACGTGTCTTATGCTGCACTGGGGGTGCTGGCAGAATCAAAGAAACGACCTTGTCGTTCTCGCTTGCTCTCGGTTTCAGGGAACACCTGGCTTCTCTGTTCTGCTCATTTTGCATGGTTGTTTAATCGGTATCTCTCTCTCTAGATTATCTTTGCTTCTATACTTACATACAGATGGAAACTGCCATGTACCTCCCAAGTGTGTCCATTCGACTCATACTGTTGGGCTATTTGGTGCCCCCAAGTCACTGCCACCTCAAGGAAACCCTGTGTGCACCAGAATGAAACACTGCCCGCTCCTCTGCCATCACAACCACACTATATGTTTGATCCCATGTTGCAAGCAGTACAACCACCCATTTTGTTGAGGGTCTGCACTTGCTCATGGATCCCCTACTTTGTCGAGCACAATATCTTTCTTCAGGGACCACTAGCTTACCAATAACTTATTCAAAGCACTTGAATCAAGGTCTCGCCACCCTCTCTTCTAAACAGCATTCTATTGCTTCTTAACAAGATGTATCCATTCTCTGGCAAGTCTTGATATATGCGGTCTTATTCCCAATACCATACTTCAAAGGCATTCACTCTTCCTTGGTCTTCCGTTAGTCATTGTACAGTTCTCACCATGTCTTAGCCCCCAAAGCGACACCTGTGCTCATGAACACATTGGAGGGGTGCTATGCAGCCAATTTTCCCATGCAATGTGCCGTTTGGTTTATTGACTGTATTTCCTGGGCACAGATTGTAGATCCAAGCAAACTTAAATCCTTGACAACTTCAATTCCTTCGCTGCCCATCATAATGTGTTTTATGGTCCAGCTGTGGTGATTTTTGCTTCTTTTGCTTTCTTGCTGACCTGAAAAGTGAAATAAATGCTCTTTATGAGTAAGTGCTTCACACCCTCTTTACTTTCAGCAAACAAAAGGTTCAGGAAGTCTCTGCTTTTAGCCAAGACACCTGACACTAGCAATGATATAATTTATTCTATATCTTATTGTGAATCACACTTGATTTTCCGACAGCTCCACATTAATTCCCTGCTGCAATCATTTTTTTAAATTATCATAAGCAAACTTGTTCTTGTTTCTGGTATTATATTGTTCAATTGTTTATTCATTCTGTATAACCTTTTTAGTAATGGGCTCAAATGTGGATCCTTTTAAGATAGATTCTTCCAAGTCTTGCCATAGAAAAAGGAGCACTTACAAAGTTGCATCTTTTTGTAGAGAAACATCTCTATTGGTAGTCAATCAGTTTCAGAAGTCGTGGTTTTGACCAATGCCTTCAGTGATGCTTGGAATTCTTCCTTCAAATGATCAGTTCTTGAACATGTGCTGTCTCATGAAATGATTGGACATCAACCATTTATTTTGGTTCACTGACAGCACGTTCCTGCTTTCTTCTCTTGCCATACAAAGGGGTCTTGTAGCACAGTAGGGTAGACACGAAGCTCCTAACCCAAAGGTCTCTGGTTTGTATCCAACAGCTGCTACAGAGGGGAAAGATGAGATTCTCTATTGTTGGAAGTATTCAGTCTCTGAAACCTGCAGACAGTCCTACTCTGCCCTAGAGTCACTATGACTCGGGATTGACTGGATGGCCATGAGTTGAGTGAGATTTTGTGTCATTAAATGTTTCCCATGTAATTCTTCAGTATTGAAAGTTGAGACTTGGATTTTTTTTAGAGATTTAACTTATAGGCATCACTAAATTCCATTTCCAAGATCTTGAAATAAATTATCGATTGGCTCAGCTTGAGTCAAGAGTTCTCTAATAAGTATTATGGGTAAATGTTAACATGAGGAAAAGTGGAAGTCATATCTCTAGGAACTCAATACTTGGAGCTCAGGCATCAAGTTATGTTTGTGGTGGGTTCTGTGTTATCAAGAGGAACACTGGCATTGTAGTGGGTTATGGTTGAGCTGCTAACTGCATGGCCAGCAGTTGGAACCCACAGCTCTTCTGTGGAAGAAAGATGAGGCTTTGTGCTCCAGGGGGATTTACAGCCTTGGAAACCCAAAGGGGAATTTCCATTCTGCGCTATCGTGGGATGGAATTTGCCTTGGATACAAAGAAGTGGATTTGGTTTGGGGTCTGGGGTTATCAAGAAGAACAGGAAATGTCTTTATTAGATCAGGAAAAAAAGTGAAGCAGATACCATATTCTTCTTCAACATTTTATCATAATCCACACCTGAAAATGTCGATTGGTACTCTTCTATTGAAACCAAGACCTTTACTTTGTAAGGAAAACATATGGGAGGAGAGCCTTTTCAATCTCCTGAAATGCCTAAGACACTGAACTGATCAAATATTGAGGGAGAATATGGTAGCTGTTCTATTGTGCCACACTGTGAATTGAGGATTGATTTCCCCTTTTCACAAAGAATGGTGAAATGGAAATGTTATTGGTCATTAATTGTCTGCTACACCCTCTGGAGGGAACCATGGAGGTGGTATGAGCTGGGCTTGGATTGCACATTTCAAGGTCAATCATTTAAATCCATGAGTCCATTCACAGAAGAACAATAGGCTGACTATTTTTGTAAACACACAAAATCTAGGAAACACTGTGTAAACGTGTTATAGGTTTGTCCTGGTTTGTACTAGTATACCAGATCGGCGAAGACTAGAACCCAGTATGAGGAAGCTTCAAAAAGTTTGGCAGAAAATATTGTCTGTTCATTCATTATTTCCAAAACATTTTGAAACTTCTTTGTATGTTTTGCTATTACACTGTGTCTACAGTGCCCATGTCTGTGTCTGTACAGAGCAAGATCAAATATTAACCAGTGTACAAGTGATTGAATAAAAATATCATGGATCGCATCCCCAAAGATCCCAAGGATTGACACTACCTTGTTAAAATGAACAGGTCAATTTTAAGTCCTCCGTGTATTATCTGAGTTTGTCA